>NC_045545.1:94868603-95186564 GCF_009769535.1 Thamnophis elegans | reverse complement strand
GGGGGTCAACCTGTTTTCCAAAGCACCTGAAGGCCAGATAAGGAACAATGGATGGAAGTCAACCAAGGAGAGATTCAACCTGGAAATAAGGAGAAATTCTCTGACAGTGAGAGCAATCAACCCATGGAACAGAAGTTGCCTTCAGAAGTTGTAGGAGCTTCAACACTGGAAGCTTTCAAGAAGAGACTGGACTGCCATTTGTCAGAAATGGTGTAGAGTCTCCTGCTTGGGTGGGGGTGAGGGGGGGTTGGACTAGATGACCTCCAAGGTCCCTTCCAACTCTGTTATTCTGTTGTTATTCTGTTATTCAGAAGTTGTGGGAGCTTCATCCCTGGAAGCTTTGAAGAAGAGACTGGACTGCCATCTGTTGTGCATAGTCTCCTGCTTGGATGGGGGATTGGACTAGATGACCTGCAAGGTCCCTTATTCTGATGTTCTGATCCCTCCCTCCCTCCCTCCCTCTCTTTCTCTCACAGACACACACACACACACACACACACACACACACACACACACACGAACGAAAGGCAGGATGCCAATCCGAGCCCAACAATCTATAGACATACTTCCATGCCAATCGGCATCTTAACTCCATTGTTCGGCCAGACCTCGTATGACGATTGGCGCTAGGCAGGAAGGGACTTCGGTTCCCATCAATGGGCTCGCCACTCCTTGAAAGCAGCAGGGCCTTTTCATGTGGCTGTCATAACACCTCGCCCACCTTGGCCGCTCTTGAAACGGTTCCCGGGGGAGTGGGGGGGTTTCAGACCTGGTCAGGATTTGGAGTTGGGGGGGTGGGGGGAGACCGTGAGAAAAGTCCCAGGGCTGCAGGCTAGACGGGGAAGTTGAAAAGCCATCCGGGAAGAAAGAAGCGAGCTCCCTCTCTACTCTTGCCAAGAAAACCCCACGGACATCTTCCTGCAGTCTGCAGCCGCCGAGAGGATCGGAGAGAGACAGGAGTTTTTTTTTTTTAATAGACGCCACCAGTGTATGGTGAAAAACAGCCCTGGCACGTTCGTGTCTCCCTGGAGGGCCCAGTTTAGGGCTGCCTGGGCACGTTCCAAAAAGTGTTTTTTTTCCCAAAAAGCCAAATCTAGCATCGTGCTTTTCCCAAAAAGTGACATGTAGCATCGTGTTCTTTCCAAAAAGCCAAATCTAGTATAATGTTTTTCCAAAAAGCCAAAGCTAGCATGTTTTCCCAAAAACCAACCTCTAATATTGCATTTTTCCAAAAAGCCAAAGCTAGCATTGTATTTTTCCCAAAAAGCAATATCTAGAATCGTGCTTTTCTAAAAAGCCAAACCTAGCATTGTGTTTTTCCCCAAAAAGCGACATGTAGCATCATGTTCTTTCCAAAAAGCCAAATCTAGCATAATGTTTTTCCAAAAAGCCAAATCTAGCATTGAGTTTTTCCAAAAAGCAATATCTAGAATCGTGCTTTTCTAAAAAGCCAAACCTAGCATTGTGCTTTTCCCAAAAAGCGACATGTAGCATCGTGTTCTTTCCAAAAAGCCAAATCTAGCATAATGTTTTTTCCAAAAAGCCAAATCTAGCATTGAGTTTTTTCCAAAAAGCAATATCTAGAATTGTGCTTTTCTAAAAAGCCAAACCTAGCATTGTGTTTTTCCAAAAAGCCAAAGCTAGCATGTTTTCCCCAAAACCAACCTCTAACACTGCATTTTTCTAAAAAGCCAAATCTAGCATTGAGTTTTTCCAAAAAGCAATATCTAGAATCGTGCTTTTCCAAAAAGCCAAAGCTAGCATGTTTTCCCAAAAACCAACCTCTAACACTGCATTTTTCTAAAAAGCCAAATCTAGCATTGTGTTTTTCCAAAAAGCCAAAGCTAGCATGTTTTCCCCAAAACCAACCTCTAACACTGCATTTTTCCAAAAGCCAAATCTAGCATTGTGTTTTTCCAAAAAGCCAAAGCTAGCATGTTTTCCCCAAAACCAACCTCTAACACTGCATTTTTCTAAAAAGCCAAACCTAGCATTGTGTTTTTCCAAAAAGCCAAAGCTAGCATGTTTTCCCCAAAACCAACCTCTAACACTGCATTTTTCCAAAAAGCCAAATCTAGCATTGAGTTTTTCCAAAAAGCAATATCTAGAATCGTGCTTTTCCAAAAAGCCAAAGCTAGCATGTTTTCCCCAAAAACCAACCTCTAACACTGCATTTTTCTAAAAAGCCAAATCTAGCATTGTGTTTTTCTACAAGGAAATATCTAGCATCGTGTTCTTCCAAAAAGGTAAATCTAGCATGTTTCTTCAAAAACCAACCTCCAACACTGCATTTTTCCAGAAAGCCAAATCTAGAATCACGTTTTTCCAAACAGCAATATCTAGAATCGTGTTTTTCTAAAAAGCCAAACCAAACATCGTGCTCTTCCTAAAAGCCAAATCTGGCATTCTGTTTTTCCGAAACCTAGCATCCTCACAATACAAAGGAACTTTAGGGTGAATCATTGACGCCCTTCCCTGCAGATCTGTTACTGCCTCTCTCAATGTGATGATCCTATCCCAACAGGGAGACTCATAGAACATAGAATCATAGGGCTGAAAGGGACCTTGGAGGTCTTCTAGTCCACCCCCCTGCTCAAAGCAGGAGACCTTATACCAGAGGTGGGTTCCTACCAGTTCGCACCAGTTCGGTAGAACCGGTTCGTCAAATCTACCGAACCAGTTAGAAGAGGTTCCACCAGTGGACCCGGAAAGCAGGCCACACCTACAGAAGAGGTTCCAAAAATTTTTGAAACCCACCACTGACACTCTCTTTCTTTCTTTCTCTCTCTCTCTCTCTCTCTCTCTCTCTCACACACACACACACACACACACACACACACACACACACACACACACTCACACAGAGAAAGAGAAAGAAAGGAAGAAAGAAAGAAATAAAAAAAGAAAGAAAGAAAAAGAGAGAGAGAGATGAAAGAAAAAAGGAAAAAGGGACAGAGACAAAAGGAAGGAAAGAGAGAGAGAGAGAAAGAAAAAAATAAATAAAAAGAGAGAGAGAGAGAAAGAAAGAAAGAAAGAAAGAGAGAGAGAGAGAGAGAGAGAGAGAGAGAGAGAGAAAGAAAACACATGGCCAGCAAGCCACTCGCACCAGGTCACATGGCCGGCAAGCCACTCCCACAAAGGAGGCCACACCCACAGAGTAGGTTCTAAAAAAATTTGAAACCCACCACTGCCTTATACCATCTCAGTCAAATGGCTGTCCAGCCTCTTCCTGAAAAAAACAGCGATGGAGTACCCACATCTCCAGGAGTCAAGTCATTCCGTTGATTAATTGTTCTAATTGTCTTACTTCTAGCGCGTATTTCTCTTTAACTATCTTCCACCCATTATTTCCTGTCTTACTCTCTGATGCTGAATCCCCTTTTCTCTGTGATGCCTATAATAGCAGCGGTCCAATATCTCAGGGGCTGCCACAAAGAAGAGGGAGTCAACCTATTCTGCAAAGCACCTGAGGGCAGGACAAGAAGCAATGGGTGGAAACTAATCAAGGAGAGAAGCAACTTAGAACTAAGGAGGAATTTTCTGACAGAACAATCAATCAGTGGAACAGAAATTGCCTCCAGAGGTTGTGAATGCCCCAACACTGGAAGTTTTTAAGAGGATGTTGGATAACCATTTGTCTGAAGTGGTGTAGGGTTTCCTGCTTGGGCAGGGGGTTGGACTAGAAGACCTCCAAGGTCCCTTCCAACTTTGTTATTCTATTCTGGTCTGTTCTAATGAAAAGAAGGACTAGTCTAGGGGAGACATGATAGCACTATCCATAGCAGTCTTCTAATATCTTAGGGGTTGCCCCAAAGAAGAGGGAGTCAAGCTATTCTCCAAAGCACCTGAAGGCAGGACAAGAAGCAATGGATGGAAACTAATCAAGGAGAGAAGCAACTTAGAACTGAGGAGAAATTTCCTGATGGTGAGAACAATTACAGGTGGTTTACTTAGAGCAGTTCACTTAGTGACCGTTGTAAGGTACAACCGCACTGGGAAAAAAGTGGCAATTAATTAATCAGTGGAACAACTTGTCTCCATAAGGTGTTGGTGCTCCAACACTGGAAATTCTTAAGAAGAGATTGGCCAATCATTTGTCTGAAGTGGTATAGGGCAGGGGTCCCCAAACTTGGCAACTTGTGGACTTCAACTCCCAGAATTCCCCTACTGGCTGACTTGGAAATTCTGGGAGTTGAAGTCCACAAGTATCAAAATTGCCAAGTTTGGGGACCGCTGGTATAGGGTTTCCTGCTTGAGCAGGGGGTTGGACTAGAAGACCTCCAGGGTCCCTTCCAACCAGAGGTGGGTTCCTACTGGTTCGCACCTATTCGGTAGAATCGGTTCGTCAAATCTACCGAACCGGTTAGAAGAAGTTCCACCAGTGGACCCGGAAAGCAGGCCACACCTACAGAAGAGGTTCCAAAATTTTTTGAAACCCCCCCCACTGCTTCCAACCCTGTTATTCTGTTAAACAAATCAAGGAGAAATCCAATCTAAAACTAAAGAGATATTTCCTGGCAGTGAGAACAATCAATCGGTGGAATAACTCACCTCCGTAAGTTGTGGGTGCTGCATGTAAGTTTCTGCTTGTGCAGGGGGATGGACTAGAAGACCTCCAAGGTCCCTCCCGACTGTTATTCTGTTCTCATGTCCCTCCTAATCTTTCTCTTCCATTGGCTGGACTTACCAAGCTCCTTCAACCATTTGCCCTACAATTTACAATTTGATTTACAATTTAGCCTCACTCTGCCAAAATCTAGTGGCTGCTGATCAACTTATTCAAATTTGTTCAATGTATTGGCCGTCTGTCTTATTACAAGATAATTTTGGATGGCGTACAGTGTTAAAAAGGATAACACGATAGAAAACATATACACAGGTAGTCCTCTACTTACAACAGATGATTTAGTGACTGTTCAAAGTTGCAAAGGCACTAAAAAAAAAAACCGCACTTATGATCGGATATTTTTTGGGGGGACACTTATAACACTCCCCATGTTCACGTGATCAGAATTCAGATGCTTGGCAACTGACTCACATTTATGACGGTTGCAGCATCCCGTGGGGGGGAGTTGTCACGTGATCCCGTTTTGCGACCTTCTGACAAGCAAATTCAATGGGGAAGCCAGATTCACTTAACAACGGTGTTTCTAACTGAACGACTTCCGTTAGCGATTCACTTAACAACGGTGGCAAGAAAGATGGTGAGGTAAAGGGAAAGGTTCCCCTCGCACATACTGAATGTGCTAGTCGTTCCCGACTCTAGGGGGCGCTGCTCGTCTCCGTTTCAAAGCCGAAGAGCCAGCGCTGTCCGAAGAGGTCTCCGTGGTCATGTGGCCGGCATGACTCAATGCCGAAGGCGCACGGAACGCTGTTCTCTTTCCACCAAAGGTGGTTCCTATTTTTCTTTCTTTCTTTTTTTTTAATGATTTTTTTATTATTTTGTTGTTACATAAACCAGTGTTTCTCAACCTTGGCAACTTGAAGATGTCCGGACTTCAACTCCCAGAATTCCCCAGCCAGCAAAAGGTTGAGAAACACTGACATAAACAACACATGCCCACAATAGTGGGGGGGGGGGAATAAAAAAAACAAAAAACAAGGCAGAGAAAAAAAGGAAAAAAAAAACAAAAAGGGAAACACAACAAGTATATGTTATAAAAAAGTACATCAGCTGGTTACAACAAGTTTTTGTGCATCTCTTCCATTAATTCATATTAATTCAGATATCTTAACTCAAATGTTTACCATATTAACATCATCATACCTCCACTTTTAGTTGACTACAGTTGTTTAAACATCCTTCATCCTTAACTATGCCAAAGATTTAATCCATAACCACATGCTAGCAGTTCATTGACTTGTTTATAAAATCCTCCATTAACATCAAATCCTCATCTCCTGTTTTAGCTAAACATCCATAATATTTAATACCCAAAATTCCATCCTCCATGTATATAGTTTATTATCATTCTCCTTTCTTTATGTAATTATATCGTATATCATAGCATGGCTCCTATTTTTCTAGTTGCATTTTTACGTGCTTTCGCACTGCTAGGTTGGCAGAAGCTGGGACAAGTCACGGGAGCTCACTCCGTTATGCGGCGCTAGGGATTCGAACCGCCGAACTGCCGACCGTTCTGATCGACAAGCTCCGCGCCTTAGCCACTGAGCCACCCTGTCCTAGAAAGATGGTAACATGGGTCAATATTCAGTTGACCCCTGTCTCTCTTAGCAACATAAATTCCCTTGTGGCCATACGTCAAGGACTCCCTGTATAGAATCCGAATGGAATCCGAACGAAATACAATTTCTCTCCACCCTAAATAAAAGCACGTTGACGGCTGCCCTCCCTGGAGGAGGAGGAGGAGGAGGAGGAGGGGGAGGAGGAGGGTTTGAGAAGGCCACACGGTTCGCAAGCCACCAAAGTCCCTCGCTGGCAACCAGCCGGGCCTGCCGAATCCTGGGCCCCCCAGAATTGCTGAGAAAGATCCCGCTGAGAACCAGGCGCCTTGCATGCACATGGCCCAGTTTGCCAGTCGCGGGCTGTTCAAAAACGAAATAAAATTTAAAAAAAAAACGACAGGCAGGCGGCCAAATCATTATGAAACCCTCCGCAGAGGGACGGCCCGCTTGCTTCTTCTCCAGCCCCCCCCCCCCATACACACACACACCAAGTTCGCAACCCGTGTACCATTGTGGGAAGGAGTCCCCTTCCCCCTCTCCCCAGGCCGTTCTGAGCAATCTCTCTTCCCCTTGTGCCATCTTGTTAGCACATGGCACCGAGCGTGACTTATGGGGGTGTGGGGGACATCAGCCTGCAGAAATGTGCGATGATGAGGCGGCCTCCAAGCCCAGCCCGAGGGGGACGGGGGCAGAATTTGTGTGTGTCTGTGTTTGTGTGTGTCTTTTCAGACATCAACAATCGTCGCTGTTTCGTCACTGGCTGTCACAGCTCCCTCTGAACTCGCAGGCCCAAAAAGCTTTGAAGCCCCAAGGAAGGGAAACGGACGGCACATCTGGAAAAGCTTGGATTAATGAAAACAGAATTCCCCCGAACGAGTCGTGCCGCTTTGCGATTTGTGTGTTCCACCGGCCGCCCCCTAAGTAAATTGGTTAATTTCTTTCAAGCTGCCCTCTCCCCAGCCCCAATTGTCCCCTTCCGGGGTGTGGTGGTGGGGGGATGAATATTGCCTCTTTCAGTTCACCAGGAATGGCGGACTTCACACAACGGACTAGAAATCAAAGGAGCTGGGTAGTTTTGGTCCAGCATTTTGGTTGAGCCAAGCAGGGCCGGATTTAGATGAAAAGAGGCCCTAGGCTATTCCACTTATGAGGCCCTTTCAACCTCCCATTTTTAAGTTTGTAAATTGCATGAGAGACAATAAAATACATCATTACTGTGATATATATCAATATATATCAATATATATCAATATATATAGCCGGCCTCCCGACAGAGGGCGGCTCTGCTCTGCGGCAAAGGCAGCGAGGCCAGCTGCCTCCCCTTCTGCGCTCAGCTGCCCGGCTCGGCCCCCTCGCCCTCACCTGCTCTGCCGCTGGTGGGCTCCGCGTCGACGGGGCGGCTACTGGGAGCGGCCGCGCCTCTCGCCCGACCGCCGGTGCCCGGAACGTGGGCGGGCTCCCCAACTGCCGCGGCACTGGAACGATCTTAACCAATACATTTTTATGTTTGTTTATTAGTCATCTGCGTAGAATTTCTCCTTATTTTCGGTTCAGTGTTTTAGTGTTCACTGTTTTTAGAATAGTGTAATTTTAATTTTGCTAACAATTTGAATGTAGGCCCCTCTTGATCTTGCGGCCCTAGGCTGAAGCCTAGTTAGCCTATAGGAAAATCCGGCCCTGGAGCCGAGCAATCCTACGATCGTAAAATACAGAATAAGAAGAGTTGAAAGGGACCTTGGAGGTCTTCTAGTTCCTGCTCAGGCAAGAAACCTGATACCTGGGATGGCGAACCAGAAGTGGCAAGCAGAGTTATCTTTCTGGGCACGCCAGCTGTTGCCTCTTACTCTTCCGAGCTCCAGCGTGCACATATGTGCCAGGCAGCTGGTCTTCACGGGTGCCGGAGCGCTGGAAAACGCCTGGAAAGTGCCCCAAAACCACCCAAAAAACCCAGGTCGGTTTCCGGGCTGGTTTCAGGCTGGTTTTTCAGCTGGTTTTCAGGCTGCTTTTCAAGAAATGTTTTTCGAAAAATGGCCTGAAAACAGCCCGGAAAATGCCCTGAAAACAATTAAAAAAAAAAAAAAAAAAAAGCCAGCTCAAAATGGTAAAAAAACATCGTTTTTTTTCGTCGAAACGTCGCCAAGACACCTCCAATTTTACGCGGGAGAAAACCCGAATAACCGAAGACATGTATGTATGTATGTATGTATGTATGTATGTATGTATGTATTTAGTGTCACAACCCCTGGTATGCCCAAATATGGGAGGAAGTTTACTGCTTCCATTCTCTGTCTCTGATGACAGAGACATTCTCATTCTCTGATGAGACACACTGCGGCACAAGCATGCCCTGATTTTAACTATATCTTAGCCTTCCCTGACCCAAAATCATTAATCAATTTCAAAAGGCAGCCTTGTTGGTTTCCATCTTGTGATGATATATTTGACACCATCAATCATCAATATGTTCCTATTCCAGGTCCTTTGGTGGATAAAAGTGTCAAAAATCTAGTCTAAACATCTGGTTGACTGTGCAACCAAACCATAATACGGGCAGACTTGGCAACTGGCTCATATTTATGATGGTTTCAGTATCCCAGGATCATGTGGTCACTTCAGTATCCCAGGATCATGTGGTCCTTCAGCCCTGGAGGTTTTCATGAGGAGACTGGATAGACAGTACCCTGTTTCCTCAAAAATAAGACTTCCCCGGATCACAAGCCCAATTGGGCTTTTGAGTGCATGCGCTAAAATAAGCCCTCCCTGAAAATATTGCAACACAGCAGCAGCCATGAGGTGGCCACAATCGTGACCCGTCAAAACCGCGGTCGACAAAACCGCGCTCGACGAAAGCGCGTACCTGACGTCATCAGCAGCGCGACGAAAAAAATTAAAAAATAAATGAAATTAAAATTAAAATAAAATTAAAGCAAGCCGATTCACATAAAGGTAAGGGTTAGGGTTAGGGTTAGGTTTAGGGTTACGTTAAGCGTTAGGGTTAGGTTTAGCGTTAGGTTAAGGGTTAGCGTTAGGTTTAGCGTTAGGTTAAGGGTTAGGTTTAGGGTTACGTTTAGGGTTAGGTTTGGGGGGGTTAGGGTAAGGTTTTCGCTTTAATTTTAAATTTACCGCTCACAGCACGATGTTTTCATCGCGCTGTGATGACGTCACGTACGCGCTTTTGTCGAGCGCGCAATTGTCTACCGCGGTTTTGTGGTGGAACCGGCCACAATCGCAGCCTCCTGTACCTCAAAAATAATAAGCCCACCTCCGAAAATAAGGCCAAGTGCTTATTTCGGAAGTCAAAAGAAAATAAGACCATCTTATTTTCGGGAAAACGTGGTATAGGACCATTATGGCGAATCTATGGCATGCATAGCTCTCTCTGTGGGCATGCTGGCAACTGTTGCCCGCTGATCTTCTGGTTTCAAACATGCACATGGGCACCAGCCAGTTGGTCTTTGCAGGCGTTGGACGGGTTTGGAGCAGGAGGTTGGACTAGAAGACCTCCAAGGTCCTGATGAAAGAAATGTCCTTCTGGGTTTGGCTCCAAGTGGGGAAAAAGACACTGGAGACATGGAGGCTGCTTGGAAAGATGGTTTTAATGGTGGACAGGGCCACATGGCTTGAGCCATGAATAGAAAAGAGGATCACATGCTTCAATGTTGGTGGAGAAGAAGAGAAGGAAGGACTGAGATGCTGAAAGTCCCTGGTTTTATGCCCTCTCTGGCCTTTGATCTTGATCTTGTATTCTGATTCGTTGTCAGACTCCCCTGGGCCCATGCAGGGGCAACACTCTAGGCTGCGTTTTGAATCCAGGTTTGGTTGAGTTCTCAGATGCCATGTGGCGAGTTGAGTAAAGGGCGAATATTATCATGCCTTAATCCCATCCCCCCTGGAGCTGAAGGGGAGAACTCTTTATTATGTAAAGTGGACAAGCTTGGCCTTCTTAATGGCCCATTGACAAAGTGGGGATGGGCAGGAAGCTGCAGGGAGCTATTCTGTCTTTTGAAACATGTTTCTCCCTTTTCACATCCAGAGAAATATTCTGCCTTTTCAATATTTCCTAGGATATTTCATTTTTCTGGGAGAGGGCTGGCTGATAACTTCCTACAGTCCCTTCCAGCTTTATGATTCTTTGAAGGCGGCTAATGAAACCTAGAGCCGAGGTGGCGCAGTCGTTAAATGCAGCACTGCAGGCTACTTCAGCTGACTGCAGTTCTGCAGTTCAGCTGTTCAAATCTCACCGGCTCAAGGTTGACTCAGCCTTCCATCCTTCCAAGGTGGGTAAAATGAGGACCCAGATTGTTGTTGGGGGCAATATGTCGACTCTGTAAACCGCTTAGAGAGGGCTGAAAGCCCTATGAAGCGGTATATAAGTCTAACTGCTATTGCTATTGCTTTCTGTATAAGAGAAGCATATCTGTAAATCCCACATCACTTGGCTGGTTGAACATCACTCTCTCATTGTCTTTGTATGAATGGGAAACCAGGTTAGTTAGAAATCTGATGGCTGCCAATCACACGTGGAACTACATTGGTGTCACCCTTGAGAATTGCTTGTGAAAACGGCCCAAAAAACGCCCCCAAGACAGGTCATTTCTGGGCCATTTCCCAGGCCAAAAATGGCCTGAAAAACTGCCAAAAAACAGGCTTGTGCATGATGGCCTTTGGGTTTCCATGCTCTGGGGCATGGACATTCATGTGCATGCATGCACATTCCGGTCAGTGCCAAAAAGGTTCGCCATCACTGGTATAGGGTTTCCTGCTTGAGCAGGGGGTTGGACTAGATGACCCACAAGCTCCCTTCCGACTCTCTTACCCTAAGTTAAAATGAAAGAGGAGGTGGAAGCGCACGACATGTAAGGGATAACCACACCTAAGACCTTCTTTTTTATATATATATAATTTTTTTTATTTTTGTTACATAGACAACACATACACACAACAATGGAAAAACAAAAACAAAAAAGAAAGAGAAAACACACACACACACACACACACAAAACCCCATCATCACATACAGCATGTCGTTTGGTTACAGGTGTTTTAACATTTATCATTCTTATACATTTATTATTTCATTTAATAAGTTATAATTTAGTATCGTTTCTTATTCCCCTACCTGTGGCAATCCATCCCAACTACATTTCCCCCCCACAGACATACCCCGTATCTCTCTGTTATATATTTAATACACACAACAATTTTAAAAAAAAAAACCACACACACACACACACACACAAAGGAAAAGAAAAGAAGGGAAAAAAAACACAAAAACGAAAAAGAAAAAGAAAACCATCATCACATACAGCATGTCGTTTGGTTACAGGTGTTTTAACATCCACATCCTCAAATAATATTTACCATCTCAGACTTTTCATCTAGTATAACTGAATACCTCACTTTCATTCTACAATATATATTCAGTTACCATTAGTATTATTTTTTCCCAGAAAATATACTTATGTTCATTATTATCCTTGTACTTTCAAACAGAGGTCTTATTCCTTCATTTTTCAACGAAACGTCACTGCATATATATACCAGTTTTCAATTATTCCCTTATGAAGACCTTCTGACGCGGAGTAAAGTCAGTGGGGAAGCCAGACTCACTTAACAACCATGCTCCTAACTTAACGACCGCAGCGATTCACTTAACAACGGTGGTGAGAAAGGTCACAACCGTCTCGCTTAGCCACAGAAATTGTGGGCTCAGTTGCGGTCTCAAGTCAAGAGTTACCTGTAGTAAGACTGTTAACCATCAAAATAATATCTTCTGCCTATTCCAGGAGAGGTGAATAAAAATGCCAAATCCAGTCTAAACATCTGGATGACTACGGCCATCAGCCGTAATAGTAATCAGGTAAAGGTTCCCCTCGCACATCTGTGCTAGTCGTTCCCGACTCTAGGGGGCGGTGCTCATCTCTGTTTCAAAGCCCGAGAGCCAGCGCTGTCCGAAGACGTCTCCGTGGTCATGTGGCCGGCATGACTCAATGCCAAAGACGCACGGAACGCTGTTCCCTTCCCACTAAAGGTGGTTCCTATTTTTCTACTTGCATTTTTTACGTGCTTTCAAACTGCTAGGTTGGCAGAAGCTGGGACAAGTCACGGGAGCTCACTCCGTTATGCAGTGCTAGGGATTCGAACCGCTGATCAGCTGACCTTCTGATCGACAAGCTCAGTGTCTTAGCCACTGAGCCACCGCGTCCCTATAATGGTAATCGTAATAGTTTAATAGGGATCGTTCTTTGAATCTCAGGAAGGGAAGAAAGGCCAGCAGCCTGTTGTGACTGCTCAACACACCTTGTGATCAAAAGAAAGCTGCAGGCACAACATAACACAACAATAAACAGATGGAAATCCGGGCTGCCCCTCCACCTCGCTGGCTTCCTTTTTCCCTGGGCTCGAATTCCCTGGATGCCACCTGCCTCAGCTTCCCTCTTGGGGATAACAAAGGCAACTACAATAACAACAACCCCCCCCCCCCAGACACACACCGATGCACAAAGGGGGAAACGGCCCCCCACCATTTGCATTCCAGATGCTTCCATCAAAAGGGATGGAAAAAGAAACAAAGTATCTCCGTGATCTGCCAGATTTCAGCTGCAAAAATCAAGACAACAACAAGGGGGTGGCAGAGAGAGAGAGAGAGAGGGAGAGATAGAGAGAGAGAGGGAGGGAGGGAGAAACAGACACTTTGCTTCCCCCTAGTGGTCCCCTGCAGTACTGTACTCCAGATCTGTTCAATCTTATTTGTCTCAAAGTGTCTCCTCCAGCTGCCATATGTGAGCTGCAAAAATCAAGACATCCACTAGGGGGTGGCAAAGAGGGGAAGGGAGGGAGGGAGGGAGGGAGGGAGGGAGAGAGAGAGAGAGAGAGAGAGAGAGAGAGAGAGAGAGAGGGGGGGAGGGGAGGGAGAAACAGACACTTTGCTTCCCCCTAGTGGTCCCCTGCAGTACTGTACTCCAGATCTGTTCAATCTTATTTGTCTCAAAGTGTCTCCTCCAGCTGCCATATGTGAGCTGCAAAAATCAAGACATCCACTAGGGGGTGGCAAAGAGGGGAAGGGAGGGAGGGAGGGAGGGAGGGAGGGAGGGAGAGAGAGAGAGAGAGAGAGAGAGAGAGAGAGAGAGAGAGAGGGAGGGAGAAACAGACACTTTGCTTCCCCCTAGTGGTCCCCTGCAGTACTGTACTCCAGATCTGTTCAATCTTATTTGTCTCAGAGTGTCTCCTCCAGCTGCCATATGTGAGCTGCAAAAATCAAGACATCCACTAGGGGGTGGCAAAGAGGGGAAGGGAGGGAGGGAGGGAGGGAGGGAGGGAGGGAGAGAGAGAGAGAGAGAGAGAGAGAGAGAGAGAGAGAGAGAGAGGGAGGGAGAAACAGACACTTTGCTTCCCCCTAGTGGTCCCCTGCAATACTGCACTCCAGATCTGTTCAATCTTATTTGTCTCAAAGTGTCTCCTCCAGCTGCCATATGTGAGCTGCAAAAATCAAGACATCCACTAGGGGGTGGCAAAGAGGGGAAGGGAGGGAGGGAGGGAGGGAGGGAGGGAGGGAGAGAGAGAGAGAGAGAGAGAGAGAGAGAGAGAGAGAGAGAGAGATAGAGAGAGAGAGAGGGAGGGAGAAACAGACACTTTGCTTCCCCCTAGTGGTCCCCTGCAGTACTGTACTCCAGATCTGTTCAATCTTATTTGTCTCAAAGTGTCTCCTCCAGCTGCCATATGTGAGCTGCAAAAATCAAGACATCCACTAGGGGGTGGCAAAGAGGGGAAGGGAGGGAGGGAGGGAGGGAGGGAGGGAGGGGGAGAGAGAGAGAGAGAGAGAGAGAGAGAGAGAGAGAGAGACTTTGCTTCCCGCTAGTGGTCCCCTGCAATACTGCACTCCAGATCTGTTCAATCTTATTTGTCTCAGAGTGTCTCCTCCAGCTGCCAGATCTGAGCTGCAAAGATCAAGACAGCCACTAGAGGGCCTCAAAGAAAAATAGAGAGACAGAGACAGAGAGAAAAACTGCTTCCCCCTAGTGGTCACACTAAGTACCACACTCCAGATCCGGTCAATTTAATTTCTCTCATCTACTTTGAATACAAGGGGTGGGTGATTAAAAATAAAATATAGGATCCCCTCTTTTTGGGTCTTTTTATAGTCTTGACCTGGGATAGAAATTCACACACAACTCCCCCCCCCCCCTTTTTTTTTCTTTTTTTGTGTGAAAAATCACTTCCTTTAAAACAGGTGTTTCAGAGGCTGGATGGGGAGGGGGGGTGTTGGCCAGGAAGGAGTCTGACATCGACCAGGGGGGAGGGGGCTGGTGATTCTGATGGTTTGTATTTACAAATCCCAGCTTTTTCCTGGTGTCGGCTGGTGGGAAAAACAACAGGATGTTGAGCTCGGCCATCTCCTGAGGTCCCGCACAATTCCGTTGGAGCAACTTCTCACATAAAGGTTGACTTTTTCATTCTCTCCTCTTTCCCATTTTTTTTTCTCCATCTCCATAAACACGGACATAGGAACAGCACCTCCTGGCTGATGCACCTGTCGTGACATCCTTTGTAATTAAGTCTCCCCCGGAAATGGATGCTTGGATTTCCCACCACCACAATAAGACTCACAAAAAACTTTCAGGAAGGTTGACGACTTTCTCCTGGAGGGACAGAGAGAGAGAGAGAGGAAAGGGACAAAAAACTGACACCATTTGCACATTTCCTTTGGAGTAAACATGTCCTTTCATTCATCCCTGCTTTATCCGTTATCCCTTTTAATACAAAGGCAGTCCTCAACTTACGACAGTTAGCAATAGCAATAGCAGTTAGACTTATATACCGCTTCATAGGGCTTTCAGCCCTCTCTAAGCGGTTTACAGAGTCAGCATATTGTCTGGGTCCTCATTTCACCCACCTCGGAAGGATGGAAGGCTGAGTCAACCTTTGAGCCGGTGAGATTAGAACCGCCGAACTGCAGATAACAGTCAGCTGAAGTGGCCTGCAGTACTGCACCCTAACCACTGCGCCACCTCGGCTCCCTTTAGTGGCTGTTCAAAATTACGACAGCACTGGAAAATGTGATTTATGATGGACCCGTTGTAGCATCCCTCACGGTTACGGACTCAAAATTCAGGACGCTTGGCAAACGGTTCAGAGTTATGACGGTTGCAGTGTGTGGAGGTCACGTGCGATCCGCTTTTGTGACCTTCTGGCCAGCAAAGCCAATAGGGAAATTGTGGGTTACTAACTCATCAACTGCAGTGTCGCTTAACAATTGTGGCATGAAAGTTCGTAAAATGTGGCAAACCTCTCTTAACAGATGTCTCACTTCACAACAGAAACGTTGGGCTCAATTGTGGTCATAAGTTGAGGACTACAAATAGATGTTGGATAACCATTGGTCTGAAATGGTATAGGGTTTTCTGTCTAGGCAGGGGGTTTGACTAGAAGACCTCCACCTCTGTTATTCTATTGTATTCTAGATGGTTCCCTGGACGATCTCAGAATTACGTAAGATTAACCCTGGTCTGCATTCCTCAAGAGTGTTTAAAATCCAACAAGTCCATTTGATTGAGGAACTATATTTATGTTCCTCAATCTGGGTGAATTTAAGAGATAAGAGAATAACAGAGTTTCAAGGGACCTTTGAGGTCTTCTAGTCCAGCCCCCTGCTTAGGCAGGAAACCATGGCCTATATCATTTCAGACAAATGGCTGTCCAACATCTTCTTAAAGTCTTCCAGTGTTGGAGTATTCACAACTTCTGGAGGCAAGCTGATTAATTGTTCTCACTGCCAGGAAATTCCTCCTTAGTTCTAGTTTGCTTCTCTGCTTGATTAGTTTCCACCCATTGCTTCTTGTCCTGCCTTCAGGTGCTTTGGAGAATAGTTTGACTCCCTCTTCTTTGTGGCAACCTCTGAGATATTGGAAGACTGCTATCATGTCTCCCCTAGTCCTTCTTTCTATTAAACTAGGCATACCCAGTTCCTGCAACCGTTCTTCATATGTTTTAGTCTCCAGTCCCCTAATCATCTTCGTTGCTCTTCTCTGCACTCTTTCTAGAGTCTCCACATTTTTTCTACATCTTGGCGACCAAAACTGGATGCAAATATTCCAAGTGGGGCCTTACCAAGGCCTTATAAAGTGGTATTATCACTTCACGTGATCTTGATTCTCTCCCTCTGTTGATGCAGCCTAGAACTGTGTTGGCTTTTTTGGCAGCTGCTGCACACGGCTGGCTCCTATTTAAATGGTTGTCCACTAGGACTCCAAGATCCCTTTCACAGTTACTCCTATTGAGCAAGGTACCACCTATACTGTACCTGTGCATTTTGCTTTTCTTGCCTAAATGTAGAACCTTACTCTTTTCACCATTTTTGAAGAAGCTCATGGAACTGTTTCCATATTACAGCTAGTCCTTGACCTGCAACCATTCATTTAGCGACCGAAGTTACAACAGCAGTGGAAAAACCTGACATGATCATTTTTCACACAGTATGACCATTGCATCCTTTTTTTGGATCACGTGATGAAAAGTCGGACACTTGGCAACCGCTTCATATTTATGACGGTTGCACTTTCCCGGGGTCACGCGATCACCTTCCGGCAATGAGGAAGCCAGATTCGCTTAACAACCCTGTTACTAACCTGACAACCGCAGCGATTCACTTAACAACGGTGGCAAGGAAGGTGGTAAAACGAGGCAGACATTTAACAATGGTCTCACTCAGCAGTGGAAACTCGGGGCTCAGTTGTGATGGTATGTCGAGGATTACCTGTGTCTAAAACTCGAATATGGAAAGGCACATTCTCTTGGTCGTCCCGTTGCTTTAACCCGAAGCAATGGTGGGCATTCAACTACAGATATAATGTTTTTCTTTCCCCCTCTCATTTTTTTATATTCTAAAACAAAAGATAATGAGAGGAAATCTGCGGCCCTCCACATCCCCTGTGGGAAGAGGCATAAAATAAAAGCTATTCATTGCCGATTCCTGAGATTCGAAAGGGAGAACAATTCCTAAAGCAAAAAACGGGGAATCTGCAAAGCCAGAGGGAAAAAACAAAAGAAAAGCATTTGCAAATGGAGTTCACTCTTCCAAAGACCCAACAGAGGACAATCAACCATCTCTGAGCAGCCTCCTGTTAGGTTAGATCCGGGTTGTCAAACTGGCAGGAATAGCGAACACTACGGAAGGCAGGCTTAAGACACACTCAGAGGTGAGTTCCTACCAGTTCGCACCTATTCGGTAGAACCGGTTCGTCAAATCTACCGAACCGGTTAGAAGAGGTTCCACCAGTGGACCCGGAAAGCAGGCCACACCTACAGAAGAGGATCCAAACTTTTTTGAAACCCACCACTGCCACACACACACAGACAGACAGACAGACAGACAGACAGACTGACACAGAGAAAGAGAGAAAGAGAAAGAAAGGAAGAAATAAATAAAAAAAGAAAAAAGAAAGAAAAAGAGTGAGAGAGAGATGAAAGAAAAAAAGAAAAAAGGGACAGAGAGACAAAAGGAAGGAAAGAGAGAGAGAAAGAAAGAAAGAAAGAAAGAAAGAAAGAAAGAAAGAAAGGAAGAAATAAATAAACAAAAAAAGAAAAAAGAAAAAAGAGTGAGAGAGAGATGAAAGAAAAAAAAGAAAAAAGGGACAGAGAGACAAAAGGAAGGAAAGAGAGAGAGAGAAAGAAAGAAAGAAAGAAAGAAAGGAAGAAATAAATAAACAAAAAAAGAAAAAAGAAAAAAAGAGTGAGAGAGAGATGAAAGAAAAAAAAGAAAAAAGGGACAGAGACACAAAAGGAAGGAAAGAGAGAGAGAAAGAAAGAAAGAAAGAAAGAAAGAAAGAAAGAAAGGAAGGAAGAAATAAATAAACAAAAAAAGAAAAAAGAAAAAAAGAGTGAGAGAGAGATGAAAGAAAAAAAAGAAAAAAGGGACAGAGACACAAAAGGAAGGAAAGAGAGAGAGAAAGAAAGAAAGAAAGAAAGAAAAGAAAGAAAGAAAGAAAGAAAGAAAGAAAGAAAAAACATGGCCAGCAAGCCACTCCCACCAGGTCACATGGTCGGCAAGCCACTCCCACAAAAGAGGCCACACCCACAGAGTAGGTTCCAAAAATTTTTGAAACCCACCACTGGACACACTTGACAAACTTGAACATTGGGCACTATCTAACACAATGAAATTCAAGGGTGAAAAGAGGAAGGTTCTACATTTAGGCAAGAAAAGCAAAATGCACAGGTACAGTATAGGTGGTGCCTTGCTCAATAGTAATAACTGTGAGAGGGATCTTGGAGTCCTAGTGGACAACCATTTAATTAGGAGCCAGCCGTGGGCAGCAGCTGCCAAAAAAGCCAACACAGTTCTGGGCTACATAGACAGAGGGACAGAAACAAGATCATGTGAAGTCTTAATACCACTTTATAAATGCCTTGGGAAGGCCACACTTGGAATCCAGCATCCAGTTTTGGTCACCACAATGTAGAAAAAATGTGGAGACTCTAGAAAGAGTGCAGAGAAGAGCAAGAAAGAGGATTAGGGGACTGGAGGCTGAAACACATGAAGAACGGTTGCAGGAACTGGGGATGTCTAGTTTAATGAAAAGAAGGACTAGGGGTGACTTGATCCAATATTTAAGGAGCTGCCACAAAGAAGAGGGAGTCAAGCTATTCTCCAAAGCACCTGCGGACAGGACAAGAAGCAATGGGTGGAAACTTGTTAAAGAGTTTTCAGCACCTGCCAAAAAAGCCAACACTGTTCTAGGCTGCATCAACAGAGGGAGAGAATCAAGATCACGTGAAGCGTTAATACCACTTTATAATGCCTTGGTAAGGCCACACTTGGAATATTTGCATCCAGTTTTGGTGGCCACGATGTAGAAAAAATGTGGAGACTCTAGAAAGAGTGCAGAGAAGAGCAACAAAGAGGATTAGGGGACTGGAGGCTAAAACATAGGAAGAACGGTTGCAGGAACTGGGTATGTCTAGTTTAATGAAAAGAAGGACTAGGGGAGACACGATAGCAGCCTTCCAATATCTCAGGGGTTGCCACAAAGAAGAGGGAGTCAAACTATTCTCCAAAGCACCTCGGGGTAGAACAAGAAGCAATGGGTGGAAATTAATCAAGGAGAGGTTTCCTGCGATTTCCCGCGATTTCCACTAATGGTTCGGGTGAACCAGTCTAAATCGGCTGAATTCCACCTCTGTCCGTGCCTCATTTTTGGCTTGGATTATCTCCTGCAGCACTTTGCTGAGTGCTGCAGGAGGCCATCCAGGCCAAAAATGGGCTGCGAGGGGGGCACATGCCCCTCCTCATGCCCCATTTTTGCTAGTAGAGACACCATGGGCCAGTCCTTTGCTATTCCCAGGCTGGCTCCACAGGCCAGATTTAAGCATCCAGCAGGCCGGATCTGGCCCGCGGGCCTCGAGTTCGACACCCCTGGGTTAGACCAAGAATCTCCAAACTGGGCAACTTTAAGACTTGTGGATGTCAACTCCCAGAATCCCCCAGCCAGTAAATTCATAATTTACTTCTAATAAACATTTACTAATAATACTTAGGGACGCAGTGGCTCAGTGACTAAGACCCTCAGCTTGTTTGAATCCCTAGCGCCATGTAATGGAGTGAGCTCCGGTTACTTTTCCCAGCTTCTGCAAAACTAGCAGTTCGAAAGCAGGTAAAAAATGCAAGTAGGAAAATAGGAACCACCTTTGGCGGGAAGGTAACAGCGTTCCGTGCGCCTTCGGTGTTTAGGCAAGCCAGCCACATGACTATGGAGATGTCTTCGGACAGCGCTGGCACTTCGACTTTGAAACGGAGATGAGCAGTGCCCCCTAGAGTCAGGAACGACTAGCATATGTGCAAGGGGAACCTTTTCTTTACCTAATAATACTTTTTATAAACCTTGGAGTGTCTCTTGCAAGGAATATAAGAGCAGCTGGAAAAGATTGAATGTATTTTGAGAGAGGCAGTGATTTAAATTTCCTTTAAAAAAAAAAACCTCTCTAGCTAAGTCAAATTTGGCTGGAATGGAAACTAATCAAGGAGAGAAGCAACTAGAATTAAGGAGAAATTTCCTTAAACCAAGAGCAATTAATCAGAGGAATGGATTGTCTCCAGAAGTTGTGAGTACTCCATCACTGGAGGTTTTTAAGAAGAGATTGGATAATCATTTGCCCATAATGGTATGGGGGGGTCTTCTGTTTGAGCAGGGGGTTAGACTAGAAGACCTCAAGGTCCCTTCCAGCTCTCTGTTATTCTGTTAGTTCATTTTGCGAGTGTTCAAACTTACAACGGCAACTGAAAAAAATGACTTATGACCATTTTTCACCCTGGTGACTTTTCCGGCATCCCCAGTGTCACACAATCAAAATTCAGCCCCTTGACAACTGACCCCTATTTACGACGATCATGTGATCCCTTTTGCGACCTTCTGTTAAGCCACGCCAGTGGCCAAGCTGGATTCACTTAACAACCGCGTTCCTCTCTTAACAGCTGCAGTGATTCACTTAACAACGGTGGGAGGAAGGATCACACAGTGGAGCTAAACTCACAGAACGACTGCTTCGCTGAGCCACAGAAATTTCGAGATTAGTTGTGGATAATTGATTAAGTTCAATGTTTTTTTTTAATGTAAAAAAAAGATTTTGAATTTGAGAAACATATTTAGCGATGGTGTGGGTGTTATTGTAAGAGGTTAGAAATTAAGGGCAATTAGGCGATCTCGTTTATGTATTAAGAAAATATGTTTAAGCATCACCACCAGATGGATTCGTAACTGGCTGACCAACCGCACTCAAGGTGTAGTCCTCAATGGAACTGCATCTACATGGAGGGAAGTATGCAGTGGAGGACCCCAAGGCTCTGTTTTAGGTTCCACCACAAATGCGCGCACAACAAAAGCGCGCCTGACTAAACCGCGGTGTCTAAAGCGCGGTGACAAAAGCGTGTGACGAATTAGCGACTAATTAGCCCTAAAGCGCACCGACAAAAGCGCGCCGACAGAAGCGCGCTGTAACGTAACCCTCAACCTAACCCTCAACCTAACCCTAAACCTAACCCTAAACCTAACCCTAAACCTAACTGTAAATCTTACCTTAAATGAAATCGCGCTTCTGTCGGCGCGCTGTTGTCGGCACGCTGTTGTCGGCGTACTTTTGAAATCGCGGTTTTAGAGCCGCGGTGTTGTCGGCGCGCTTATGATGTTCGCACTTTTGACGGGTCACGCTGTTTTAGGCCCAATATCTTCATCAATGATTTGGATGAGGGAATAAATGGGGAACTCATCAAATTTGCAGATGACACCAAACTGGCAGGAATAGCCAACACTCCAGAAGACAGGCTTAAGATACAGAAGGATCTTGACAAACTTGAACATTGGGCACTATCTAATAAAATGAAATTCAATGGTGAAAAGAGGAAGGTTCTACATTTAGGCAACAAAAACGAAATGCACAGGTTCAGTATAGGTGGTACTGTCAAGCCAGCCTCCCTCAGCAACCAAGAAAGAAACCCCTTAACTCCATTTCTCAGAATTAAGAGTACTTTTACTGGTTATGAGTAGATAGCAGCTAAGCAAAGCAAGATCTGAGGCAAAAGCGCGCAGAATCATAGATATCAATATGTGACCCAACTCCCTCCCCCTGGTAACCCTCATCCCACTGTCCAATCTGCATATCCCTCAGGTGTCATGTGAGTTCCATCTTCAAAAAGCATCATCAGGTTGGTATGCAGTAGAAGGTGAGAACAAAACTCCCTTTTCACAATCTCTCCTATACTTAAAATTTCCCTTCCCAAGTACCATGCCTCCCCCTCTCCGTTTCAATGGCAGCCGAAAGCAAGTAGCGAAACAGAGGCTGACAGGTACCTTGCTCAGTAGTAGTAACTGTGCGAGGGATCTTGGAGTCCTAGTGGACAACCATTTAAATAGGAGCCAGCCGTGTGCAGCAGCTGCCAAAAAAGCCAACACCGTTCTAGGCTGCATCAACAGAGGGAGAGAATCAAGATCATGTGAAGTCTTAATACCACTTTATAAGGCCTTGGGAAGGCCACACTTGGAATAATGCATCCAGTTTTGGTCTTCACGATGCAGAAAAGATGTGGAGACTCTAGAAAGAGTGCAGAGAAGAGCCACAAAGATGATTAGGGGACTGGAGACTAAAACATATGAAGAACGGTTGCAGGAACTGGGTATGTCTAGTTTAATGAAAAGAAGGACTAAAGGTGACATGATAGCAGTCATCCAATATCTCAGGGGTTTTCCCAAAGAAGAGGGAATCAAACTATTCTCCAAGGCACCTGAGGGCTGAACAAGAAGCAATGGGTGGAAACTAATCAAGGAGAGAAGCAACTTAGAACTGAGGGGAAATTTCCTGACAGTTGGAACAATGAATCAGTGGAACAGAAGTTGCCTCCAGAAGTTGTGAATGCCCCAACACTGGAAGTCTTTAAGAAGATGTTGGACATCCATTTGTCTGGAACGGTATAGGGTTTCCTGCTTAGGCATGGGGTTGGACTAGAAGACCTCCAAGGTCCCTTCCAATTCTGCTATTGTAAGATAAAAAATAGGGAAAGAGACTAAGACAGCTGAAATTGGAAACAGAGAGATGATGTAAAATGGATTGCGTACACGAGGGGAGGTATGAGAAAAGATCTGGACAACGCTTTGTTCATAACATATGTAAAAAATTTGCAAGAAAAAAAAGAAAACTTTGAAAAAATAAATAGATTTTGGCCTCTGTTGAAGTCGTAAGCTGAGGACAACCTGTATTTCTGTGAATATTTGTCTTTTCCAAGCGTTGTCTCCACGCTTTACCAGGGAGGTCCTTCCCCACCACACGCCATGGGTTAGGAGATTCCCCCCCATCTCTCTGACGCATGCCTTGCTCTGCATAGCAACATCCCAGGGATTTGCAAGGCTGTTTTGCAAGGAATTCTGGGCATCTGCTGGACAGAGATAAGCTCAAGAATTCAGTGTTCCGTTCCAAATATCCTGCCCGCTTCCGGCTGTTTCCTTGCTGTTGCTCCATGTCATTTGTCTGGTTTCCGCTACATCATGCTGTGGAGGGCTTCCTGTTTTCTGGACAGAGGTTGGGGAATGGCTGTGCAAAAGACCTCCCTGATGGGGAAAGACCGGAGCGAGGAGAGGCGAAGTTGGGTTGGAGGGCGCCAGGGGGAACCTGGATATCTAGTTTAATGAAAAGAAGGACTAAGGGAGGCATGATAGCAATGTTCTGATATCTCAGGGGTTGCCACAGAGAAGAGGGAGTCAAACTATTCTCCAAAGAACCTGAAGGCAGAGGACAAGAAGCAATGGGTGGAAACTAATCAAGGAGAGAAGCAACTTAGAACTGAGGAGGAATTTCCTGACAGTTAGAACAATTAATCGGTGGAACGACTTGCCTCCAGAAATTGTGAATGCTCCAACATTGGAAGTTTTTAAGAAGATATTAGATAACCATTTGTCTGAAGTGGTGTAGGGATTCCTGCCTAAGCAGGGGGTTGGGACTAGAAGACCTCCAAGGTCCCTTCCAACTCTCTTATTCTATTCTATTCTATTCTATTCTGTTCTGTTCTGTTCTGTTCTGTTCTATTCTAACTGTCATTTACAGATGATATCATTTGCAGGAACTGGGTATGTCTAGTTTAATGAAAAGAAGGACTAGGGGAGACATGATAGCAATCTTCCAATATCTCAGGGGTTGCCACAAAGAAGAGGGAGTCAAACTACTCTCCAAAGCACCTGAAGGCAGAGGACAAGAAGCAATGGGTGGAAACTAATCAAGGAGAGAAGCAACTTAGAACTGAGGAGGAATTTCCTGACAGTTAGAACAATGAATCAGTGGAACAGAAGTTGCCTCCAGAAGTTGTGAATGCCCCAACACTGGAAGTCTTTAAGAAGATGTTGGACATCCATTTGTCTGAAGTGGTGTAGAGTCTACTGCTTGGGCAGGGAGTTGGAGTAGAAGACCTCCAAGGTGCCTTCCAACTCTGTTATTCACTTGTGGTCTATTCTAAAGAAAAGGAGGATCAGGGGAGACATGATGGAAGTCTTCCAATATCTCAGAGGCTGCCACAAAGAAGAGGGAGTCAAGCTATTCTCCAAGGCAACTGAGGGCAGGACAAGAACTAGAGATACCCAATTCCTGCAACCATTCTTCATAAGTTTTAACCTCCAGTCCCCTAATCCTCTTTGTTGCTCTTCTCTGCACTCTTTCTAGAGTCTCCACATCTTTTCTACATCATGGCGACCAAAACTGGATGCAGGATTCCAAGTGTGGCCTTACCAAATTTTCTGACAATGTGAAGAATTCATCATTGGAAGAAGCTTTCTGCCTACAATTGGGTGTGTTCCATCGCTGGAGGTTTTCCAAAATACACCAGAATGGAATCAGGTTTCCTCCTTCAAGCAGGGGGTTGGACTAGAAGACCTCCAAGGCCCCTTCCTGCCCAACGATTCTATGTTTTATGAATGATGCAATTGGGCTTGATGAGGATTCAGAGGGAGGGAGGAGGAAGCCTGGGGCACAGTCCTTGTTTCCACCCTGATCTGACCATAGAAGTCCTGGATTTCCCTCCCCCCTCCATCCTCTTGGAAAAATAAAAGGAAACAAGTGTGGAATTGTAGCACAAACGCAGTTGCTTCCTCTGAGCCCATTTGTGGTGTCAGCTGGCTGGTTGCGTCATCCTCCAGAAGGATCCATATTAGATAAGCATGGAAGGAGTCCCATTCGGACTTCTCGGGCTTGGTGCTTTTCAACAGAGCTGGATTTCACTCCTAAAATTCCCAGTCTGCTGTTTGGATTCCCAGGACGGGGTGCGTGAAGTGGGCATCCCGTTGGAGAAGACTGGTCTGCTTCTCCCAGGGGTGAAATCTAGCAGGTTCTGACCGGTTCTGGAGAACCGGTAGCGGAGATTTTGAGTAGTTCGGAGAACTGGCAACAGAGGTGGGTTCCTACCAGTTCGCACCAGTTCGCTAGAACCGGTTCGTCAAATCTACCGAACCGGTTAGAAGAGGTTCCACCAGTGGACCCGGAAAGCAGGCCACACCTACAGAAGAGGTTCCAAAATTTTTTGAAACCCACCACTCACTCACACACAGACACACAGACTCACACAGAGAGAGAAAGAGAAAGAAAGGAAGAAAGAAAGAAAGAAAGAAAGAAAGAAAAGAAAGAAAAAGTGAGAGAGAGATGAAAGAAAAAAAGGAAAAAGGACAGAGAGACAAAAGGAAGGAGAGAGAGAGAGAGAGAGAGAGAGAGAGAGAGAGAGAGAGAGAACACATGGCCGGCAAGCCACTCCTACCAGGTCACATGGCCAGCAAGCCACTCCCACAAAGGAGGCCACACCCACAGAGTAGGTTCAAAAAAATTTTGAAACCCACCACTGACTGGCAAACACAACCTCTGGATTTGTTTACATGTTTGGCAAACTAATAAATACAAATACAAAATGGATTGATGTGTCAGGTGATCCTAGAGTATGGGTCAATTCAGTACTGCACGAAAATGGTTTTTCCGAGCCGAGGTGGCGCAGTGGTTAAATGCAGCACTGCAGGCTACTTCAGCTGACTGCAGTTCTGCAGTTCGGCGGTTCAAATCTCACCGGCTCAAGGGTTGACTCAGCCTTCCATCCTTCCGAGGTGGGTGAAATGAGGACCTGGATTGTTGTTGGGGGCAATATGCTGACTCTGTAAACCGCTTAGAGAGGGCTGAAAGCCCTATGAAGCGGTATATAAGTCTAACTGCTATTGCTAAGCGGTATATAAGTCTAACTGCTATTGCTAAGCGGTATATAAGTCTAACTGCTATTGCTATTTCCATTTGTTACTTTCATTTTTTGTCGCCCCTTTATTTATATATAAAAAAAGACCTTTAGCAGTTCAGGGATTGTCTAGCCAGTGTTGTACAGTTGTTGGAAAAGATGTGATGGCCACATCGCTGGGTTGTGTTAGCGACACAGACACCACAAATCTGTTCTCTGCCTCAGTTAGTCATACCAGCAAAAAAAAAAAGAACAACAACACCCCAAAACAACTCATTTCTATAGTTGTTAGTCCAGTTGTGTCCTGTTTCCTGTCTGGCCTTTGTGTTTCTGTACACACACACACACACACACACACACACACACACACACACACACACACAGATCTAAAATAAAATTACAGTCTTGGGCACTCTTTTTGCTCAAATCTCGAATAATACACGTATGTTGACATGCCATCGATATGAAACTGTTAGCTTGTCTAATCCCAGATTTTGGACTGCATTCCAGCCTCCGAAGTGATCATTTTTTACTTAGTGGGGTTCCTGACCAGTTTTAATTGGAGAAGCTCAGAACTGACCCCCCCCCCCGGGGGGAAGGGGAGGGAGGGGAGAGGGGGGGGGGCTTTGGGATTCGTTAGATCTTCCATTGAGTCATTGGCTCTCCTCCAGCATAGATTTTGCATCCTGTTGTGATGAGGACAAGGTGCCGTTTTCTTGCAGATTATGCTTTTCTTCCATTATGATGTCCCAGACTGTCTTTGGCACGCGTGCCCCTGCACCAGGTTAGGGAAAGAAAGAAAAGAAAGAAAAAAAAAGAGAGAGAGAAGGAGAGAGGGAGGGAGGGAGGGAGGGAGAGAGAGAGAGAGAAAGAGGAAGGGAGAAAAGAAAGAAAGGAGGGGGGAAGGAAGGAAGGAAGTCTTAAAATAATTTCAGAGAATTAAAATGAATTTCCACCATTGATGATTGATACCGGAATAGGAAATAGGGTGGAACTGTGATCTAATATTTGGAGAAGAAACATGTATCACATCATTAATAGATTCTCTCTCTCATTCACATGCAATGCTTAGGCCTTATTGTTTGAATCACATATCCTACTAATCAGCCTAATCAGGCGATCCTGACATGCTAATATAGGGTCTTCCTTTCTTTCTTCCTTTCTTACTTTCTTCTTCCCAGACCCCTCTCTCCTTCCTCCCTTCCCTTCTTTCCTCCCTCCATTCCTTATCTTCCTTCCTAAAAGACCCCTCTCTCCTTCCTTTCCT
Organism: Thamnophis elegans; assembly: GCF_009769535.1. Lineage (NCBI taxonomy): Eukaryota > Metazoa > Chordata > Lepidosauria > Squamata > Natricidae > Thamnophis > Thamnophis elegans. The sequence continues at coordinate 95,159,376 of NC_045545.1, read as the reverse complement.
TCTTTTCTCCCTCCTTCCCTCACTCCCCTTCCTTCCTACCTTCCTTCCCTCCCTCCTTCCACTCCTTTCCTTCCTTCCATCCATTCTTCCTTTCCTTCCTTCCTTCCTTCTTAACAGACCCCTTCCTTTCCTTCTTTTCTCCCTCCCTCCCTTCCTTCCTTCCTACCTTCCCTCCCTCCCTTCATTCTTCCCTCCCTCCCTTCTTTCTTTCTTTCCTTTCTTCCCTCCCTTTCTTCCCTCCCTTCCTTTCCTTCCTTCCTTCCCTTCCTTTCTTCCCTCCATTCTTCCCTTCTTTTCTTCCCTCCCTCCCTTCATCCCTCCATTCCTCCCTTCCTTCTCTCCCTTCCCTCCTTCCTTCTTCCTCCCCTTTTCCCTTTCTTCCCTCCCTTTCTTCCCTCCCTCACTTTCCTTCCTTCCTCCCGCTCTCTTCCTTCCCTCCCTTTCTTCCCTCCTTTCCTTTCTTCCCTCCCTCCCTCCCTTCCCTCCCTCCCTTTTCTTCCTTCCTCATGCTCTTCCTTCCCTCCCTCCCTTCCTTTCTTCCCTCCTTTCATTTCTTCCCTCCTTTCTTTCCTTCTTTCCTTTCTTCCCTCCCTTCTTTCCTTCTTTCATTTCTTCCCTCCCTCCCTCCCTTCCCTTTCCTTCCTTCCTCCTGCTCTTCCTTCCTTCCTTCCCTTCCTTCCTTTCTTCCCTCCCTTCTTTCCTTCTTTCCTTTCTTCCCTCCCTTCCTTCCCTCCCTCCCTTTCCTTCCTTCCTCCTGCTCTTCCTTCCCTTCCTTTCTTCCCTCCTTTCCTTTCTTCCCTCCCTTCTTTTCTTTCTTCCCACCCTCCCTCCCTCCGTCCCTCCCTCCCTTTCCTTCCTTTTTCCCAGACCCCTCTCTCCTTCCTCCCTTTCCTCCCTCCCTCCTTCCTTCCTTCCTTCCCCTTTCTTTTATCTTTCCTTTTCTTTCTTCTCATCTTCTTCTCTCCATCCTTACCTTGTTAGTTTTTACCTTCCTCATTTAAAAATTTAACAAACTCACCACAACATTACCTGCTAAATAAAAAACCCCACTTCCCACCCCTTCTCCTTCTTTTCTGCACTGTCAGAGTGACCGGCCTCAGGGTCTTTTAGCCCCCCCCCCCCCAAGCCTGCCCTGCCCAAGGAGAAACCCCCCATTTGGGCAGCCCTGTTGAGGAGGCCGATGCCTGGGTGTAGAGACAAGGGGCCAGCCATGGGGTGGGGGGGTGGGTGGGCTGTCCTTTAGACCCCCGAGATTCCATGATGGATGTGAGCGAGCGTTCCCACTTATTCTCATTATTTTCAGCCAGACCGGAGGTATTCAAAGCAGGGAAGGAAGCTCGGGGCAGCAACTGAAACAACAATCAAATGAAAACAAAGGCTTTTGAAAAAAGAAAAATTAAACACACAGACACACACAAAAAAAGAAATTATCCGTTCATAAATCAGATGAACTGCAGGTAATCCTTGGAGCTAGCCAAAGTCTCGGGAAAAGATGAGATCTTTCAAAAACAGCCAAGAAATAGCTGAGAGACACAAGGGTGAGCTTGCTAAGAGCATAACAAACATAATAGGCCAGTGTTTCTCAACCTTGGCGACTTTAAGCCCTGTGGACTTCAATTCCCAGAATCCCCCAGCCAGCTGTGCTGGCTGGGGGATTCTGGGAGTTGAAGTCCACAGGGCTTAAAGTTGTCAAGGTTGAGAAACACTGCACTAGAACCCTCTGGGAGGATCCTCCAAAGAGGAGCCGGGTCAAAAAAGTCAAGATGGCGGCCATTAGCACGCAGCAGGAGCCCCGCCTCTTTTTGACCAGCGTTAGCCGGCCTCCAATCGCAGAGTCCCAGCCGCCATCTTGCCTTTTTTTTTTTGAAAGCCTTCCTCCTTGCCCAACACGCTGTCAATGTCACAGCAAAGTTTTCAACAGGCCTGGTTTTATTTTAAAAAAAATGTTTTTATTTAAAAAACCATGTTGTGAAAACAGAGCCGTAGGCTTCTGGATCGAGGATCAAGTTATTTATCTTATAAATAACAAGGAAAAAAAAGAGTCAAGGAAACAGCCTGTCCACTAAAGAGGGAAGAAGCCAAGGAAGTAACAGGCGGAAGAGAGAAAGCGGAGTTGCTTAGCAATAGCACTTATCAATAGCACTTAGACTTATATACCGCTACGCAGTGCTTTTTCAGCCCTCTCTAAGCGGTTTACAGAGCCAGCCTCTTACCCCCCAACAATCTGGGTCCTCATTTGACCCACCTTGGAAGGATGGAAGGCTGAGTCAACCTTGAACCTGGTGAGATTCGATCTGCCAAATTGCAGTCAGCTGGCAGTCAGCAGAAGTAGCCTGCAGTACTGCATCGAACCACCGTGCCACCGTGGCTCATAGCAATAGCACTTAGACTTCTATACCGCTTCACAGCGCTTTTACAGCCCTCTCTAAGCGGTTTACAGAGCCAATCTCTTGCCCCCAACAATCTGGGTCCTCATTTTACCCACCTCGGAAGGATGGAAGGTTGAGTCAACCTTGAGATGGTCAAGATTGAATTGCTGGCAGTGGGCAGAGTTAGCCTACTCTACTGCGTTTGAAGGAAGGAAGGGGAGGGAGGTTGGAAGGAAGGAAGGAATAGTAATAGCACTTATATACCACTTCACAGTGCTTTACAGCCCCTCTCTAAGCGGTTTACAGAGTCAGCTTGTTGCCCCCAACAATCTGGGTCCTCATTTGACCAACCTTGGAAGGACGGAAGGCTGAGTCAACCTTGAGCCAGTCAGGATCGAACTGCTGTCAGTGAGCTGCATTAGCCTGCACTGTTGCATTGTAATAGATAGATATGGATGGATGGATGGATGGATGGACGGAAAGGATGGAGATAGATGATAGGGAGGGAGGGAGAGAGAGATGAGACAGACAGACAGACAGACAGGCGATAGATAGGTGGATAAAGATAGATAAGAAGATAGATAGATAGATGATAGATAGATAGATAGATAGATAGATAGATAGATAGATAGATAGATAGATAGATAGTCAGCAATAGACTTATATACCACTTCACAGTGCTTTACAGCCCCTCTCTAAGCGGTTTACAGAGTCAGCTTGTTGCCCCCAACAATCTGGGTCCTCATTTGACCAACCTTGGAAGGACAGAAGGCTGAGTCAACCTTGAGCCAGTCAGGATCAAACTGCTGTCAGTGAGCTGCATTAGTCTGCACTGTTGCATTGTAATAAATAGATATGGATGGATGGACGGAAAAGGATGGATGGGTGGGTGGATGGGTGGGTGGATGGGTGGGTGGATGGGAGGGTGGGTGGGTGGGTGGATAGATGGATGGATGGACAGACAGAAAGGAATGGATGGGTGGGTGGATGGGTGGATGGTTGGAGATAGATAATAGGGAGGGAGGGAGGGAGAGAGAGATGAGACAGACAGATGATAGGTAGATGGATAAAGATAGATAGATAGATAGATAGATAGATAGATAGATAGATAGATAGATAGATGATAGCTAGCTAGCTAGCTAGCTAGCTGGATAGATAGATGGATGGATGGATGGATGGATGGATGGATGGATGGATAGATAGCTGGATAGATAGATAGATAGATAGATAGATAGATAGATAGATAGATAGATAGATAGATAGATAGATAGATGGATGGATGGATGGATGGATGGATGGATGGATGGATGGATGGATGGATGGATAGATAGATAGATAGATAGATAGATAGATAGATAGATAGATAGATAGATAGATAGATAGATAGTCAGCAATAGCACTTATATACCACTTCACAGTGCTTTCCAGCCCTCTCTAAGCGGTTTACAGAATCAGCCTATTGCCCCCAACAATCTGGGTCTTCCATTTACCCACCCCAGAAAGATGGAAGGCTGACTCAAGTCAGCCAGTTGGGTTCGAACTCATGGCAGTGGGCAGTTAGCCTGTAATGCTTCATTCTAAAAGAAAGAAAGGAGGAAGGAAAGGAGGGAGGGAGGAAGGAAGGAAGGGCAATATCAATAGCTCTTAGTCTTATATACCACAGTGCTTCACAGCCCTCTCTAAGCGGTTTACAGAGTCAGCCTATTGCCCCCAACAATCTGGGTCTTCATTTTACCCACCTTGGAAGGACGGAAGGCTGAATCAACCTGGAGCCTGGTGGGACTCGAACTGCCAAACTGCTGGCAATCAGCAGTCAGCAGAAGTAGCCTGCAGTACTGCACTCAAACCTGTGCGCCCCCCGCGGCTGCTTAACTCATTCTTTGCATTGGTCTTCACGCAAAAGGAAACTGTAGTCCAACTTACCAAAAACATAACGGTAACTATAAAAGTCAGACGAGCCATAAATATTAAAATAATTTCAATTCCTTATTTCATTTCTCCCTTTCTCCTTTCCTTCCTTCCTTCCTTCCCTCCCCCTTCCTTTTCTCCCTTCCCTCCCTCCCTTCTTCCTCCCTTCTTTCATTTCTCCCTTCCTCCCTCCCTCCCTCCTTCCTTTCTTCTTTCCTTTCTCCCTTCCCATCCTCCCTCTTTCATTTCTCCTTTCCTTTTTCACTTCCTTCTTTCATTTCTCCCTTCCTTCCTCCCTCCCTCCCTTCTTCCTTTCTTCTTTCCTTTCTCCCTTTCTCCTTTCCTTCCTCCCTTCCCATCCTCCCTCTTTCATTTCTCCTTTCCTTCTTCACTTCCTTCTTTCATTTCTCCCTTCCTTTCCTTCTTTCTTTCCTTCTTTCCTACCTTTCTTCCCTCCCTGCCTCTCCCTCCCTTCCTTCCTTTTCTCCTTTCCTTCTTCCTTCCTTCCTTCCTTTCCTTCTTTTCTTTCCATCCTTCCTTTCTTCCCTGCCTCCCTCCCTCCCTCCGTTCCGAATAAGATGCTTTTTGAATGAGAATTGAAACGTATTCAAAGGAAAAAAAAAAATCCCGCAAAGTCCAGTTGCCTTTTGAAAAAGGGCCTTCGGGACTGGACACTGTGTAGAAACGCTGCATCTTTAAGATATTCCACCCAGTGCCTGGGAATGCTCTTGCTGAATTACAGCTTCTAATCAAATACATGTAGCCATGTCACTTAGAGGGCCCAGGAGAAGGAATAATACATTAAAAAAAATACAATTGGAAGAGCACAAGATTAAAAACAGCTGCTTTGCTAGACCCCTCTGCATTTAATTGATTCTGAATGTTCTGCAGAAGTAAGGCGGGGGGGGGGGAGTGCAGAAGCGAACGCAGCCAAAACACCATATTTCTGTCCATCTTTTTGGATCCCACTAAGTCTGCTTTATATTTTGGGGGAGAAAGAGGGGGGGGGGAAGCGCAGCAGGAGCAGCTCAGCAAGAAGGAAAATGGACCACGGGGGGTGGTGTTAGGGCCCCCCATCTGGAGTGGATACCCTCCCTCTCTGCCTTCCATGCCAGCTTCAGGGGGACAGGAGAAAGCTTAAGTTCCCTTTGCAAGTTTCAAGAAATAAAGAGGGAGGGAGCCAGAAGAAACAAACGGGGGGGGGAGTTTTTTTCCCCCCCCAGGAGGCAACTGGAGTTTCTCGTCTTTTTTTTTTTCTTCTGAAGATGTTTCGCTTCTCATCCAAGAAGCTTCTTCGGCTCTGGGTGGATGAAGAGAAATGGAAGGATTTCTAACTCCTTGCAGACAGCTGGTCATTTGGATCTTTTTAGAGAGAAGCGACCTGGAGGTTTATCTCTGTCCTCAGGGTTGAAGCGACCTGGAGGTTTATCTCTGTCCTCAGGGTCACCTGAGTGGTGCAAAGAGATGTGAAGCCTTCTTGGAACTGCTGAAAGGATTGCATTGTAGACCGGACATAGATGATGTCCAGTGGTGTGTTTCACTTATTTTTACCACCAGTTTGCCCTGCACACACACACACACTTTGCTCACACACGGGCCTTCAGCACATGCCTCAAAAACGTGGCTAAATAGGATCTCTCTACCGTTCCATCGAAGGATTTATACTCCTTGCAGACAGCTGGTCATTTGCATCCTTTTTAGAGAGTCGTTGAGGCCACTTGGAGGTTTGGATTTTGACACCTCTGGCCCTCTTTGGTTGGAAAGAGTGGTCAACGAGGCCATCTATGTCCAAATTGAACAGCCCTCCGTCAACAGAGGGGCAGGGATACGACATCATCTATCTTCAGTATCCAACAACAAAGTCCTTTCGTACTTCCAAGAAGATTCCACAAACCCATTTGCACCACTCAGGTGACCCTGAGGACAGAGATAAACCTCCAAGTGGCCTCAATGACTCTCTAAAAGGATGCAAATGACCAGCTGTCTGCACGGAGTAGAAATCCTTCCAACCTCCATCATGTTTTTTTTTCCAGAAAAGTGTTTATTTTTTTGTTCTCTATATACAATAATAGGTATACATTCATATAGTTATTATTCTTTTTTTTACATTCGTCGTTCTTATACATTTGTCATTCCATTTACAAGGTTATAACATACCATTTGGGTTGCTTTGTTTACCCTCCCTCGCTTATTTTGACACCACCTTCTTTTCCCTTTCTTTTCTCCCTCCCTCACTTCTCTACTTCCTTCCTTCCTCTCTGCTTCCCCTTCCTTCTTCCCTTACCTCTTCCCTATTCCTCTCTTGCTCTTCCCCTTTCTACCCTCTCTCCTTCTCTCCTTCTCCCTTCCATCTTCCTCTCCTCATCTCTATCTTCCTTCCCTCCTCTTCCTCGCCTCTTGTCCTTTCTTTTCTCCCTCCCTCCTCTACTTTCTTCCTTCCTCTCTCCTTTTCCTTCCTTCTTCCCTTACCCCTCCCCTACTCCTCTCTTCCTCATCCCCTTCCTCTTCTTAATGTCTCTCCTTCTCCCTTCCATCTTCCTCTCCTCACCTCTAACTTCCTTCCCTCCTCTTTCTCTCTTCTACTCCTCTACTACTTTCTTTCTATCCTTTTCTATTATTGTTGGTCCTTTCTTTTCTCCCTCCCTTCCTTCTCTACTTCCTTCCTTTCTCCTTTCCCTTCCTTTTTCCATTACCTCTCCCCTACCCCTCTCTTTATCTTCCCCTTCCTACCCTCTCTCCTTCTCTCCTTCTCCCTTCCATCTTTCTCTCCTCACCTCTATCTTCCTTCCTTCCCTCCTCTTCCTCTCCTCTCCTCTTCTCCTCTCTTCCTATCTTTTTCTATTGTTGTAGGAGTCTCTTCCAGCTCTGAATTTTTATTTTTTGGGGGTGGTATTTCTGCGAGACCCAAAAATAATTGAATATCATTTCTTGTTCCCTTTCCTTCTCAAATCTATCCTGATTATGTTCCCACCCCACCTTTGTATCTTTCTTTTGAATATATACTTATCATCATTCGGTCAGAACGTCTTGGATGAGAAGTGTTAATACCACTTTATAAGGCCTGGGTAAGGCCACACTTGGGATACGGCATTCAATTTTGGTCGCCACGATGTAGAAAAGATGTGGAGACTCTAGAAAGAGTGCAGAGAAGAGCAACAAAGAGGATTAGGGGACTGGAGGCTAAAACATATGAGGAACGGTTGCAGGAACTGGGCATGGCTAGTTTAATGAAAAGAAGGACTAGGGGAGACATGATAGCAATCTTCCAATATCTCAGGGGTTGACACATAGAAGAGGGAGTCAAACTATTCTCCAAAGCACCTGAGGGTAGAACAAGAAGCAAGGGGTGGAAACTAATCAAGGAGAGAAGCAACTTAGAACTGAGGAGAAATTTCCTGACAGTGAGAACAATTAATCAGTGGAACAGAAGTTGCCTCCAGAAGTTGTGAATGCCCCAACACTGGAAGTCTTTAAGAAGATGCTGGATAGCCATTTGTCTGAAACGGTATAGGGTTTCCTGCCTAGGCAGGGGGTTGGACTAGAAGACCTCCAAGGTCCCTTCCAACTCTGCTATTGTATGTTGTATATATGTTAAGTCCAAAGTCTTCAAAAGGAAAACCAGAAAGTTGAGTTGCCTCTTGTAAAAAAAGCACCTTTGGGACAACCATGACCTGGATGATGGAGAATCTCCACAGACACTAGGGCAGTGTTTCTCAACCTTGGCAACTTGAAGATGTCTGGACTTCGACTCCCAGAATTCCCCAGCCAGCATTCGCAATAGTAGCTATGTTCACCCCTTGACTTTAAAGTAAAAAAGGCAGGATTAAAAAAAAAGACTAATAAACAAACAAACAAACAAACAAACAAATAAAATCACTGCTCTCTTTCTTTGCTTAACAGTGTCCCCCATCTGTTGCCCAAGCTAGATTAACACCCAATCTGGTCACATTCCAGGAGCTTGTTAACCCCGGAACATCTCCAGAAAACGCTAGAAGTATGACAACTCCAAGTTATTTGCAGTTTGGAGCTTGCCAACTCTTCATTTGTCATAATAATTAATGTTAATAATGATCTTTTTGTTGCATTCATACAGGCTTTCTGTTTTAGGATGCTAAGTGCTGGGGCCATTTATTTATTTATTTATTTGTCAACCGTGTACACAACTGTCATAAATAACCACGCAACCATAAATATACAGAATCACTCCCAGCTCCAGGCTGTGTCTCAAACCCTCGCCCTGCATTCTTATCCATCTTTGGAGCGTGCAAACTTTTATTCAAGGCACCCCGGGGTTTGCACAATTTCTCAGCCATAAATTTCCATCGGAATCGTGTGCTTGGGGAAAGCAGAGATAGCAGCCTGCATTTTCTGCCAAAAAAAAAAAGGGGGGGGGGGTTTGCTTGCTTTCTTAACCTATTTACACAAGTAAGAATTTCATAAAGGTGTTAAAAAACAGCGTTTTATCAAATGTGGTAGCTTTCAGAGGGGGTGTACTTCAACTCCCAGAATTCCCCAGCCAGCTGCCTGGGGAATTCTGGGAGTTGAAGTACCGTATTTTTCGGAGTATAAGACGCAGCAAGGTTTGGAAGAGGAAAAATTTTTTTTTAAAGTTTTTGCACTCTGCAAACCTCCCCAAAATGGCCCATTTTTCACGAAAATGGGCCCGTTTTTTTTTCTTTTTAAAAAAAGGGCATGAATAGCCATTAGGAGGCTTGTAGAGTGCTCCTGGGGGTGGGGGACGGGCAAAAAACGGCCCATTTTTCACAAAAACCGGCCCGTTTTTTTTTTTAAAAAGAGCATGGATAGCCTTTAGGAAGTTTATAGAGTGCTGCTGGGGGCTGGGGCGGGGAATGGGCCGGTTTTTGTCATTTCTGCCCTCCCCAGCACCCTGGAGCTCTCTGAAAGCCTCCTACAAGCTATGCACGGCCCCATCCTAAATTATGAATGTTGTTGAATGTTTTAAATTGTTGTTTTTTATTTCTTGTATCCCCCTTCCCTTCTTATTTGTAAGCTGCCCTGAGTCTTCCAAGAGTGGGTGGCATACAAGCTAAATAAATTCAAATTTTGGTGATGGGGACGGAGTTTCAGGAGGCCAAAAAAATGCTGTATCCAGTATATAAGACGCACCCAGATTTTCAGCGTCTTTTTTGAAGGAAAAAGGTGCGTCTTATATTCCGAAAAATACTGTGCATCCCACTGAAAACTGCTACAATTGAGGAGCACAGTGGTGTAAAACAGGGCTGGGTTCCAGCAGGCAATTACTGCCAATTTGTTTGTGTACGCGTTGTGCTATGAAAATTGTTGTGCATGCGCAGAACTGAAAAACAAGATGGTTATGGTGCCACCCAGAGAATCGGTTCAGAGGCGTGGCAGGCCTGGGTTGCTCCTGGTTCCAGCGACCTGTAGGAAGTTATCACCCAGCCCTCTTCCAGAAAAATGAAATGTCCTAGGAAATATTGAAAAAGCAGAATATTTCTCTGGATGTGAAAAGGAAGAAACATGTTTTAAAAGACAGAATAGCTCCCTGTAGCTTCCTGCCCATCCCCACTTTGTCAATGGGCCATTAAGAAGGCCAAGCTAGTCCACTTTACATAATAAAGAGTTCTCCCCTTCAGCTCCAGGGGGGATGGGATTAAGGCATGATAATATTGGCCCCAACTGACCACATGGCATCTGAGAACTCAACCAAACCTGGATTCAAAACGCAGCCTAGAGAGTTGCCCCTGCATGGCCCCATGGGAGTCTGACAACCAATCAGAATACATTTCTTACACAGGAACAGGAAACAGAGAGGTGGGACTGAACAGGGTATAAAAAGCCTAGCCAGCCCCTCCGTCAGCCCTTCTCTTCTTCTCCACCAACATTGAAGCATCTGATTCCCCTTTTCTGTTCAGGGCTCAAGCCATGTGGCCCTGTCCACCAATAAACCATCTTTCCAAGCAGCCTCCATGTCTCCAGTGTCTTCTTCCCCACTTGGAGCTGAACCCAGAAGGACATTTCTTTCATCAGACCCAGGCCGCCAAACCACTACTGGTTCGGCTGAACCAGTCTGAACCAGTAGTAACCCACCACTGGTGTAAAAGAACAGAAACGAACCCCTTAATCCCTGGTGTGTAACTCATTTCATGCTTGAGTCGTTTTTCAAATCATGGGGCAAAACCACGTTCGTGCCTCGAGGATATCAGAATCACCTTCCGCGTTCAGGCTGAGAAATCTGGTTTTATTTTAATGGGTTACGGAATCTTTTTAGCTTTTTTATTTTAACCTTTCACATTGCAGGGAAGTTCAGCCATGTGTGAATCGCGTCATCCTGACCTCAGTTCTTGCCTGCCTTTATGCGGCTATCCGGCTTTATCCACTTGCTGACTGGAGAGGCCACTAATCACAGTTTGTCATAAAATTATAGAAGATTTCTAGTTACTGGGAGAGAGACAGGATCAGGCAACGGATTTGGGGGGGGGGGAATGCAATTTTCTGTCCGTTTGCGAATTGTGCCACTCACACCAGAGGTCGCTTTCACACAGGGGTGAAATGCTATGAAGTCTGCTACTGGTTTGCGTCGTGCTTCTGCGTTGCAGGCGTGAAGAAGGCTTTTCTGAGGCTGCAAAAGTCAGCAGAACAGCGAGGGGAGGGGGAAATAGCTGTGTCGCGCAATTTAGATTCGCTAGAAAGATTCAATACAATAATACAACACAATAGCAGAGTTGGAAGGGACCTTGGAGGTCTTCTAGTCCAACCCCCTGCCTAGGCAGGAAATTCTATAACATTCCAGACAAATGGATATCCAGCATCATCTTAAAGACTTCCAGTGTTGGAGCATTCACAACTTCTGGAGGCAATTTCTGTTCCACTGATTGATTGTTCTGACTGCCAGGAAATTTCTGTCCTTGATTAGTTTCCACCAATTGCTTTTTGTTCTACCCCCAGATGCCTTGGAGAATAGTTTGATTCCCTCTTCTTTGGGGCAACCCCTGAGATATTGGAAGACTGCTATCATGTCTCCCCTGGTCCTTCTTTTCATTAAACTAGACATTCCCAGTTCCTGCAACCGTTCTTCATATGTTTTAGCCTCCAGTCCCCTCATCCTCTTTGTTGCTCTTCTCTGCACTCTTTCCACAGTTTATACAATACATACAATAGCAGAGTTGGAAGGGACCTTGGAGGTCTTCTAGTCCAACCCCCTGCCTAGGCAGGAAACCTTACACCCCTTCAGACAAATGACTATCCAACATCTTCTTAAAGACTTCCAGTGTTGGAGCATTCACAACTTCTGGAGGCAATTTCTGTTCCACTGATTGATTGTTCTGACTGCCAGGAAATTTCTGTCCTTGATTAGTTTCCACCAATTGCTTTTTGTTCTACCCCCAGATGCCTTGGAGAATAGTTTGACTCCCTCTTCTTTGGGGCAACCCCTGAGATATTGGAAGACTGCTATCATGTCTCCCCTGGTCCTTCTTTTCATTAAACTAGACATTCCCAGTTCCTGCAACCGTTCTTCATGTTTTAGCCTCCAGTCCCCTAATCCTCTTTGTTGCTCTTCTCTGCCCTCTTTCTAGAGTCTCCACATCTTTTCTACATCGTGGCGACCAAAACTGAATGCAGGATTCCAAGTGTGGCCTTACCAAGGGCTTATAAAGTGGTATGAACAATAACAATTGTCTTCCGCATTGCCACTACATGAGGTCATAGAAAACAGGGAATGACTAACTGGGCCTATATGCATAACAATAATATTATCTGACTGAACAGTGAGATATTTATTCAGTCAATGACCAGCAAAATTTAAAAGAACAAACACAGAATGAATGACTCAACTAAATGATATATATTTATTATTTGGATGATTTTGGGCCAATCACAGGAGACTGTGAGTTCAAGTCACGCCTTAGACATGAAAGCTGTTTGGGTGGTTCTCAACCAATCAGCAAGAGACTTTGAATTCTAGTCCTGCCTTAGGCATGAAAGCCAGCTGGGTGACTTTGGACCAATCACTCTTTCTCAGCCCAACCCACCTCACAGGGTTGTTGTTGGGAAAATAGGAAGAGGATCATAATAAATGTTCACAATCTTGTGTTTTTTATGAAGTAATAAAGGTGGGATAAAAAAATTTAATGGAAGGAAGGAAGGAAGGAAGGGAAAGGAAGGAAGGAAGTTAGGAAGGAAAAGAAGGAAGGAAAGAATGAAGGAAGGAAGGAAGGAAGGAAGGGGAAGGGAGAGAGAGAAAGAAGAAAGGGAGGGAGGAAGGGAGGGAGGGAGGAAGGAAGGAATGGAAAGGAAGGAAGGAAAGAAGGAAGGAAGGAAGGAAGGAAGGACAGACCTTAACAACTCTGCTATTGTATTGTATTGTATTAAGGTTGCACAAATGCAATGTCCTTGGCTCGATAACCTATTTGTATAAGTTTGTTTTCACACAACACATTACTTTATTGAATTAACATGTTTTCCAGGATCACTAAGCATCACAAATAATGAACTTGATGATGAAATGATGAGCCAGCCGTGTGCAGCAGCTGCCAAAAAAGCCAACACAGTTCTAGGCTGCATAAACAGAGGGAGAGAATCAAGATCACGTGAAGAGTTAATACCACTTTATAAGGCCTTGGGAAGGCCACACTTGGAATACGGCATTCAGTTTTGGTCACCACGATGTAGAAAAGATGTTGAGACTCTAGAAAGAGGGCAGAGAAGAGCAACAAAGAGGATTAGGGGACTGGAGGCTAAAACATGAAGAACGGTTGCAGGAACTGTGTACGCCTAGTTTAATAGAAAGAAGGACCAGGGGAGACATGATAGCAGTCTTCCAATATCTCAGGGGTTGCCACAAAGAAGAGGGAGTCAAGCTATTCTCCAAAGCACCTGAGGGTAGAACAAGAAGCAATGGGTGGAAACTAATCAAGGAGAGAAGCAACTTAAAACTGAGGAGAAATTTCCTGACAGTGAGAACAATTAATCAGTGGAACAGAAGTTGCCTCCAGAAATTGTGAATGCCCCAATATTGGAAGTCTTTAAGAAGATGTTGGATAGCCACTTGTCTGAAACAGTATAGGGTTTCCTGCCTAGGCAGGGGGTTGGACTAGAAGACCTCCAAGGTCCCTTCCAATTCTGCTGTTGTATATTTTATATTGAGCGTCATATTTTGATATTGTTGTTATATAGATAGTCCTTAAGCAGCCCTTCATTTAGTGGCCGCTCAAAGTTACAACGGCACTCAAAAAAGTGACTTAAAACTGTTCCTCGCACTTACGACGATCACAGCATCCTCACGATGTGATCAAAATTTGGGTGCTTGGCAACCAGCTTCTACATATGACGGTAGCAGCATCCTGGAGTTACACAACGAAAATTCGTGAGTGATCCTCCCAGCCAACGTCTGACAAGCAAAGACAATGGGGAGAAAACAGGATTCACTTAATCACCATACGATTCATTTAACGGCAGTGATTTTCTTAACAACCATGGGAACAAAGGTCATACAATTGAGTATGACTCACTTAACAACTGCCTTGCTTAGCAACTGAAGTACTTATCTCGAGGACGCCTGTACCCAGGGGGGGTGGTATTCACTTACTTTCCCTACTGGTTCGCAAATAGGAGCGCACATCTACGCATGCACTCAGCCTTCCACGCATGCGCTTTGGCTTGAAAATGTGCCTAAATAAGAAGGCATAGAGCCGGCAGACCCACCCCTACCTGCGATTTCTACACCAGTTCGTATGAACTGGTACAATACAATACAATAGCAGAATTGGAAGGGATCTTGGAGGTCTTCTAGTCCAACCCCCTGCCTAGGCAGGAAACCCTATACCATTCCAGACAAATGGCTATCCAACATCTTCTTAAAGACTTCCGGTGTTGGGGCATTCGCAACTTCTGGAGGCAACTTCTGTTCCACTGATTCATTGTTCTCACTGTCAGGAAATTCCTCCTCAGTTCTAAGTTGCTTCTCTCCTTGATTAGTTTCCACCCATTGCTTCTTGTTCTGCCCTCAGGTGCTTTGGAGAATAGCTTGACTCCCTCTTCTTTGGGGCAACCCCTGAGATATTGGAAGACTGCTATCATGTCTCCCCTGCTCCTTCTTTTCATTAAACTAGACCTACCCAGTTCCTGCAACCGTTCTTCCTATGTTTTAGCCTCCAGTCCCCTAATCCTCTTTCTTGCTCTTCTCTGCACTCTTTCTAGAGTCTCCACATCTTTTCTACATCATGGTGACCAAAACTGGATGCAGAATGCCAGCAGCGGCAGCGGCGATCAGGGAACTGGTTCAGGGGCGTGGCCAGCCTGGGTTGCTGCCGGTTCTGTGCCCCAGGCCCAAATACCACTACTGATTTGCCCGAACCGGGCCAAACCGGGAGCACCCCACCTCTGAAGTCCTCCCATCTTAAAGTTGTCAACTTGGAAAAAAAACAGTGCTGTTGTAGGGGAAAATAAACCTACATTTGAGCAACCAGGACAAACGTTTCCTTCCTGACTGAGTGGTCGCAGCTGCTTACGACGCCAAGCAAGGTGAAGACATGATCCATTGTCCTGCATCGCAACAGCCCTCTTGAAACAATTAAGAACCCACGATGCCCCAGCAGTGAGAATTCCATAGGCGGGTACACACACTGGCTCCTAATTTCCTTGTGCTTCCCAGGCTGGCCTCGCACCCTCCTTCTTCTGTCTGCACAATTTTTGGCTGAAACCTTGCATTCCTATCGCTGGCTTCCCCCGGCCGCCTTTGCCAAGTCTCCCAAGCTGTGCGGTGGCTGTGTAACGTGGACAAACCCTTTGCGAGGAGTCAGCCGGCGACCGCCAGGCGTATTCCCAACCTCGCTTTGCGACGTACCAGGCCTTCCAGCCATCTGGTACGTCCAGGAGTTGTTGTTTTCGGACCTTCTGGGGGGCTCGGACGAAGGACATTCGATGCACACCGCATCGGCGAGAGACCTCTCCCTACTTAATTTAATATAAAAGGGATATTTACACACACACACACACACATGCAGAAATGCACACACACACAGACACACATGCACACTGGATGGAAAATGTTCATGGGTTCCATATGGGCGCACACACACACACACACACACACACACAAACACACGCTGGCCAGTGGAGAGCAGCCAACGAGAGAAAGAGGTGGTTGGTTTTGTGTGTTTCTTTGTGTGTGTGTGTGTGTGTGTTTGTGTGTGTTTTCAAAGCCACATTCCTCAAAAAGTGATGGCTGGACCTCTTCCCAGAAGGGCTCCATTATAGCTTGGACCCGTTTTCCTTGATGGATTTCAATTCCAGCAGAAAGGCAAGCCTTTGCCAAGGTTTACTTCCCCCCACCCCCTACCACCAGCTAAAGAGGTTCTTCATCTCACATCTTTCCACCCCCCAGAACCCGAGTCAAGACATGGGATGTCTGTAGGAGAAGACCTTGGAGGGGGCAGAGGCGTTACCCTCTCACCTGGGATGTTCTGAATGGGACGGTTGTAAAATTTTGAAGTCCACCCATCTTTAAAGGTGCCAAAACAGACAATATGGGTTTCATTCAAACCATATGGGTCCGAATAAGAAACCAGACATTTGACAACTTCTAGGACGGGGGTGTCAAACTCAAAGCCCGCGGGCCGGATCCGGCCTGTGGGCCCATCCTGGAAAATGTAATAGAAGTAGAAAAGCTTTACTATACAATACAATAGCAGAGTTGGAAGGGACCTTGGAGGTCTTCTAGTCCAACCCCCTGCCTAGGCAGGAAACCCTATACCGTTCCAGACAAATGGCTATCCAACATCTTCTTCAAGACTTCCAGTGTTGGGGCATTCACAACTTCTGGAGGCAACTTCTGTTCCACTGATTAATTGTTCTCACTGTCAGGAAATTTCCCCTCAGTTCTAAGTTGCTTCTCTCCTTGATTAGTTTCCACCCATTGCTTCTTGTTCTGCCCTCGGGTGCCTTGGAAAATAAACTATTTTATTTTCAAAGAAGTCAAAGAAGACTCCATCTTCTTTGTGGCAACCCCTGAGATATTGGAACACTCCTATCATGTCTCCCCTAGTCCTTCTTTCTATTAAATTAGACATCCCCAGTTCCTGCAACCGTTCTTCATAGGTTTTAGCCTCCAGTCCCCTAATCCTCTTTATTGCTCTTCTCTGAACTCTTTCTAGAGTCTCCACATCTTTTTGGTAATGTGGTGACCAAAACTGGATGCAGTATTCCAAGTGTGGCCTTACCAAGTCCTTATAAAGTGGTATTAAGATCTTGATTCTATCCCTCTGTTTATGTAGCCTAGAACTGTGTTGGCTTTTTTGGCAGCTGCTGCACACGGCTGACTCCTATTTAAATGGTTCTCCACCAGGACAACCAGGCAGAGAATCTGTTGCTGAATATTTTTTTCTGAAAAGTTTTTATTTTTATTTTTTGTTCTCTATGTACAATTATAGGTATACATTCACATCGTTATTGTTCTTTTTTACATTCGTCGTTCTTAAACATTTGTCATTCCATTTACAAGGTTATAACATACCATTTGGGTTGCTTTGTTTACCATCCCTCACTTGTTTTGACACCACCTTCTTTTCCCTTTCTTTTCTCCCTCCCTCCCTTCTCTGCTTTCTTCCTTCCTCTCTCCTTCCCCTTCCTTCTTCCCTTCCGTCCTCTCTCCTTCCCCTTCCTTCTTCCCTTCCGTCCTCTCTCCTTCCCCTTCCTTCTTCCCTTACCTCTCCCCTACTCCTCTCTTCCTCTTCCCCTTCCTGCCCGCTCTCCTTCTCTTTCTCTCCCTTCCACCCTCCACTCCTCATCTCTATCTTCCTTCTCTCTTCTTCCTCTCCTCTCCTTCTCTCTCCCTTTCTTTTTCTATTGTAGGTCCTTTCTTTTCTCCCTCCCTCCCTTCTCTACTTTCTTCCTTCCTCTCTCCTTTTCCTTCCTTCTTTCTTCACCTCTCCCCTACTCCTCTTTTCTTCTTCCCCTTCCTGCCCTCTCTCCTCTCCCTTCCATCTTCCTCTCCTCACCTCTATCTTCCTTCCCTCCTCTTCCTCTCCTCTCCTCCCTTTCTTTTTCTATTGTTGTAGGTCCTTTCTTTTCTCCCTCCCTCCCTTCTCTACTTCCTTTCTTCCTCCCTCCTTTTCCTTCCTTCTTCCTTTACCTCTCCCCTACCCCTCTCTTCCTCTTCCCCTTCCTGCCCTCTCTCCTTATCTTTCTCTCCCTTCCACCCTCCTCTCCTCACCTCTATCTTCCTTCTCTCCTCTTCCTCTCCTCTCCTTCTCTCTCCCTTTCTTTTTCTATTGTAGGTCCTTTCTTTTCTCCCTCCCTCCCTTCTCTACTTTCTTCCTTCCTCTCTCCTTTTCCTTCCTTCTTCCTTCACCTCTCCCCTACTCCTCTTTTCTTCTTCCCCTTCCTGCCCTCTCTCCTTCTCTCCTCTCTTCCATCTTCCTCTCCTCATCTCTATCTTCCTTCCCTCCTCTTCCTCTCCTCTCCTCCCTTTCTTTTTCTATTGTTGTAGGTCCTTTCTTTTCTCCCTCCCTCCCTTCTCTACTTCCTTCCGTCCTCTCTCCTTTCCCTTCCTCCTTCCTTTACCTCTCCCCTACCCCTCTCTTCCTCTTCTCCTTCCTGCCCTCTCTCCTTCTCTTTCTCTCCTTTCCACCCTCCACTCCTCATCTCTATCTTCCTTCTCTCCTCTTCCTCTCCTCTCCTTCTCTCTCCCTTTCTTTTTCTATTGTTGTAGGTCCTTTCTTTTCTCCGTCCCTCCCTTCTCTACTTCCTTCCTTCCTCCCTCCTTTTCCTTCCTTCTTCCTTTACCTCTCCCCTACTCCTCTCTTCCCCTTCCCCTTCCTACCCTCTCTCCTTCTCTTCTTCTCCCTCCCATCTTCCTCTCCTCACCTCTATCTTCCTTCCCTCCTCTCCTCCTCTCTTCCTTTCTTTTTCTATTGTTATAGGTGTCTCTTCCAGCTCTTAATTTTTATTTTCTTGGGGTGGTATTTCCGAAAACCCCAAAATAG
Source organism: Thamnophis elegans (assembly GCF_009769535.1). Lineage (NCBI taxonomy): Eukaryota > Metazoa > Chordata > Lepidosauria > Squamata > Natricidae > Thamnophis > Thamnophis elegans. The sequence goes on along the minus strand of NC_045545.1, from coordinate 95,141,135 downwards.
TTAAATATCATCTCTGGTTCCCTTTCCCTCTCAAATCTATCCTGATTATGTTTTTTCCCCCCTTTGTATCTTACTTTTGAATATACGTATACTTATTTATTATTATTTTGTTCCCGTCGCTGAAATTTTGGAAGCCCACCCCTGAAGAGACCAGGTGGTTTTGAAATGTGGATTTAAGGATGGCTGTTATATAGAAGCTGGATTGACAAAATCAGAAACGGGAAGAAGCTGCCTGGGAAAGCCAAGGGAAATCATCAAAACCATATAAAATCTGAGAGTTAGAATATTTCGGACATGTGATGCGACACCTGGGAAAATGTGGCATCCTTCACTTCATCCTCCAGGGAAAGATTGAAGCCAAAGGAGGTCCAGGCAGAAGAAGAACATCACGGCTTCAAAATCTAAGAGACTGGTTTGGACAAAAATCAGCAACACTTTTTCGTGCGGCTGTTGGTAAAAATAGGATTGCCAACGTCCAATGATGGATATGGCACAAGAAGAAGGACCAAAACTGGATGCCTTGTTCCAAGTGTGGTCTCAATCAATGGATGGATTGAAAACAGCATGAAGCCACCACCCCTCCACCGAAATATTTCGGGTAGGGTGAAGACTAGCTGTCCTCCCAAGTGACGATCCAGTTTGAAAAAGAGGCAATCTTTCATCTGCACAATTTGGAAACCACATCGCTAACGTCTGTTATATACGGAAAGAGAGCAACGCATCCTTCCAGATGTTGCATCCCAGTTCCACCCCAGCCTTTCACAAGTTAACAGGCCTCCATCTGGGTTGGACCACACAACAGTTCCCCGCCCCCCCCCCCCCGCCCTCCCTGAGGAAACATGGGAGTTGTGGTCCAACGTCAATGACACCAGTCCAGGAAAGGATTTCCGGCTGCTGAGGGTCAGTATTCTTTACCATGATGGCTTGAAGATGTGGGGACTTCACCTCCCACAGGCTGGAGGATTCTGGGAGATGAAGTCCACCCGTCTTCAAGCTGCCAAGTATGGCAAAGGTGATTGGGTGATACCAAGCGTTGTTTCATTTTAGGAATTTGGGACTTAATTTTTCTTGGTTTTGTGATTGGTGCAGTGCAGTGGGCTCATGCTTGTGGGTGTTGTATTTTATCACAGTATATTCACATCCTTGAATTCACATTTCATTCTGAGTGTTAGGAGCCCTGGTGGCGCAGAGGTTTGAAGGTGGTATTGCAGGCTAATTCTGCCAACTGCCAGTTCGATCCTGACTGGCTCAAGGTTGACTCAGCCTTCCATCCTTCTAAGTTCGATAAAAGGAGGACCAAGATTGTTGGGGACAATATGCTGACTTTGTAAACCACATAGAGAGGGCTGTAAAGCACTGTGAAGCAGTATATCAGTCTAAGTGCTATTGTCCTATTCTATTCTATTCTATTCTTTCATTCTTAATTCTATTCTATTCTTTCGTTCTTAATTCTATTCTATTCTTTCATTCTTAATTCTATTCTATTCTTTTGTTCTCTATTCTATTCTATTCTATTCTTTCATTCTTAATTCTATTCTATTCTATTCTATTCTATTCTTTCGTTCTTAATTCTATTCTATTCTTTCATTCTTAATTCTATTCTATTCTTTCGTTCTCTATTCTATTCTATTCTTTCGTTCTTAATTCTATTCTACTCTTTCGTTCTTAATTCTATTCTATTCTTTCATTCTTAATTCTATTCTATTCTTTCGTTCTCTATTCTATTCTATTTTATTGACATGGTGGCGCAGTGGTTAGAATGCAGTATTGCACGGTGACTCTGCCCACAGCCAGCAGTTCGATCCTGACCGGCTCAAGGTTGACTCAGCCTTCCGTCCTTCCGAGGGGGGAAAATGAGGACCCAGATTGTTGGGGGCAAGATGGCTGACTCTGTAAACTGCTTAGAGGGGGCTGTAAAAACACTGTGAAGCTGTATATACATAATTCTGCTATTTCTATTTCTATTGTTATTCTTGCAATGCAGTGTCTTGTTATTTTATTCTGGAAATGCAGTGTGTTTATATCCCTGGATATGATTCGCTAGAGGGAGGGGACAGGTAAAGATTAGGAATGGATACTTTTAAGCCACATAGTTGAATAGAATAGAAGGGAATAGAATTCTTTATTGGCCAAGTGTGATTGGACACAGAAGGAATTTGTCTTTGGTGCATAAACTCTCAGTGTACATCAGGAGAATAAAATACATTCATCAAGAATCGTAAGGGACAACACTTAACGATAGCCATGGGGCACAAATAAGCAGTCAGGAAAAATCAATATCTATATAAATCGTAAGGATACAAGCAACAAAGTTATAGTCCTGCAGTCATAAGTGGGAGGAGATGGGGGATAGGAATGATGAGAAGACCAATGCAGCCTCAGTAAACAGTTTGACAGTGGTGAGGGAATTATTTGTTTAGCAGAGTGATGGCATTCGGGGGAAAAACTGTCCTTGCCTCTAGCTGTTCTGGTGTGCAGAGCCCTATAGCGTCATTTTGAGGGCAGGAGTTGAAACAATTTATGTCCAGGATGCGAGGGGTCTGTAGATATTTTCACGGCCCTCTTTTTGACTCGTGCAGTGTCCAGGTCCTCAATGGAAGGAAGGCAGGTTGGTAGCCATTGTTTTTTCTGCAATTCTAATTATCCTGTGTTTGTCTTGTTGGGTTGCAGAACCAAAGCTGTTGCTTTGGATAATGAGATGGGCAGCATATTGAATGAATGAATGAATGAATAGCAATAGCAATAGCAGTTAGACTTATATACCACTGCATAGGGCTTTCAGCCCTCTCTAAGCGGTTTACAGAGTCAGCATATCGCCCCCACAGTCTGGGTCCTCATTTCACCCACCTCGGAAGGATGGAAGGCTGAGTCAACCTTGAGCCGGTGAGATTAGAACCGCTGAACTGCAGATAACAGTCAGCTGAAGTGGCCTGCAGTACTACACCCTAACCACTGCGCCACCTCGGCCCTTATGAATGAATGAATGAATGAATGAATGAATGAATGAATGAATGAATGAATGAATGAATGAGCCAGCAAGCAAGCAAGCACTGTTCATTTTGGGGTTCAAATTTTGTTTTAATTCCAGCTACCAGGTCTGGGCTGCAACATCGAGATGACCACGAGGGGGCAGCAAAGAGTCCCCTTGTGGATTTGCAATTCAGGTAAAGTTCGGGTTTTTAATTGAATTCTTATTGGACTTCACAGTGTGTACCTGTCTTACTGATGGTTTTTGTACATTTGGCTCTGGGTTCTTTGGGGAGCATAGAAATCACAGTATCCTACCTTTCTCGGCTACGTAGAGCTGAGTCAAAATCTATTTTTTCTTCTTCGGTTCAACTGTGTCCCGTTCTTGGAGACTGTCTGCAATTTTCTTGGCAAGATTTTCCCCAAATAGTTTGCCGTTGCCTCCTTCCTAGGCAGAAAGAAAGCGACTGGCCCGAGATCACCCAAGCTGCCTTTATTTAATTTAATCAGAACAGAGCTGGAAGGCACCTCGGAGGTCTTCTAGTCCAGCCCTCTGCTCAAGCAGGAGAACGGATACCATATCAGTCAAATGGCCATCCAGTCTTTTCTTTAAAAACTTCAATGGTGAAGATGTAAAGATTTAAAACTAACAGCCTATAAATCTGCAGAATTAGATATTTACATATTCACATATTTATTGATTACATTTTTATCCTAATTCCTCTGTGATTAGCCCTAAGTCACCCAGATGCTTTCATGCCTAAGGTGGGAATAGAACTCACTTTCTTGGGGGATTGGCCCAAAGTCACCCAGCTAGCTTTCATGCCTAAAGCAGGACTAGAACTCACAATCTCCTGGTGATTGGCCCAAAGTCACCCAGCCTGCTTTCATACCTAAAGTGGGACTAGAACTCACCATCTCCTAATGATTGGCCCAAAGTCACCCAGACGCTTTCATGCCTAAAGCAGGACTAGAACTCATCATCTCCTGGTGATTGGCCCAAAGTCACCCAGCCTGCTTTCATGCCTAAAGTGGGACTAGAACTCACAATCTCCTGGTGATTGGCCCAAAGGCACTCAACCAGCTTTCATATTTAAGGCAGGACTAGAACTCCCAGCCTCTCAGTTTCTAGCCTGATCCGTTTTTTCACCACTACACCAAACTGGCTTTTGATAGAGCCATTTCTCTCCAAAGAACGATGGGAAAGTTTCCTTCTGGACTCCGGCTGGACGGCAAAGAGTTAATTGCCTCTGCCTTCAGTTCCATTAATGTCAGACTGCCCCCCCCCTCTTTTTCTCCTCTCTCCCCTCCCCATTATTTGCAATTTGCATGTTTAAACCCTGCACCTCAATTGGCAAAAATGAGATTGAGCCACATAATGGAGAGCAGATGGCGGGGTGCATGCCGGCTCCGGCAGAGTTGGCACCCCACTTTTGGGGTCTCCTTGGACGGGCCAGGCCTTTCATAGCCTTGGTTAGAAGGGGAAAGCAGGCACCCACCGTCCCCGAGAGATCCTATTAAAATAATTGAATCTCCTCATTAAATGCAGCCCACATGTGTGTGCGTGAGGGCGTGCATTTTATTTCCAGCCCTAAGTTAAATAGCTGGGAGGTCTTCATCAATTGGGAAGTGTAGATTTCATGGAAAACTGGCCTTGCCAGATGCCAGAGTAATGGACTTCTAATTGACATGAGGAAGGGGAGGAGAAGAGGGTCTTTTGCTGATGGAAGACTAATGAAATCTCTTTCTTTTTCCCAGCAATCCCGAGCAGGAGGGGGGAAAATGCACAAAGACCATTTCTCCAGGGCTTCAAGGATAAGACAGTCCTCGACGTACGACCACAAGGGGGACCGACATTCCTGTGGCTAAGCAAGACAGGTGTTCGATGGGTTGCGTGCCTCGTTTTTAGGAACTTTCTTGCCCCCCGTTGTTAAGTAAATCGCCACCGTGGTTAAGTTAGTCCCATAATTTGGCTTCCCCTTTGTTGCGGCCCGCTAACAGAGCTGGCAGCAGATTCGGACAGTGAGGAGGTTGGGGAGGAACCCGGGCCAGTCCTGGAGGCTGGGGAGGGCTTGGATGAAGGCTCTGTGTCGGAGGCAGAGAGGGGGCCAAGGCCGTGCGACAGTTATCAGCTGCCTTTGGAGTCAGACAACAGTGAGGCAGAGGAACAGCTGGAGCCTGTTCCCAGTGTGCGCATGCGCAGACCTGCCAGAAGAAAAGAACAGCTCAGAAATCAGGGTCGACTTGGGAGTAAAGCCACAGGTGGACGGTGAATGGCCCCTCCCAGAGGAAATAAAAGAGGAGAGAGAGGGGAGTGGGCTTTTGCAGGAAACAATCTGTGCGTTCTACATGGGGCTACCCTTGAAAAGCATTCGGAGACTACAGCTAGTCCAGAATGCAGCCGCGCGAGTGATTTTGTGTGTACCAAGATACACCCATATTACACCTGTCCTCCGCGAGCTGCACTGGCTGCCAATTGGCCCTACATGGCTCAGGACCAGCGTATCTGCGAGGCCGCCTACTGCCACACACCTCCCATCTTTCCAAGAAGGCTTCCACGATTCCAGTGTCTTCTTCCCCACTTGGAACTCAACCTAGAAGGACATTTCTTCCAACAATTGTCCTACTGTCCCCACTTATTCGTATCCATTACCTGTATTGATAATCGTGTTTATACTTATATCTGGTTATCTTATACATGCTGGATGAAATAAAATCAATAAAGAATTCTGTGCAGACGGCTGTGCAGTCCCGTCTGGAAAAGACACAGCTGCTTTCAAAGGTTTTGGAGACCGACGCGCTGGTTGTGTCCTCACGTGGTCCAGGGTTGCCTTTTGGAAACAGAATCCGTTGCGCAGCGCCGATGATGAGATCATGTCATGAGCCCCGGAGTGGAGAATGAGATGCTCTGAGCGAGTGGAAATGTCGGCCTCCACACAAAAGCTACACGGGAGCAGAACATCCTGTTCTCTAGGCAAACAGGAAGTGCTGCTCTTCAAACTTGACATGGCATCCTTTATAGGTTAACCAAACCCAGGAGGGAGCTCACAATCTCTCTCCCGGGGCCAATCAAAGCGATTATGGGCTGATTATCGAAGACACTCGGATAATATGATGGAATATTTGATCCTTTGCATACCATCAAGATCAGTGGTGGGATTCAAATCATTTAACAACCAGTGCTCTGCCCTACTGACCAGCTGGGTAGGCAGGGCTCGGGGTTCATGTGACTCTGTGGGAATGACCAACTCAACATCACTCACATCAATCACAGCTGCTTTGCCTTAGCTGTTACAATGTAATAAGGGTTAACCAGAGAGGCAGTTTCTGTAAGCAGGATGATAAAGATTAGGCTAGAAACACCACCAGAATGTTTCCTTCCTTCCTTCCTTTCTTCCTTTCTTCCTTCCTTCCTTCCTTCCTTCCTTCCTTCCCTCCTTCCCTCCTTCCCTCCTTCCCTCCTTCCCTCCTTTCCATCCTCCCTCCCTCCCTCCCTCCCTCCCTCCCTCCTTCCTTCCTTCCTTCCTTCCTTCCTTCCTTCCTTCCTTCCTTCCTTCCTTCCTTCCTTCCTTCCTTACAGGATTAGCCCTGTAAAGTGGGGAAAAACAAAATGAGATTTCTTCCAACAACCGGTCCTCCCAACTGCTTAGAAAGTTAACAACCGGTTCTCCCGAATAGGTGCGAACTGGCTGAATCCCACCACTGATCAAGAATGGACGAAGGTGCTTTGACAAATAAGAGAACCTACCATGAATAATAAGCTTTGTTGTTGTTGTTAGTTGCGAAGTCGTGTCCAACCCATTGCGACCCCATGGACAACATTCCTCCAGGCCTTCCTGTCCTCTACCATCCTCCAGAGTCCATTTAAGGTCATACTGACTGCTTCGGTGACTCCATCCAGCCACCTCCTTCTCTGTCGTCCCCTTCTTCTTCTTTTGCCCTCCATCGTTCCCAGCATGAGGCTCTTCTTCAGGGAGTCCTTCCTTCTCATTAGGTGGCCAAAGTCTTTGAGTTTCCTCTTCAGGATCTGGGCTTCTAAAGAGCAGTCAGGGTTGACCTCCTCTAGGACTGACCGGTTGGATGGCCTTGCAGTCCAAGGGACTCAATGCAGGAGTCTTCTCCAGCACCAGAGTTCAAAGGCCCCCATTCTTTCTTATGCTCAGCCTTCCTTATGGGTCCAACCTTCACAGCCATCCATTGCAACTGGGAAAACCACAGCCTTGTCTATAAGCACTTTTGTTGGCAGGGTGATGTCTCTCTTATTTAGGATCTATCCTAGGTCTATCTTGTCAACTTTGATTTTTCCAAACAAAAAAGAATCCTCCAGGGAAATGGTTTTTGACTCTTGGATCCTAAGCAATCTGCATATGCTATGGTGAACTTTAATTAACTATAACACTGAAATGTAATATGTGTGTATGCTATAGAAAAGATAGCAAGCAAAAAGGAAATTAACTAAGGTGAATAAAGATAGTAGGCTAGCTGATATGTATTAATAATGGAAGGTGAAATTGATTTTGTATTTAATAACGGCAGCAAGACTGTTGGTGGCGCAATACTGGAAGAAGGAAGATTTGCCTAGAATGGACATTAAAAGTCACAAACCTAGCAGAGATGGCTAAAATATCAGCATATCTCAAGTATCATTCAAATGAGAGATATAAACTGGAGTGGAGAAGATGGATTGACTATATTCAAAATAAATATGGGACTAAGAAATTCCAGATAGTTTATGACTGAAGATACAAGGAATGATATAATCTGTTTAGAGTTAGCCTAGCAAAGAGGAGTTAAAGCTCAAATGAAAGATGATTCTAACTTTCTTTAAGTTTATTTTAGAATATCTTTGTTAAAGATTTATACCCTGTATTTGTTTTGGGAAGTCGGGGGGGGGGGGAAAGGTTGGGGGGGGTTCAGGGGGGATGGCAGAGCAGGGGAGGTAAATATTTGTAAAAGTTTTTTTTTTCTAAAAATTTTCAATAAAAAAAAATAATGGAAGGTGAAATGACTATGCTGGGATACAAATAAGAAAAATATTAGTTGGGAAAGTTACTAGAGGAGGGGAAAAATGGAGGGAAAATTTGGAAATACGGCTAATATAGAGTTAAAATTATAAGACGAGAAAAAATATTGGCGCTTAATGATGTATAAGTGTGTAACCGTATTATGAGGATAGCGGGAAATTTGAATCCATCTTGCACTGCATCCAAAAAATAGGTTGTTACGGAGGGGAAGAGGAAGAGGAAACAAATGGAATTCGTATAAAGGTATACCTTTAAAAGAAAAGCTAGCAATATGGAAAAAAAATGTTTTCCTTTTTTCTTTGGGAATATAATTATTAATGCCACCGATGATGTTAAATGGGGTTTGCTACAAGGCGGAAATACACCACGTAAAATAGAGAATGGAAGGGAGATAAAGAGGAGGGAAGAGAGAGAAAGGAGACAGGAGAGAGGGAAGTAGAAGGGAGGGAAAGAGTAGGAGAGAGGGAAGGTGTGGAAAGAGAGGAGAGGAGAGGGAGAGAGCAAGGGGAAGTAGAGAAGAGAGAGAAAGGGCAGAGGGAAGAAAGGAGGTAGGAAGGAGGAGAGAGGGAGAGGAGGAGAGTTGAAGATGAAATAGACTATAATACGGTGTATGGAAAGCAGAAGAGCAAATAAAAATTGAAGAGGCTTAGCGGCAAGAGGAATTGATATATTATTGAATATTCAAAAAAAAAAGTTTGTTAAGATGTAATGGCATACTTTGGGTTATATTGTATGTATGTTAAAAAAAATAAAAAAAACTTTTGGCAAAAATAAAAAAATCTCTGGAGACAAGCGGTTTCACCAAGTTTTTGTTCTAACTGGCAGGAAATTTCTTCTCGATTCCAAGTTGTTAAGTGAGTCTCTGCAGTTGCTCTGTTAACAACCAGGCAGTTAAGTGAATCTGGCTTCCCCATTGGAGACCCTGGGATGGTGCAACCGTCATAAATATGGGTCAGTTGTCAGGCATCCACATTTTTATCATGTGACCATGGGGATGCATGCAATGGTCATAAGTATGAAAAATGGTCATAAATCGCTTCCCCCCCCCAATGCTGTTGTAACTTCTAATGGTTACAAAATGAATTTTGCTAGGTCAAGGACTACCTGTGATTTATTATATTCTTTAAGGGGATAGAAACTTGCAACCCTTATTGCCAGTTTTTGAAGAAAACATTAGGTATTTTCAACTTATAGTATATTTTCTTTCTGTAGTCTATTCATGTTCAGCCTGAATTAGCTAGAAGTGAATTCTGTTTTTATGGGTCTAAACCAGTCTTTTTCAATCTTGACAACTTGAAGATAGCTGGACTTCAACTCCCAGAATTCCCCAGCAGGCATGTCTTTCTGCCTTTATAGGACTAAATAATTAATGATTGTAACTATGATTTATGATCTATGACCTCTAACTTTGTTGTTGTGTGTATGTGTACTTTCAGAGCTTATGCATTACAAACAAATTCCTTGTCTGTCCAATCACATTTGGCCAATAAAGAATTCTCTTCTCTTCTCTTCTCTTTCTCTTCTCTTCTCTCCTCTCCTCTCCCCTTCCCTTCCTTTCCCTTCTCTCCCATTCCACTCCATTCTATATTCTATTCTATTCCATTCCATTCCATTCTATATTCTATTCTATTCTATTCTATTCTATTCTATTCTATTCTATTCTATTCTTTCTATTCTATTCTATTCTTTCTATTCTATTCTATTCCCTATTCTATTCTATTCTATTCCATTCCATTCTCTATTCTATTCTATTCTATTCTTTCTATTCTATTCTATTCCCTATTCTATTCTTTCTATTCTATTCTATTCTATTCCCTATTCTATTCTATTCTATTCCATTCCATTTTCTATTCTATTCTATTCCATTCCCTATTCTATTCTATTGTATTCCATTCCATTCTATATTCTATTCTATTCTTTCTATTCTATTCTATTCCCTATTCTATTCCATTCCATTCCATTTTCTATTCTATTCTATTCCATTCCCTATTCTATTCTATTCTCTTCCATTCCATTCCATTCTATATTCTATTCTATTCTTTCTATTCTATTCTATTCTATTCTATTCTATTCTCTATTCTCTATTCTATTCTATTCCATTTTCTATTCTATTCCATTCCCTATTCTATTCTATTCTATTCTATTCTCTTCCATTCCATTCCATTCTATATTCTATTCTATTCTTTCTATTCTATTCTATTCTATTCTATTCTATTCTATTCTCTATTCTCTATTCTATTCTATTCCATTTTCTATTCTATTCTATTCCATTCCCTATTCTATTCCATTCCATTCCATTTTCTGTTGTATTCTATTCTATTCCATTCCATTCTATATTCTATTCTATTCTATTCTATTCTATTCTATTCTATTCTTTCTATTCTATTCCATTCCATCCCGTCCCACTCCACTCCACTCCATTCTATATTCTATTCTATTCTATTCTATTCTATTCTATTCTATTCTATTCTATTCTATTCTATTCCATTCCATTCTCTATTCCATTCAATTCCATTCTATATTCTATTCTATTCTATTCTATTCTATTCTATTCTACTCTACTCTACTCTACTCTACTCTACTCTACTCCATTCCATTCAGTCTTCTCTTCTCCTCCCTTCTCTCCCGTCCCACTCCACTCCAGTCCATTCTATATTCTATTCTATCCTATCCGATCCTATCCTATTCCATTCCATTTTTCTATTCTATTCCATTGTGTTTCTCACTCTTGAGAACTTTAAGATGTGTGGATTTCAACTCACAGAATTCTGGAAGTTGAAGTCCACCCATCTTAAAAGTTCTCAAGATTGAAAAACAGTGGCTTAAACCAAGCAATATATCCATCTTTGATTCCTGAGGTGCTGAACACAAGATTGCGGTGACACTGACTTAATTTATAGTCTTCCCAGAGTTCAGTTTGCAGAAAGAAGGCAATTGTTGTGGCCCGCCAGCAGAGCTGATGGCAGATTCGGACAGTGAGGAAGTTGGGGAGGGACCTGGGCCAGTCCTGGTGTCTGGGGAAGGCTCAGATGAAGGCTCTGTGTCAGAGGCAGAGATGGGGCCAGGGCCATCCAACAGTTCTCATCTGCCTTCGGAGTCAGACATCAGTGAGGCAGAAAAACAGCTGGAGCCTGTTCCCAGTGTGCGTATGCGCAGAGTGGCCAGATGGAGGGAACAGCTGGAGAACAAGGGCTGACTCAGGAGTAAAGGCACAGGTGGAGGGTGAATGGCCTCTCCCATAGGGAATAAAGAGGAGCAAAAGGGGAGGGGAGTTTGCAGAAGACAATTAGTTCAATTCATTAGGGTGAAGATCTGTTCCTGGCTTCTTGCCAAGTAATTGCTGCTACAGCGTGGCGTTTGGAAGATATCGGCCTGCCGGCTCTCCAAGCCTGATAAAAGTCTGTCGTTGTGAAATCTCTTGAAAGACTGTCGGCCTGGACTTTGCTGAAGAGGAATTCACTTTAAAACTAAATAAAAGGGGTTTTATCGGGACGAGGAGTCCGTGGCATGACAAAACCACGCTCAACTAAAGCGCGCCCGATTAAACCGCGTCGCTGCCGTCATCAACAGGGCGACAACAGCGAGCGCGGAGAAAGAAGGGTGCTTTAAATAGCGCTTTGAAAGCAAGCCGATTCAAGTTAAGGTAAGGGTTAGGGTTAGGGTTAGGGTTAGGGTTAGGGTTAGGGTTAGGGTTAGGGTTAGGGTTAGGTTAAGGGTTAGGGTTAGGTTTAAGGTTAGGCTAAGGGTTAGGTTTAGGGTTAGGTTAAGGGTTAGGTTTAGGGTTAGGTTTAGGGGGGTTAGGTTTAGGTTTAGGGGTTAATTTTAGGTTTAGCGTTTACAGCGTGCTTCTGTCTCCGCGCTGTTGTCGCCCTGTGATGACGTCAGCTACGCGGTTTCGTCGAGCGCCCTTTAGTCGAACGCGGTTTTGTGGTGGAACCCGAGGAGTCTGCTTCGTGATCTTGGGAAGCCTAGATCAGAACAGCAACTGAAGGCACCATCTTCACCTCCAATTTGGAGGAGATTCATGGCTCGGGAGCTTAACAGGTGGACCTCGGTGGCAGCTCCTGGCGCCAACGTTGGATTAGAGGAAGACCCGACACAAAAGCAGGTTCACCTCTGGGATCGGCGCTGAAAAAGTTGAATAGGAAATGAAAGGGTGAGAAAGGTCTTTTGCTGTCTGCAATTCTTAGAGAGATATTTCCAGTTGGGATTGATAGACCGGTGATGGATGGATGGATGGATGGACATCATGGATGGACATCAGAATGTGGAATAAAGCCGTTTCCTATGCTTGTTGATGTTTGCTCGAGTTCCACTACAAAACCGCGCTCGATTAAACCGCGTCCCACTAAACCGCGTAGCTGATGTCATCAACAGTGCGACAACAGCGCAGAGACAGAAGCACGCTGTAAACCCTAAACCTAAAATTAACCCCTAAACCTAAACCTAACCCCCCTAAACCTAATCCTAAACCTAACCCTCAACCTAACCCTTAACCTAACCCTAAACCTAACCCTAAACCTAACCCTAAACCTAACCCTTAACCTAACCCTAACCCTAAACCTAACCCTTAACCTAACCCTAAACCTAACCCTAAACCTAACCCTTAACCTAACCCTAAACCTAACCCTAAACCTAACCCTAAACTTAACCCTAAACCTAACCCTTAACCTAACCCTAACCCTAAACCTAAACCTAACCCTTAACCTAACCCTAACCCTAAACCTAACCCTAAACCTAACCCTAAACCTAACCCTTAACCTAACCCTAACCCTAACCCTAACCCTAACCCTTAACCTAACCCTAAACCTAACCCTAAACCTAACCCTAAACCTAACCCTTAACCTAACCCTAACCCTAAACCTAACCCTTAACCTAACCCTAAACCTAACCCTAAACCTAACCCTAAACCTAACCCTTAACCTAACCCTAACCCTAAACCTAACCCTTAACCTAACCCTTAACCTAACCCTAAACCTAACCCTAAACCTAACCCTAAACCTAACCCTTAACCTAACCCTAACCCTAACCCTAACCCTAAACCTAACCCTTAACCTAACCCTTAACCTAACCCTAAACCTAACCCTAAACCTAACCCTAAACCTAACCCTTACCTTAAGTTGAATCGGCTTGCTTTCAAAGTGCTATTTAAAGCGCCCTTCTTTCTCCGCGCTGGCTGTTGTCGCCCTGTTGATGACGTCAGTGACGCGGTTTAATCGGGCGCGGCTTAGTCGAGCGCGGTTTTGACGGGTCACGGTTTGCTCGTAGCTTTGTCTTTGCCTGGAAATTTCTAGGGCAAAGATCTTCAAACTCGGCAACTTTAAGACTTGTGGATTTCAACTCCCAGATTTGGAGAATTCTGGGAGTTGAAGTCTACAAGTCTTAAAGTTGCCAAGTTTGAAGATCTCTGCCCTAGGGGTAGAAATGGGGACCTCTTTCTTGGTTATGGCTGTCCTCAATATCATGGCTGCTCATTTAACGATGGTTCAAAGTTACAACGGCCTTGGGAAATGTGTCTTGCTATTGGTACTCGCGCTTTCGACCGATCCATCACACTCACGGTCAAAGGATCGCCATTTGGGCAGTTCAGCAACTGGCTCACATTTATGACCGGTTGTAACGTTCTGGGTCGCAGGATTGCAATTTGTGACTGGTTTTGCTGATTTCCAGCCAAAAATGCCCATTAGGGGAGCTGAATTAATTTAACAGCCACCATAAAAATTGTTGTAAAATCCAACAACAGGGGGTTGGATTAGAAGACCTCCAAGGTCCCTTCCAACTTTGTTATTCTATTGTATCCTATCCTTTTTTCGATTCTATTCCAATTTCTATTCCAATTTCTATTCTATTCTTATTCCTATTCTGTTCCATCCCACCCCACCTCATTCCATTCCAGTCTATTCTATTTGTACTCTATCTTCCATTCCATTCCACTCTACTTCACTCCATTCTATTCTACATTCCAATGTTCTGTTCTGTTCTGTTCTATTCTATTCTATTCTATTCTATACTTCTTATTCCTATTCTTATTCCGTTCCGTTCCATTCCATTCCACCTCACCTCACCTCACCCCATTCTATTATTTTCTATTTTGTATTCTATTTTCCATTCCATTCCACTCTACTTCATTCCATTCTATTCCACATTCCAATGTTCTGTTCTGTTTTATTCTATATCTATTCTATTTTATTCTTCTTATTCCTATTCCATTCCGTTCCATTCCACTTAGTCTATTCTAGTCTATTCTATTTTCCATTCCACTCCACCCACGAAGACCAGCTGGCCAGTGCCCAAGTGCACTCCAGAAACTAGAAGACCAGCTGGCGATGGTATGTGGGCCCATAGGGCAAGCGCTGTGTGCCACCTCTGCCAGGCATGCCATAGGTTCACCAACACAGTTACATAGTATGTGTGTGTGTGTGTGTGTGTGTGTGTGTGTGTATGTATGTATGTATGTATGTATGTATGTATGTATGTATGTATATATATATATATATATATATATATATATATATATATATATATATATATATATGAGCTAAATAGCTTGAAATAGATCTATACTAGTCTCCCTTTATTTATTTATCAGCACAAATTTAAAAAAAACCACAAATATAACAAAGGCAACAGTAAAAATGTTGGGTTTCTGTCGTGATGGACTCTTGTGACAAGCCGATTGACAGATGATGGAAGCAGTTAGCTTCCTCCCATAATTGAGGCATACCAGGGGTTGTAAAAATCTAATAGATACCTTTCACCCTGGCTTCGCTGATAACGGATAAGAGCCTGTGGCCTAATGGCTAAGAAGTCTGCCTAGTATGTCACCCAGCCCAGGTTCCAATCCCAGTAAGGGTATGGCTAGCTGATGAGAGCTAAATAGCTTGAAATAGATCTATACTAGTCTCCCTTTATTTATTTATCAGCACAAATTAAAAAAACAACATATGTATGTATGTATGTATGTATGTATGTATATGTATATGTATATGTATATGTATATGTATATGTATATGTATATGTATATGTATATGTATATGTATATGTATATGATGTATATGTATATGTATATGTATATGTATATGTATATGTATATGTATATGTATATGTATATGTATATGTATATGTATATGTATATGTATATGTATATGTATATGTATATGTATATGTATGAGTAGAGTAGAGTAGAGTAGAGAATGGAATGTAGAAGAATAGAATAGAATAGAATAGAGAATGGAATGAATAGAGAATGGAATAGAATAGAATAGAGAATGGAATGAATATAGAATAGAAGAATAGAATAGAATAGAGAATGGAATGAATATAGAATAGAAGAATAGACTAGAGAATGGAATGAATAGAGAATGGAATGAATACTGAAAAATAGAATAGAATAGAATAGAATAGAGAATGGAATGACTATAGAAGAATAGAATAGAGAATGGAATGAATAGAGAATAGAAGAATAGACTAAAGAATAGAGTGAATAGAGAATGGAATGAATATAGAATAGAAGAATAGAATAGAATAGAATAGAATAGAATAGAATAGAAGAATGGAATGAATATAGAATAGAAGAATAGAATAGAATAGAGAATGGAATGAATAGAGAATAGAATAATAGAATAGAATAGAGAATGGAATGAATAGAGAATGGAATGAATAGAGAATAGAAGAATAGACTAGAGAATGGAATGAATAGAGAATGGAATGAATATAGAATAGAAGAATAGAATAGAATAGAATAGTAAGCTGGAAGGGACCTTGGAGGTCTTCTAGTCCAGCCCCCTGCTCAAGCAGGAGAACCTATACTATTTCAGACAAGTGACTGCCCAGTCTCTTTTTAACAGCCACAACCTCTGTTCCACTGATCCATTATTGTCACTGTTAGGAATTCTCCTTAATTCCAGGTTGCTTCTCCCCTTGATTAGTTTCCATCCATTGCTTCTTGTTTCGCCTTCTGGCCCTTTGGAAAATAAGTGGACCTCCCTTTCTTTATGGCAGCCTCTCAAATACTTGAATGATGCTATCTTGACACCCCTGGTCCTTCTTTTCCCTAGACTAGCCGAACCCGAATCCTGCAACTATTCTTCCTATATTTTGGTCTCCAGGCCTTTAATCCGCTTGCTTTCTGGGGAATTAATTATTGTCAAAACTTCTGCTCGGCCCCCGAATCCAGATGCACGAAGCTGCCACAAGCAGCCAGGATCCACGACCCCCCCCCACCCTTATCCAACCCAG
The DNA here is from genome assembly GCF_009769535.1 of Thamnophis elegans. Lineage (NCBI taxonomy): Eukaryota > Metazoa > Chordata > Lepidosauria > Squamata > Natricidae > Thamnophis > Thamnophis elegans. The sequence goes on along the minus strand of NC_045545.1, from coordinate 95,124,906 downwards.
GTTAGGGATGAAGGGGCGTGGCTTCGGAGGCAGAGGGAGGGGCTTCCCAGCATCCCGGAGGAGTAGGTTGCTGGAGTTAGGAGCGAGTTGGCTCACGGTTTTCTACTTGTTGGAAATGACTCTGGGGCTTCCTTTGAGATGGGACATGTTCGGCTCCCTTCCTGCTGGCGTCCGAGAGAGAGCGGGGGAAAAGGGCCACCGTGGCTTTCTCCTTTATAGTTCAGGAAATGATCACATCGGCCTAACCTGAAAAATAAGTCAAGGGGTCTTTTTCAACCCCACTTCCCTCCCTCCCTCCCCCCACAAATTCATCCTTCCAGATTTGTTCCTGGGGAGCCTAATGTCACTAGGACATTTCCTGTCCCGGCCATATGTGCAGGCCTGCACAGGATGTTTCTCATCTTTTTTTTCCAAGGCTGGGGTGGGCGGGAAATCCAGTAATTTTGGCACAGGTTGAGTGTCCCAAAAGTGGCCCGGAGCCAGACCTCCTGTTTAACGGGTGATGTCACTTTTCCCTTTCATTATTTCTTCCTTTTTTTGTTATTACACTTATTTCTAACGCTTCTCCCTGCCTTGTTATCAAGCTGGATGTGTTAATAACCTCAAAGCCAAGTTTGTCACTTTAGCTTGGAAGGGAAATCCTTTTTCTTTTTCTTTCTTTCCTTTTTTTCTTTCTTTTGGGTCACGTTTTTCTTTCTCTCTCCTTCTACCTTATTTCCTTTCTCACTCTCTCCCTTCCCTTCCTTCCCTTCTTTCTTTTTCTTCTATTTCACTTTCTTTTCCTTTTCCTTTCTCTCTCCTTCCTTCCTTTCTCACTCTTTCCTTTCCTTCCTTTTTTCTTTCTTCTATCTTACTTTTTTCATTTCTCTCTCTCCTTCTTCCTTCCTCACTCTTGCCTTTCCTTCCTTCTTTTTTTCTTTTTTTCTTTCTTTTGTCCATCTCTTTCCTTCTTTTTTCCTTTGTCTCTCTCCTCCCTTCCTTCCTTTCTCACTCTTTCCTTCCTTCCTCTTTTTTCTCTTTTATTTCTTCCTTCCTTCCTTCTTCTTTTCCTTGTCTTGAAAAGAAAAACATGGTTTCTTTGTTTGGTGTTACGTTCCGAGAGAGAGGGGGGGGGAGGGAGGGAGGGAATAAGAAAGTAAGAGAGAGAAAAGGATTTGTTAAAAATGCAGACTTTTCTGAAGAATCTGTTCCAAATCACCATCATTTGATGAACAGATGCCAGTGGCATTTTCCTGCAGTGGACGGAAAATTCCCCCTTGAAATACTCAAAAGATATGCATTGGAGTAGTTGCCAAAATTAAGCTTGATTAATTGAGGAAAGGGAAAGAAAGAAAAAAAGAAAAGAGAGAGGAAGAAAGGAAGGAAAGAAAAAAGAAAGAGAAAGAAAGGGGAAAGAAAGAAAGAAAGAAAGGGGAGAGAAAGAAAGGAAGACAAAGAAAAAAGGCAGAAAAGAAAAAAGGTAGAAAAGAAAGGAAGGAAGGAAAGCAAAGAAGGAAGAGAAAGAAAGAAAGAGGGAAAGAAAGACAAAGAAAGAAAGAAAGGAGGGAGGGAGGGAGGGAGAAAGGAAGACAAAGAAAAAAGGTAGAAAAGAAAGAAGGGAGAAAAGAAAGAAAGAGGAAGGAAGGAAGGCAAAGAAGGGAGGAAGACAAAGAAAAAGGAAAGAAAGGGGAAAGAAAGAAAGAAAGAAGGGAGGGAGGGAGGAAGACAAAGAAAAAAGGCAGAAAAGAAAAAAGGTAGAAAAGAAAGGAAGGAAAGCAAAGAAGGAAGGAGAGAGGGAGGGAGGGAGAGAAGGAAGGAAGCAAGGATGGATCAGAAAATGTTTTTAATATTCTACCAGCCAACAATGAATCTGGGTTTTGGCACTGAAGCAGCTATTTTAGTTGGTACTTTCTGTAAAAGAAAAATGCAATTAAAAGAAATAATCTGTGACAAAAAGAGTCATTTTTCTCTTTAAAATTAATGAAATTTGCTTTGCTAAATGACAAGAGATCTGCCTGGAGAGACATACTAGACTCCACAAACTTTCCGGCACAACCAAGTTCCTGTTTTGATGACATTCCATTTTCTGATTCTTGGCGTTAAAAATTTCTTATTTTGTTTTTGTAAACGATGTAGGAGACGGCTGGCCTCTTTTTTTAATTCTTGCATTTATAAAGTGGATATAAACCAGATTTATAAGAATAAATCTTCGCTTGATAGGCGAAGAAACTCCCCTTTAGTGGTATTTCTTTAGCGATCAATTAATAGGGATTTAGGTAGTCCTCAAATTACAACGATTTCCATTCAACAACAGGACTGGGAAAAAAAGTGACTTATAAATAGATCCTTGCACTTAAAACCGTGACAGGATCTTTACAATCACAGGATCAAAATTTGAAGCGCTGGCATGTATTTACAACAGTTGCAGAAATCTGCGGTCATGTCATGATCACAACTTCCCAGCCAGCATCTGACAAACAAAATCAATGGGAGAAGCCAGATTCGCTGAACGACCACGTGTCCCACTTAACAACCGCAACAGCAAAGATCTAAAATCAGACTCACTTAACCGCTATTTGAAATAGTGTAGAACAGCGGGAGGGGGGGGAGTTGGGGTCTCCAACCTTGGCCACTGTAAGCCTGGGGGATTTCAACTTCAGAATTAGAATAGAATAGCAGAGTTTTAAGGGACCTTGGAGATCTTCTAGTCCAACCCCCTGCTTAGGCAGGAAACCCTACAGCACTTCAGACAAATGGATATCCAACATCCTCTTAAAAACTTCTGGAGGCAAGTTGTCCCACTGATTCATTGTTCTCGCTGTCAGGAAATTCCTCCTTAGTTCTTTGTTGCTTCTCTCCTTGATTAGTTTCCACCCATTGCTTCTTGTCCTGCCCTCAGGTGCTTCGCAGAATAGGTTGACTCGGAGTTGAAGTCCGACAGGCTTAAAGTCGCCAAGGTTGCAGAGACCCCTGGTGTAGAGGGACTCCTCCTTGAGCCGAGAGTTGGACTAGAGCAGTGTTTCTCAAACTTGGCGACTTTAAGTCCTGTGGACTTCAACTCCCAGAATCCCTTTCCAGCTCTATTCCTGATTGAACTGCCTTGCTTAGCAATGGGAATTCGGATCCCCGGTATAATCGTAAGTCGAGGACTTCCTGTGTGTTACTCCCAGGGATGCTACAGGGACTTTTGCAAAACATCAACAATAACCCACCAACAACCCAGCTTGATTTAAAAATACAGTCGGCTTTCTGAAGCCCCCCCCCCCCCCCAAAATAATTATAAAATTAAACACAGGTATGAGCACACAACATTGTGATGGTGAGCACACGCATGCTTGGCTTAAAACCAGGTTCTTTGACATCATCCAGATTTCTGCAACATGTTAGAAAGAAAACACAGCACGCATGCCTGCAAACAACCACATTTGCCCAACTGATCAGTTCCTGAAGACCCCCCACCCCTCCCAAGCTGCACAGAATCTCCTTGGGGGAGGAGAGATCCCACCCACCCTCTGAGAAAAAAAAACCTCGTAAAGTCAAAAGCAGTTGCGTTAAACCGAAAAACCACACACCCAGACATGCTGAGAAAAAGAATATCACGGTGTTTTTATTTTGAGTTTTTCCATGCTGAGGACAGAGCCTTCTTTCTGAACCAATAAACCCCAAACTCGCTGGGCTGAACATCAGCCCGTTAAATATATATATATATTTTTAAAAAACATCCCCTGGGTTCAAAGTGTAAGTCCTTTCGTGTCTTTGACAGCGTCTCTTGGCGGGAGAGGTTCCCACGATGCCAATGCGGAGACTCAACACGGATCGGCTGCCAGAAAGAAATCTGGAAACACTTGGGGGCAACATCGGTTGGGGGAAACGGAACATGTGTTCGCATAACGAGCGCATGGGAGTCGTGCAATTAGGAAAAGATGTTCTAATAATTAACCAGGCAGCGAAACAAGTGCTGGATTCAGTCCGATACTCCGACATGTGTCCCTGCGATGCTGTAGGTAAATACACAAAGGGGATCGTTTGAAACCCTCGCTGGGAATTTCGCAGGGCAGCTGTAATGTTTCCCTGCGAATCCCAAGTTCCAGAGGTTTCGATCCCGCGCAGCTTAACAGCTGCTGCTTCTTCCGATGAGCCGCATTATTTGCTACATAGGTGCTTTTTCAACACTGTGATTATCCTTTCATCGATTACAAAAGAGAGAGAGAGAGAGACAGACAGAGAAGACGTAGTATAAAATGCCTGAACAACTTAAATATTATTTATAGATAAGTAATTTTTTTTATTATTTTTAAAAAAAAGCTTAGTAAAAAATATAGATTTGTCCAAACCAAAGAGAATGCTGTGATACGGTGGGAAATAAGTGGTAAGGGGCACCCTGAAATTACCCCGGTCCCCCTTAATAACGTTGAAAAAGGCTTGTTCTGGATTTTAACACTGGCGCCGTTCACTTATGAATTGGGTTGCTGTGCGTTTTAAAGATTGAAGTGTTCATTTTTCATGCGTGGTGCAGTTTTGGGTTAACGTTCAAAATGGGGTTATAGTTACATCTTGGATGATTATATCCTTTGTAAGGAGGATTTGAAGGCGTGTGTGTGTGTGTGTGTGTGTGTGTTTACACACAGAACCCCTCACATTTATTGTCTGGCACAGCCTGCTGACACTTTGCAGGGGAAATAAAGTTGGAAGGCTAAGGTGTATGGTCAAAAAACATCCGCCAGGCTTTAAAATAGGATTTAAAGCAGCGTTTTTCAACCATGCCAACTTGAAGACGCGTGGACTTCATCTCCCAGAATTCCCCAGCTGGTCGTAGCCAGCTGGGGAATTCTGGGAGTTGAAGTCCACGTCTCTTCCAAGATGCTACAATTGAGAAACATTGCATTAAAATATCAGCTCCAAATATGTACAAACACATACACACACATGCTTGGCAATTAGCCAAGGGTTCAAATCCACAGGGGTGAAGTTTTGCAGATGGAGAGATCTACCCTCAGTTTAACCACCACACCAAATCTCTTGCGCCAAGGTCATTTAAGTGGCATTTTCACCTACAAATAACAAAAATTCTGTGGAGATAAATTCTACACCTGCCTAGAATTACACTCCAGGAATTGCAAAACCGGGGGACGGGGGGGGGGGCAGGGGAAGCAAGAAGCCACTTCAATGCATTTCCTTCCCGTTGCATAGGGCTTGGCTAGATGACCCTCGTGGGTCCCCTACCTCTAAGATTCCGTGGATTAAGAGCCAAGCAAATGGGCCTAACAGAGCCTCTTGCCTTCCCTTACAACTTTTCTCACACTTCCCCTTTGTCACTCTTTTAATCACCTCCGTGTACGTTCCTCTCTGTTCTATCCCCTCCGGCGTCCAGCCTTATAGAACATTGCAACGGTTAATGCGTTCGTCACAAGAAATCACGCATTCCAGCAGTGCAGTGCACGGGCTTCGCATTTTTTCACGGTGGATTCCCTGCAAGAGTCATTCCGAATTTTGGAAATGCAGCCTTCGCAAATTGCCACGCTGATTTCACCAAGGGCCCCAACTCTGTGGGTAATGACTCGGATCCAAGTGTCGGCATTTTAAAAATCTTAGCCCTTTTACTGAATCTTATCTCTGGGATCAAAACGGACTGGGGTTTATCTCGATTTAGAAACCGGGGTTAAAACCTTTGAAAACAAACCTTTTTCAATTAGGGGCTGAGGAAGGACTGGGTACCTTTTACACAGTGGGGAAAGAATGCAAAAGATACTGTTTGCTCCAGTACTGAATCGTGTAAATGGAATTTCCCGACTCTGGCAACTTTTAAGAGGGGTGGACTTCAACTCCCAGAATTCCCCAAGCTGGGGAATTCTGGGAGTTGAAGTCCACCCCTCTTAAAAGTTGCGAAGAGTCAAAAATTCTGGTTTAAATGCAGATGATTAGCTCAATAAGTATCTGCCTGAATTCCTTCCCGACCTTTTACGGCAAAAACCCAGCGATGGGTACCCCCGTCCAGTATATATGGCACCTTAAAATTGCATTTTCCTCCTGTTTTGAACCATCTCCTTGTGCTACACAGCAATACAGTATATCAATTCTTTAGCCTTATTGTTTTTTTACCTTTTTTTTAAAAAAAGAAAGCAATGCCTTTAATGAGATAGTCTAAAATAATGCAGGTTTTACAGATCAAAGGAGAGATTTGGGGCAGCCAGAGACACGGTGGGAAGTAGGGAGCAGGAAGGCACTTATGGGGCGGACTACCATTGTAACAGGGCCCATTCTATTTTTTCCTTGGAGAGGAGAAATTTCCCGCCCAGGTACGCGTAGTCCTCCACTTACGACGATTCCGTTTAGCGACTGTTCAAAGTTACCACGGTGTTACCAATTTAGTGATTCACTTACGTGGCAAGAAAATGCATCAAAGGGGGGCGGGGCAAAACTCACTTAGCGAATTTGTCCCTTAGCAACTGAGCTGTTGGGCTCCATTGGGGTCATAAATCGAGGACTACTGTAACATTAAAAAAAAGAGAGAGAGAGAGAGCGGGAGGCGGTTCTAAGGTGAGCGAGCCGTACTGATTTTGCTTTGATCCTTGCAGCAACTGTGGAAAGGAGACCAAGGGGCAATGCACACATTAGGAGGCCAAAAAGTTAGCTTGCCGTCCATGAGCTTATTGGAAGGCGATGGTGTGTAGAGCCCGGAATTACTACATATCCCAATATTACTACATCTGTAGTTACTCCAGATGCCAATAGGAAGTCCTTGGCTGTATGGACACTTGTGTCAATTATTATGTGAAGGTCGGGTATTTAAAAGTTTGTAATGTGTGAGAAGGCCCTTCCACATCTTGAGTTGAGCTCCAGCTTTTCCAAAACCGTGAGATATTTTCAGTACAAAATTTGTCCCGAACTGCTTGTAAGGAACTTTACTCCTCAGCTACTCCACAGCCAGCTGAACTCCTCAACTCAAAGCTTCACAACCGAAGCAAAGAGCACAAACTCACCTCCTCTTCCTCTCTGGAGCAAAGCATTAGCATCTCCAGGGGCTGCTTTTGACCTAACCACTTCCTACGGGCGCAGATAATCCTCGATTTACAACAACAAAGGGAGGGCAAGATTTCCACCGCTAAACAAGGCAGGGGTTAAGTGAGCCATGCCCGATTTACGGCCTCTCTTTTTTTTTGCCCCGGCAGTTGTGAATCACTGCAGCTATTAAGTGAATCAGATGGTCATTAAACAAATCCAACTTCCCCTTTGTTGTCAGATTCCGGCGGGAAAGGTTGCAAAAAGCGATCAGGTGACTCCCCAAACCCTGCAACCATCGTAAATACATGCCAAGGGATTAGATGAGGGTGGGGATGCTGCAGCGGTCATAAGTGCGAGGACTAGTCACTTGTTTTCAGTGTCATTGGAATGGTTGCTAAATGAGTGGTTGTAACTCGAGGATTAATTATACGCCTGAGTCCCAATCTCCTCTCCAATTCATACTGGGTTCACTGTCCTAGCTCTCCCCAAGGAGTCCCGAGAAACCCAACGGGGGGATCGTATGGAGTACGTCTCTCCACTCAAATTTCCCAGCAACCTTGAGAAGAGGGGACGATGGTTCCCTCCCGGCTTGTGGGGCTGCCCCAAACCTCTCCCTCAATTCAACGTTTACCCAGTGATACAGGCGCTGTAATAAACAGCGCTGCTCGCATCGGACAAGGCTGAAATGAGGCTGTTGTCCTCACAGCTCCGGGGAGTCACTTTGGACATAGAAACATGGTAGGCGAAGCCGGAAGGATCCGGACGAGTCCTGCTCATATTCAAATACTGGTCAAACTCGTTGCGGTCCACTTCTGTCCACAGCTCATTCGGGTTCAAGTGCTCCACGCCATCCAGCTGGTGCGATTCGGGCGGAGGGGAGAGCTGGCCCAGGTGGGCTGACAGCCCGTTGGCAGCACCCGCAGCACAGATCTGGTTGTAGTACATCCCAGGCGGGTGGGGAGTCCTCATGGCTTCGGCCAGGTGGGAGGGAGGGTTGGGGGGGTACCCCATGACCATGTTCCTCCCCAGGTTTTTTTCCGGGGAAAACTCCATCGGCGGTGGAGGAGGAGGGTGATGGTACCCCCGAAAGGACATCACGTTGCAGTCGTCCTGCATGTGCGGCGGGAAAAAGGCCGGCTCTGCTTGTTCAAGGACGTCCAGAGGGGACATCTCCGGGGTTGGCAGGCCGTAGTTCTCCATCTCTGACCCCATCGAGCGCAGTTCTCGGAAGTGGTTCAGTGGCGGAGGCTGGGAGTGGCCGAGGCCGCCGCCTCCGGCACTGCTGCGGTGGCCCATGGCAAAATTCTCGCCGCAGGGCTGGGGCAGGTTGTGGAGAAGGATACTTGGTTCCATCCTCTTGATTTTCTTGGCCTGCTTCTTCCGGCGGGGACGGTACTTGTAGTTGGGGTGGTCCTGCAAATGCTGGATCCTCAGCATCTCAGCCTCCTCCACGAAGGGGCGCTTGTCGGTGGTGCTCAGGGCTTTCCACGCCTGGCCTGGGGGTCCGAAAGAGAAAAGAGAGGACATGATAAAAACATCCGACGAACGGTTGCAGGAACTGGGGAGGTCTCGTTTAATGAAAAGAAGGATTAGGGGGTGACATAATAGCAGTGTTCCAATATCTCAGAGGCTACCACAGGGAAGAGGGAATCAAGCTATTCTCCAAACCAGAAGAAGGCAGGACAAGAAACCATGGATGGAAACTAATCAAAGAAAGATCCAACCTAGAAATAAGGAGAAATTTCCTGAGATTTCCTCAGAAATTACTTCAGAAATTTTCCTCAGAAATTACCTCAGAAATTTTCCTCAAAATTTTCCTCAGAAATTTTCCTCAAAAATTTCCTCAGAAATTTTCCTCAAAAATTTCCTCAGAAATTTTCCTCAAAAAATCCGGACGCTTGGCAACTGATTTGTATTTATGACGGTTGCGGGTCATAAATACAAGTCAACTGTTGCAACCTTCTCCAAAGCAACTTTGCCCATCAGGAAGCCAGGTTCACTTAGCAACTTAACCACAGCCGTGATTCACTTAACAATTAGGGTAAGGTTGTAAAATGGGGGAAAACTAATTTAACAAATGTTTCGCTTAGCCACAGCATTTTGGGGTTCAAATTGTGGTCCGTAAGTGGAGGACTATCTGTGATACCAGAATGATAATTTTGGGAGTATCTCAGCAACTAATAAGCTTAGGATCCTACCAATCCTTTAAAAGAGAGCAATCCGGTTCTAATTTAGATGCATGGAGTTAATTGTGATCGCTGAGCATCTCCAACTAAATATCTATCTATATCTATTTATCTATCTATCTATCTATCTATCTATCTATCATCTATCTATCTATCTATCTATCTATCTATCTATCTATCTATCTCCCTCTCCCTCTCCCTCTCTCTCTCTTTCTCTTTCTCTCTCTCTGTCTTTAAGGTACGATAATAATTTGAGATGTGCACACAATTCCTAAGAACACCTGCTGCATCTTGAATTTAAGTGTGGAGATGTCCACAAGTGTGCACAAGGAGAGGCAATTTGGTTTAGTGGTTAAGGCACCAGGCGAGAAAAAAAGGCAACAGTGAGTTTTAGCCTCGCCTTAGGCATGAAAGCTGTCTGGATGACTTTGGGCCTATCACCAGGAGAGTGTGAATTCTAGTCCCATCTTATGCATGCAAGCCAGATGGGTGACTTTGGGCCAACTGCCAGGGGACAGTGAGTTCTAGTTCTGTCTTAGACACGAAAGCTGGATGACTTTGGTCTTATCACCAGGAGAGTGTAAGTTCTAGTCCCACCTTATGCATGCAAGGCAGTTGAGCGACTTTGGGCCAATTGCCAGGAGACAGTGAGTTCTAGTTCTTGCCTTAGGCAAGAATGCCAGCTAGATGGCTTTGGGCTAGTCATTCTTTCTCAGCCTAATCCTTCTCAAAGGTTGTTTTGGTGGGGAAAATAGGTGGAGGAAGTTATGTGCTGGATATGCCTGCCGTCTTGAGTTATTTGTAAAAAATAATAAAGACGGGGGGAAATTAAATTAAATTTTTAAAAAAACACGGTGTCCTTATTCCATCACCCAAACGTTGCACTCAAAAAAAATGTACGCTTGTTTCACACAACCATAACTTGTGAAGTCACAGTCAGAGGGGTTAGCGGATTCTGGAACGGGCAACTGGTTGTTTTAAAGGTGCACGACTTCCAAATTGTGACTCACTACATCAAAGGGCGCGTTGTTTAGGGAACATTTTCCAGAAACTGCGAGACGGCAATTTGGACATTTTTCAAACCCTATAAGGGAGCCAAGTTCCACTTTAGAGAGAGAGTGGGGGGGGGGGGGGAGAATAAAGATACTCTACAGCGAGTTAATTTCACTACAATCCCTTCAAGCATCTAAAGAACAAGAAATGGCTCGGAGACAATAAACACTGGAGCGTAAAAATATTTCTTTTCTTTTTTTAAAAAAAAGAAGCTCTTAAATTCATTTTCCATATTGTCTTGCTTAAATAGTGAGAGCCAAATCATGTTGTCTAAAGTGGATACAGTGAAGAGCCGGTTGAGGAATAGAGCTTTTCCCACAATCGGTTCCATAAAAAGAGAGTGAAGAAAAGGGATTAAAACATGTGATAAAATTATTTATAGCATGGGGAATGGAGAATATGTGCAGTCTGGATTGTCCAAGAACACTGAATCGTGGGAGATTTTGCTGCACACTGAGATATTAAACTGTGAAACTCATGGCCACAAGATAGTTAACAGCCAGCAACCTGGAAGAAGTAAAACCCAGGAAGATCCAGCTATCAATAGCTATTAATCATTTTGGTAATCTTTGTATGATGTCCTGCAGTCTCAAATGGCACCTTAAGAGCAGGAAAAGAATAATAGATCTATCTATCTATCCATCCATCCATCCATCTATCTCGATCCTTTTTTCTTTGAAAAAGTCATTTTCTAGGGCAGGAAGAAAAAAAAATCTCTCTATTTTTGTTTGAAAGTGCAAATACAGTCCATTTGTTTAAGATTGGGAGAAATCAGGAAGAAAAATTCTCTCTATTTTTGTTTGAAAGTGCAAATATAGTCCAGTTGTTTAAGACTGGGAGAGAAACGATACCCAAATCCAGAATGGGGCACATAAATAGATAAATAATAGGATTGTTGATATCAACATTTAATAAATTATCGCTCAGTCAACTAGATGTTTAGACTGGATTTGGCCTTTTTGCCCTCCAATCGAGTCCTTCCCAAGGACAGGTAGATGTTTTGTTTGAAGATATTAAAATAATAATAACAACAACAACAACCTGGCAGCAACCTGTATCAACCATCAGCGCCAGTCAATACTTGTGATACATTTTTAAATGTTCAGTTGACTTGAGTTTCATGTTTAATGAATGAAAGAGAGGAGGAGGAGGAAGATATTATTATTATTATATACTTTATTCATTAATAAAGTACTAGCATCCTAGATATCATCCTAGGTACTTTAAGAAGTAACTTCTTAAAATATACGATGTTCCGAGTAGCGCAGTTTTTTGCAGTTCCGCTGGTATTATTGCAGGAAGCTGCAATTTGTTGATTTATCTTATAAAATTCTTGGACATGGTGCCAAGTGCCCCGATGACAATGGCTAATCACTCTTTTATATTATTATTACATACTTTATTCCTTAAACATGAAACTCAAGTCAAATGAACATTCAAAAATGCATTACAAAGACTATTAATACTATGGTTCTAATGGTTGATACAGGTTGTTGTTGTTATTATTATCACTGGTTAATCTTTGGTGAGATTCACAGCCTTTGGGGCTTGTTGGTAGCTCAACAGCTCGAGTCCTAACCAAGGACCTAGGAACTGTTAAGGTAACATCGGAGGATATAAGCTGTTCCAAGTAGGGTGGTTTTTTGTAAAAATTTTGTAAAATTATTAAGACTATATATAAATAGCCTCAATCAATATATAATTCCTTACTGTTTTAACTCACAGTATGCTTAACCTGGCCAGTTAAATACCATTTTTGCTGTAATTACTGCAACATACGAAGCTTGATTAGACTTAACCTCACCACGTATTTTCTGCTGTGGCTTAGCGTGTTAGATGAAATATGCCCCCCTGTTTATGATCCCATATGCTGTGTGAACACAGAGCGTAGGTTCAACCATCACCAAAGCAAAGCTTCCATAAAAGCCGTTTTCCCTCGAAACACAAATGTTTGAGTTCTGATGATGTTACCTAGTTGGGTAATGAAACATCTGCAAGAAATCAAAGCCTCAAAGGACCTCTCGTTTCAAACCTGAGCGACAAATATTCTCCTTTACTGGTACTTGAATCCTAATTATTTGCTACTTTATTAAGCATCAAATATTTTTGGCAGTTGTTTCCAGATGTGCTGGTTCATGCCGTCTTAGAATAGAAGGTTCGGAACTAACTCTAATCATCCCAAATAATGCAAAGTTAAGTTTATTTTTTTTAAAACATCCAATGGATTTTGGAATTTCAATTAAAATAGATCTCAGAGGTTTAAAAAGCTCTTCTGTCCTCTCTCAATTGATTCCCTAAATTAATATAAGGATGCAAAATGTTCCTTAAGTAAGTTGAGCTCAGAATAATTAAGATAAAACGCTGGGATGTGATTGGGATCCATTTACACCCAGATCTGATCTTGCTCGCATCCTGGAGCAGAACCCAGATAAAATTCCTCTGTCAATCAGAAATTCTGGGTTAGCCCTAAGTGGCAGAGGGTTAGTCTAGATGACCCTCGGGGTTCTTTCCAGCTTTTCAATTCTGTGCTCCTACGAACACACACAAAAGTGGGGAAAATCATACCAAATGGTCTCCTTTTGGCAATGTTTCTGGAGCTTGGCAACTTTTAAGACTTGCGGACTTCAACTCCCAGAATCCCCCAAGCTATAACCCCCCCCATCCTTTCTTCTCAATTTTGGACTAAGATTCCCCCCTCCCAAAGAGAGCCCCATCTCTCTCTGTATCTAGTGTCTACAGTCTCTCTCTCTCTCTCTCTCTCTCTCTCTCTCTCTCTCTCTCTCTCTCTCTCTCTCTCTCTCTCGTGTGTGTGTGTGTGTGTGTGTGAGAGAGAGAGAGAGAGAGAGAGAGAGACAGTGGGAAGAAGAGTCCCTATGTTGTCCCGCATGTGTCTTTGTATGTCAACAAGGGGGGGGGGAGTAGGGAGTCCGGTGTGTGCGTGTGTGTGTGTGTATGTATGCGTACCTGTGGGGGCCTGCGTGTGTATCAATGCGTGTGCCCCAAAAGGACAACGGGAAGACACCACCACCCCTGTGATGTCGTCCCGTGGCTGTGTGCCTGCATGTTTGTGTATCACGGGGAGAGGTGTGTGTGAGAAGGCTGGTCTGTGCGTGTGCGTGAATGCGTGTGTGCGAAGAGGGCAGCTGCAAGAAGACCACCCGACACTGTCCCGTGAGTGTTTGTATGGAGGGCTGGGAAGTCTGGTCTCTGTGTGCGTGGGCGTCTTGGTGTGTGTGCCTGGTGTAACAAGCGGAGAGTGGGAAGTGGAACCCCGACTCCCTCCCGTGAGTGCTCTGCGCGTGAGTGCTTGTGTGTTTAACAAGCGGGGAGAGTGCCGTCCCGCGAGTGTGTGGCTGTTTTTGTGTGTCACGGAGGGGCGGGGTGGGGGAGTGGGGAGTCCAGTCTCTCTGTGTGTGTATGTATCACGAGGGGGAGGAGTGGGGAGTCCGGTGTGTGTGTATGTGTGTAAGAAGCGGGGAGTGGGATAAGGACCCTCGACTTAAGTGTTTGTTTGTGGGGGGGGGAGTGGGGAGTCGGGCCTCTGTGTGTGTGTGTGTGTGTATCGGGGGGGGGGGGGGAAGAGTGGGGAGTGTGGTCTGTGTGTAAGAAACGGGGAGTGGGATGAGGACCCCCGACTTAAGTGTTTGTTTGTGGGGGGGGAGTGGGGAGTCGGGCCTCTGTGTGTGTGTGTGTGTGTGTGTGTGTGTTGTGTGTGTATCACGGGGGGGGGGGGAAAGAGTGGGGAGTGTGGTCTGTGTGTAAGAAGCGGGGAGTGGGATGAGGACCCCCGACTTAAGTGTTTGTTTGTGGGGGGGAGTGGGGAGTCGGGCCTCTGTGTGTGTGTGTGTGTGTGTGTGTGTGTGTATCAGGGGGGGAGAAGAGTGGGGAGTGTGGTCTGTGTGTAAGAAGCGGGGAGTGCGATGAGGACCCCCGACGCCGTCCCGCGAGTGCGTGGCTGCGTGTTTGTGTCTCACGGGGGAGGAGTGGGGGGGGGGTCGGGTCTGTGCGCGTGGGTGGGTGGGTGTCTCAAGGCGCGTGTGCCCAGGGGCTAACGGGGAGAGGACCTCCGCGTGAGAGCGAGCGTGTCCGTGTGTCACGGGTGGGCGTGGGGGCCGCGCAGTGGGAGAGGGACCCCTCCGCCCTTACCGAGCATCTTGCTGAGGACGGCGTTGTGCAGGTCCGGGTTCTGCTGGGCCAGCCGCTTCCTCTCGTCCTTGGCCCACACCATGAAGGCGTTCATCGGGCGGCGGATGCGCGAATCCTCGCCGTTGCCTCCTCCGCCGCTGTTGCCGCTGCCGCTCTTGCCCGGGACGCTGCCGTAGCCATAGCCGGCGGAGGCTGCTAGCGCCGCGGCGTCGGGGCTGGGCGCGGGGCTGGGCGCCGCCGAGGACGAGGCACCCAAGAGGCCGCCTCCGGGCTGAGCAGCAGCCGCTGCGGCGCCGGGGCAGAATCCGAAGCCGGGCTCGGGGCTGGGAGAGCGGCTGCGGCGCGGGGGCGGCGGCGGGTAAGCGAGCCCCGGATCAGGCGCGGCGGGGGCGGCGGCTGCGGGCGGCGGGGCGGCGGCTGCTGCTGCTGCAGCCGCGACGGCTCCCCATGAAAAGTCGCCTCGGGCTGGGGGAATCTTCTCTGCACAGAAAGGGGGCTCAGGTCTATTCATTCCAGCTGGACGGAGCTCTGGGGATCGGGCCTCGAGCGGGAGACGGGACCGGCGGGGCGACGGACGGCCAAGCGGAGAAGCCTCAACGGACGGGACGGGCCCGGGAAAGAGAGAGCGAGCGAGAGGCGAGGGCGGAGGGCGAGTTGAGGCGGTCGGTGGGCGCGGTCCCTTCTTTCTCCGGGCTGGCGAGAGGCGGCTCTTGTCCTCCGGCCGAAGGGAGGACCAGCGGGCTGAAGGATGCTGCCCGTCGAGGGGCCACATTATAAAGGCTTCGGGCGGTGGGAGGGGGCGGGAGGGGAGGAGAAACGGAGCGGGAGGGGGGGGGGCGCAGAACAGGGGGGAGGGAGAGAGGGAGGGGGGGGCGTCCGGCTTTGGAAAAGCGAAGCCAGCGCTCGGGCTCCGTTTCCTTTGGGGTTTTTTCCAAGGAAATGGGCGGGGCGGGTGGGAAACGGCCTCTCTTCCTCGACCCCCCCCCTCTCGCCCTCCCTCCCCCCCCCCCGCTTCGTTGGCTGCTGGAGCGGCGGCAGAAGCGGCTCAAAGCCGCTTGGAACGAGCGCGGGAGGGAGGGAGGGAGGGAGGGAGGGGCGGGGGCGAAGGTGGACGGGGGAGAGCAGCCTCCGAGATCGGCTGGACGCGATCGCGGAACAGCTGCTTGGGTGGTGGGGGCTGGCTTTGAAGAGCGCCGGGGAGGGGGGGAAGCCTTCCTTCCTTCCTTCCTTCCTTCCTTCCTTCCTTCCTTCCTTCCTTCCTTCCTTCTCTTTCCTTCCTTTTTTGTTTCCTTCCTTCCTAATCAAAATTAGCCTTTCTTTCTTTTCTTTCTTCCTTTCATCCATTCTCTCTCTTTCTTTCTCCTTCCTTCCTCCTTCCCATTTCCTTTCTTCCTATTTAACCTTCTCTCTTTCCTTCCTTCCTTTTTTGCTTGCTTCTTGCTACAGCAAAATCATCTTTCTTTCTTTCTTCCTTTCCTCCTTCCTTCCTTCCTTCTTCCGCCTTCCCATTGCCTTGCTTCCTCCTTATCATCTCCACTCTTTCCTTCCTTCCTTTTTTTTGCTTGCTTCTTTCCACAGCAAAATCAGCTTTCTTTCTTTCTTTCTTCTTCTTGCTTTCTTTTCTTTCTTTCTTTCTTTCTTTTTCCCCTCTTTCTTTCTCCTTCCTTCCTTCTTTCTCCTTCCCATTGCCTTGCTTCCTCCTTACCATCTCCACTCTTTCCTTCCTTCCTTCCTTCCTTCCTTCCTTCCTTCCTTCCTTTTTTTGCTTGCTTCTTTCCCACGTGAAATCAGCTTTCTTTCTTTCCTTCTTTCTTTCTCTTTTTCCCGCTTTCTTTCTCTCTTCCTTCCTTCCTCCTTCCCATTTCCTTGCTTCCTCCTTACCTTCTCCACTTTCCTCCTTCATTTCTTGCTTGCTTCTTCTTTCCGCAACAAAATCAGCTTTCTTTCTTCTTTTTTCCTTTCTTTCTCTCTTTCCTTTTTCTTTTCTTTCTCCCTCTCTTTTTCCCTCCCTCCCTCCCTCATCCATCTAGCCATCCATCCAAATCTCCTTCCTTCCTTCCTCTTTCTTTCTTCTCTTCCCTTCCCCCCTGACAACATTTCTTTTAGCAAGTTTTGATATCCCTTTCCTGGCAGCCGCTCCGCTTTCTTCTTCCAAAACCTAAAGAAACGAAGACCGAAATCTTGTTCAGAGGTTGCCTTGCAGTGGCAACGCTGGGAAGGCTTTTTCTGACAGTGGGAAGTTTGCGCTGCGCATGGGGTTTGGATTTGAAGCCCCTCAGGGAGAAAGAAGGAAGAAAAAAGAGAAAAGAAAAGGAGGAAAACCAGCAGAGGGAGAGGAGGGTGGGTCCCAGTTTGCACTGGGGGGGGGGATGTTTGAAAGAAAAATGTTTCTCCTGTGGAGGATTTCGTGGGTGGTAAACTGGGGGGGGGGGGAGTTGATGGCCACAAGATTGCAATGATCACGGATTTTGGGTGTCTGCCAAGAGGGCCTGCAGAGATTCGCTCTGAGGGCTCTTAGTCCTGGAGATTCAGCATTTCCTCTAGGTTGGGGACAGGAGGTTCTTAAGAAAAGATTGGACCGCCGTTTGTCTGAAACGGTCCTCCTGCTCGAGCAAGGGGTTGGACTAGAAGACCTCCAAGGTCCCTTCCAACTCTGTTGTTCTATTCTGTTCTTCATCTTCCAAAATTTTATTTTTCATTCTCTCACATACCATTTTAAGCATACCTTCACATAACTGTGATTCTCCTTTACATCTGTCATTCTGATACATTCGTTATGTCATTTAATAGGTTATAATATACATTTTTGGGTTGCTTTATTTACCATCCCTTCCTCCTGTTGTAACACCACCTTATTTCCCCTTTCTTTTCTCCCTCCCTCCCTTCTGTTCTGATAGGTGTCGCGTTGTGACTGATGGGAGAACTGAGGTAGTCCTTGACTCATCTACTTGTCAGTCATTCAGTCTCTAAACCAGAGGTCAGCAATCTGCGGCTCCGGAGCTGCATGTGGCTCTTTCATCCCTCTGCTGTGGCTCCCTGTCCACAATTGATAGGGCTTTCAGTTAGGACAGGTAGAGGAGAAAGGGCGCCATGCTAGGAGGAAACTCTATGGTGGGGGAACTGGACTTCTGATCGGCTCCACAATTGATAGGGCTTTCGGTTAGGACAGGTAGAGGAGAAAGGGGCGCCTTGCTAGGAGGAAACTCTATGGTGGGGGAACCGGACTTCTGATCAGCTCCATAATTGATAGGGCTTTCGGTTAGGACAGGTAGAGGAGAAAGGATGCCATGCTAGGAGGAAACTCAATGGTGGGGGAACCGGACTTCTGATCGGCTCCACAATTGATAGGGCTTTCAGTTAGGACAGGTAGAGGAGAAAGGGCGCTATGCTAGGAGGAAACTCTATGGTGGGGGAATTGGACTTCTGATCGGCTCCACAATTGATAGGGCTTTCAGTTAGGACAAGTAGAGGAGAAAGGGCGCCATGCTAGGAGGAAACTCTATGGTGGGGGAACAGGACTTCCTGTTGGCTCCAAAATTGAAAGGGGGGGCTTCTAGTTAGGACCTTTGTGGCTCTTTGAGTGTTTAAGGATGCTGACCCCTGCCCAAAACTGTGTATGAGGCGGTCTTGTTTGACTTGTGATCCCCAACCCTTCCTCCCCACCAATCAACACGAGAGAAGCAGGGATTAACCCCAGACAAACAAGCAGTCAACTTCAGTCTAATCAAATAGAAAGCCACCCCCTCATCAAAATGGGCAGGACAAGCTGCTGTATACACAGGGCGTCCTCGACTTACAACCGTTCATTTAGTGACCATTCAAAGTCACAATGGCACTGAAAAAACCAGGGCTTATTTTTTTTCCCTACACAACCGTTGCAGCATCTCCATGTCATGTGATCAACATTCAGATATTGGTAACGGGTTCATATTTATGACGGTTGCATTGTTCCGGAGGGGTCATGCGATCGATTTTTTACAACCTTCTGTACAAGCAAACTCCGTGGGGAAGCCAGAATCACTTAACAACCATGTTACTGACTTAACAACGGCAGCGATGCACTCAACAACGGCAGCACGAAAAGTCGTGAAATGGAGCAAAACTCACTTAAAATGTTCATTTAACAACTATCTCACTTAGCAACATAGATTTTTGGCCTCAACTGTGGCCGGAACTCGAAGGCTAACTGTAAACAGAAAGCAAACACTACTCCCTTCTAACACTGATGATGTTACCTAATTGGGCAATGAAACGTCTGCAAGAAAATAGAGCACCGACGATTCCAAAGTCCCCTGTACAATCGTACAAGCAGTCCTTGACTTCGGACCACAATTGAGCCCCAAATTTCTGTTGCTAAGTGAGACAGTTGTTAGATGAGCTTGGCCCCCATTTTGTGACCTTTCTTGCCACAGTTGTTAGGTGAATCGCAGCAGTGATTAAGTTAGTAAGCACGGTCATTAAGTGAATCTGGATTCCGCATCAACGTCGCTCGTCGGAAAGTTGCAAAAGATGATCACGTGACCCCGGGACACTGCAGCCGTCATAAATGTGAGTCAGTTGCCAAATGCGATCATGGGGGACGCTTCAGTGGTCGTAAGTGTGAAAAATAGCCACGTGACTGTTTTAGTGTAGTTTTAACTTGCAACAGTCACTCAATGAATGGTTGTAAGCCATGGATTACCTGTAATGGGTTGGCACAAGCAAGGCATGGTTCGGGTTAACCTTGATTAGGTGGCTGGCGGCTTAGCATGGGTGTTGTGGCCCGCCAGGGGCCAGCGGAGTTGGCAGCAGAGTCGGACAGTGAGGAGGTTGGGGAGGAAGATGGGCCAGTCCTGGAGTCTGGGGAAGGCTCTGAGGAGGGCTCTGTGTCAGAGGCAGAGATGGGGCCAGGGCCGTCCGACAGTTCTCAGCTGCCTTCAGAGTCAGACATCAGTGAGACAGAAGAACAGCTGGAGCCTGTTCCCAGTGTGTGCATGCACAGAGTTGCCAGACGAAAGGAACAGCTAAAGAACAGGGGTCGACTTGGGAGTAAGGCCACAGGTGGACAGTGAATGGCCCCTCCCAGAGGAAATAAAAGAGGAGCGAAAGGGGAGTGGAGTTTGCAGGAGACAATTAGTTCCCTTAATTGGTTCGTGACTCTCTGAGACTCCTTGCCAAGTTCTGCAGATATCGGCCTGGCAGCTCTCCAAGCCAGATGAGGTCTGTGACTGTAAATCCTCCCTTGAAAGACTTTGCTGGATGCGAATGAGCAGAATTCACAGTCAATGAATAAAAGGGTTTTTTGTCGGGTTTGCTTCATGCTCTTGGGAAGCCTCGGTCAGAACAATGGGGCAGAAACCCAGATAATGTACAAGGCAGGAATTGGGTCTGTGAATGCAGCCTCTCGTGATTGGGTCCAGGCACCGTCTCTCAGCCTTTCCTACCATGCAGGGTTGTTGTGGTGGCACATCCTGAAATCAATATCTGTGCTCCCTGGCAGCAAAGCGGACCGTCCTCCTGAAATTTGGAAAGCCGAAATCCAATCCTCGTCGCCGGTGCCATCCCGAGGTTCGTGGAGACGACAATGACGCTTCCTTTCTATTCTTTCGCAGTTCAAAGGACTTGCCAGCAATTGGAGTCAGTTGGGGCTGGGTGGCTGGGCAGAGCCATGGTGGGGTGGGGGCCGCATGGCTCGTGGGGGCTGCTCTGGGGTCAAAGGGTTGGGATTGTCTCTTGCATGCGAACATCTTTTCCCAGCATTGGAAACCTGTTGGACTTTGGCGTTCCTTGGGGACGAATGTAACCTACTGGGGTTGCTGTGGCAGGAGTTTGAATTTCATTCACAAATGAGACCTTAATTAGTCCTGGGGAAGAAGAAGGCCTCAGGTTGAGGAAGCCTTGCCTTGCCAACGAAGGATGAATGGCTGCTTCAGGAGAAAGACAGGGGGGAAAAGAAAGAAAAGGGAGAGAAGAAAAGAGAGAGAGAGAGCGGAGGGAGGGAGGGAAGGAAGGAAGAAGAAAAGGGGAAAGAAAGAATGGGAGGGAAGGAAGGAAGGAGAAGGAAGGAAGAAAAAGGAAAGAAAAGAAAAAGGAGAAAGTGACAGTGGGAGGGAAGGAAAGAAGGAAGGAAGAAGAAAAAGGGAAAAAAAGGAAGGAAAGGAAGAAAAAAGGAAAGGAAGGAAGAAAAAAAAGAAAGAAATGGGACAAAATTCACTTAACAACGGTCTTGCTTAGGAACAGGAATCTTGGGCTCAATTGTGGGTCACAAGTCAAAGACTAGTTGTACGATCACAGGGGACTTTGGAGACCTTGGTGCTCTCTGAGCTTGGTGGTTTTCTTGCAGACGTTTCATTACCCAACTAGGTAACATCATCAGTGCTAGAAGGGAGGGGTGTTTGTGGAGAGGAGGAGGAGGAGGAGAGATAAGAGGAGGGGGAAGAAGAGAAGGAGAACAGCTATGGGGTCCTTGGTGCCCTCTGAGGTTGGTTGTTTCCTTGCATACGTTTCATCACCCAACTAGGTAACATCATCAATGCTAGAAAGGAGGGGTGTTTGTGGAGAGGAGGGGGAGAGAGAAGAGGAGGGGGAGGAGGAGGAAGAAGAGGAGGAGGAGGAGGTGGCTATGGGGTCCTTGGTGCCCTCTGAGGTTGGTTGTTTCCTTGCAGATGTTTCATTACCCAACTAGGTAACATCATCAGTGCTAGAAGGGAGGGGTGTTTGTGGAGAGGAGGAAAGATAAGAGGAGGGGGAAGAGAGAGGAGGAGGAGGAGAAAGAAGAGAGGAGAACAGCTATGGGGTCCTTGGTGCCCTCTGAGGTTGGTTGTTTCCTTGCAGGACGTTTCATTACCCAACTAGGTGACACCATCAGTGTTAGAAGGGTGGTGGGATTTGCTCTCTGTTTATTGTGGTTCTAAGTCGAGGACTACCTGTATCTACATGTGTTGCAGCCTGTCATTTGAGATCTCCCCAGCTGGCTTCCAGCCTCTGGTTGGGGAACTATTGTGGGAAGCTCTAAAAAATATTTTTTTAAAAAAAATAAATGGATCTGTCGATTACAAAGGAAGACAGAATACATTCCTCCACCCCAGATCACGTCACTACTCTCCGGAGACAAAAAACAGATCCCAACCAGTGTTCTCCATTGTGTATCAGCACCAGGATTTTTATTTATTCGTATCCCACCTTTATTATCGTTTTCAAAAATAAGATGGGGAATCCACCAACACACCTTCTCCACAATGACAACTCTTCTCCTGTAAGAGATGCAGAAAGAGAAAGGGATTGGCCCAAACCACCCAGCCAGCTTTCATGCCTATGGTGGGACTAGAACTCACGGTCTCCCAGTGATTGATCCAAAGTCACCCAGTGCCTTTCGTGCCTAAGGCGGGACTAGAATTCACAGTCTCCTGGTGATTGGTCCAAAGTCACCCAGTGCCTTTCATGCTTAAGGCGGAACTAGAATTCAGTCTCCCGGTGATTGGTCCAAAGTCACCCAGTGCCTTTCATGCCTAAGGCAGAACTAGAATTCACAGTCTCCTGGTGATTGGTCCAAAGTCACCCAGTGCCTTTCATGCTTAAGGCGGAACTAGAATTCAGTCTCCCGGTGATTGGTCCAAAGTCACCCAGTGCCTTTCGTGCCTAAGGCGGGACTAGAACTCACAGTCTCCTGGTGATTGGTCCAAAGTCACCCAGTGCCTTTCGTGCCTAAGGCAGAACTAGAATTCACAGTCTCCTGGTGATTGGTCCAAAGTCACCCAATGCCTTTCATGCTTAAGGCGGAACTAGAATTCACAGTCTCCTGGTGATTGGTCCAAAGTCACCCAATGCCTTTCATGCCTAAGGCGGAACTAGAATTCACAGTCTCCTGGTGATTGGTCCAAAGTCACCCAGTGCCTTTCGTGCCTAAGGCAGGACTAGAATTCACAGTCTCCTGGTGATTGGCCCAAAACCACCCAGCCAGCTTCCATGCCTAAGATGGGACTAGAAACTCCCAGTCTCCTAGTGATTGGTCCAAGATCACCAAAATGCCTTTTATGCTTATAGTGGGACTAGAACTCACAGTTTTCCTGCTGATTGGCCCAAAGTCACCCAGCCTGTTTTCATGCCAATGCACTAGAACTCTCACTCTCCCACTTTCTAGTGCTTCAGACCTGGGGCCCAACCTGTAATGGCAGGTTGAAGTCTCCGTGTTGTGGCTCATCAGCGGCCAATGGAGCTGGAAGCAGAGTCAGACAGTGAGGAGGTTGGGGAGGAACCTTGGCCAGTCCCTGGAGTCTGGGGAAGGCTCTGATGAGGGCTCTGTGTCAGAGGCAGAGATGGGGCCAGGGCCGTCCGACAGTTCTCAGCTGCCTTCAGAGTCAGACATCAGTGAGGCAGAAGAATAGCTGGAGCCTTTTCCCAGGGTGCGCATGTGCAGAGTTGCCAGATGAAGAGAACAGCTAAAGAACAGGGGTCGACTCGGGAGTAAGGCCACAGGTGGACAATGAATGGCCCCTCCCAGAGGAAATAAAAGAGGAGCGAAAGGGGAGTGGAGTTTGCAGGAGACCATTAGTTCATTTCATTGGTTCTTGACTCTCCAAGACTCCTTGCCAAGTTTTGCAGATATGGGCCTGGCAGCTCTCCAAGCCAGAGAAGGTCTGTGACTGTAAATCCTCCCTTGAAAGACTTTGCTGGATGTGAATGAGCAGAATTCACAGCCAATTAATAAAAAGGTTTTTTTGTCGGGACAAGGAATTTGCTTCATGCTCTTGGGAAGCCTCGGTCAGAACCCTCCCAGTGCCATACGTTCAGTGGGGTTCACTGACAACTGCGCGTTTGACAAAAGGGGCGCCGACAAAACCGCGGGGACAGAAGCGCGAGTTTGAAATCGCACCGAAGAATGAGGACAGAAGCGTGCCGACAACAGCGCGCCGACAGAGGCGCGCTCTTAGCCTAACCCTAAAGGTAACCCTAAATGTAACCCTAAACTAGGGGTGGGTTTCAACCGGTTCGCGGCGGTCCCTGCGAACCGGTTGGTCGGCGAACCCGGAAGTAAGTAACTTCCGGGAACGGCGAAGGGCCCGCCCGCCCGCGTTCCTTACCCAGTTTTGACGAGTTCTGCGCTTCCACGCATGCGCAGGATGCATACAGCGCCTGCGCGATCCTCCAGGAGCAGCTGGAGCATCGCACAGACGATAGTACGCATGCGTGCACTGTGCGCATGCACGAGGACGCCGCCGGCCCCGTTCCAACGGAACCGGTTGGAACGGGGCGAGAAACCCACCCCTGCCCTAAACCTAACTCTTACCCTAACCCTTACCTTAACCGTAATGGCGCTTCTGTCGGCGGTGTTTTGTCGGCGCGCCTTTGTGGGCGCGCTATCGACATCACGGTTTTATCGACGCGCTTTTGTCAGCGCGCTGTTGTCGGGCGCGCTTTTGTCGGGTCACGCGTTCAGGGATGACTGCTACCAACCTGGCCAAAGCATCAAAGGGGAGACCACTACTCAACTGGGCAATGCTACAATAGTGGCAAACCCATCTGTTTCTTTCACCTTGTTTTCATTTTGCTCCCCCGAAACAAAGGGAGACGTTGTTCTTTTAAAGAAAACCTTCAGAACAATTCCTTTAGCTTAACCAGAGCCTTTATGTAGATGCAGCCAATTAATCAGCTGCCTTTATTTCTTAATTTGGGTAACCGGCTTACAAATGTTCTCAAGGTGGACTGCCTTTATTTTATTTTTTAAATCCGCAGTGACGTTAAACTGCCTTCATCCGTGTGAGGTTCCTTTCCTGCGGCGCCTGGGAATGCCTCTGCCGGGTGCACAAGTTGCCATAGTAAAATTTAGGGACGCAGTGGCTCAGGGACTAAGACACTGAGCTCGTCGATCAGAAAGATCAGCAGTTCGGCAGTTCGAATCCCTAGCAACGCGTAACGGAGTGAGCTCCCGTTACTTGTCCCAGCTTCTGCCAACCGAGCAGTTCGAAAGCACGTAAAAATGCAAGTAGAAAAACAGGAACCACCTTTGGTGAGAAGGGAAACAGCGTTTCGTGCGCCTTCGGCGTTGAGTCATGCCGGCCACATGACCACGGAGACGTCTTCGGACAGCGCTGGCTCTTCGGCTTTGAAACGGAGATGAGCATTGCCCCCTAGAGTCAGGAACGACTAGCACATACGTGCGAGGGGAATCTTTGCCTTTAATGCTGGTTTATTGAATAAGCCAACTTTAGCTACATTCATATTCCAGGAAGCCAAGACAAAAAAAAACCCACAACCCAAAGAAATCACATTATCGCGCCATTCCCAACAACAGATCTCCAGCCAATCAGTAGGATCGGATGGGGAAGTCACTGACACAGCTGCATTCACACAACAACTTCAACCCTCTCTCTGATTCATAGTCACCGTGAATTCATCCGATTCACAGTTTGATGCTACGGCCAGATTGGTTGTGAACATTCCTGGACTTGTGGCATTGGAAGATTTCAATCTGCCATTCCTGGTTGGGCCCCCAAGTCGGAAGCACTAGAAAGTGGGGGACTGTGAGTTCTAGTCCTGCCTTAGGCATGAAAGCCAGCTGCGTGGCTTTGCGCCAATTACTAGGAGACAGCGAGTTCTAGTCCTGCCTTAAGCATGAAAGCCGGCTTGGTGACTTGGCACCAATCACTAGGAGACAGTGAGTTCTAGTCCTGCCTTAAGCATGAAAGCCAGCTGGGTGACTTTGGGCCAATTACTAGGCAACAGTGAGTTCTAGTCCTGCCTTAAGCATGAAAGCCGGCTGGGTGACTTTGCGCCAATCACTAGGAGACAGTGAGTTCTAGTCCTGCCCTAAGCTTGAAAGCTGGCTGGGTGACTTTGCACCAATCACTAGGAGACAGTGAGTTCTAGTCCCACTTTAGCCATGAAAGCCGGCTGGGTGACTTTGTGCCAATCACTAGGAGACAGTGAGTTCTAGTCCTGCCCTAAGCATGAAAGCTGGCTGGGTGACTTTACGCCAATCACTAGGAGACAGTGAGTTCTAGTCCTGCCTTAAGCATGAAAGCTGGCTTGGTGACTTGGCACCAATCACTAGGAGACAGTGAGTTCTAGTCCCACTTAGCCATGAAAGCCTGCTGGGTGACTTTGCGCCAATCACTAGGAGACAGTGAGATCTAGTCCTGCTTTAGGCATGAAAGTTATCTTGGGTAATTGCTCAGGACTGAGAAGATCAGGAATACAATCTCATATTGGTCAGTGCTACTTTTTTGGTAAAGCTTTAGTGGGAAAATCTTGCAAGCCAGAATACATGCCCCCCCCCCCTCTCCCCAATTTAATAGTGTGAGAAGTAGGGAGTGGGCCTGCCTAGGCTATTTTCCCAATGTTACATTCTTGGCCTGGGCTCAGATCCTCTTCTCTGACATTGCCTTGGTAGTGATTCTGTCCCTCAAGGCCAGGCACTCTGCCCTCTGCGGTGCATTTGCCTTTTGAATTATATACCAACTAAACATGTTGAATTCTCACAACACACTGAGCCCTCAAAATAACACAGGCTACGCATAATACTACAAGTAGTCCTCAAATTGCAACCACAATGGAGCACAAAATTTCCATTGCTAAGCAGGACAGTTGTTAAGGCGAGTTTCATCCATTTTATGACCTTTCTTGTGACAGTTGTTAACTGAATCAGTGCAGTTGTCAAGTTAATAACATGGTGTTAAGTGAATCTCCTCCCCTCCTCTTCTCTTCTGTTTCCCTCCCTCCCCTTCTCCTGTTCTTCTCTTCCCTTCTCTTCTCCTTTTGTTCTTCTCTTCTCTTCCCTTCTCCTGTTCTTCTATTCCTTCTCTCCTCCCCTCCTCCTCCTCTTCACTTCGCGTCTTCTCTTTTTCTTCTCTTCCCTTCTCTTTTCCTCTTGTTCTTCTCTTCCCTTCTCTTCTCCTTTTGGTTCTTCTCGTCTCTTCTCTTCTCTTTTTGTTCTTCTCTTCTCTTCCCTTCTCTTTTCCTCTTGTTCTTCTCTTCCCTTCTCTTCTCCTTTTGTTCTTCTCGTCTCTTCTCTTCTCTTTTTGTTCTTCTCTTCTCTTCCCTTCTCTTCTCCTTTTGTTCTTCTCTTCCCTTCTCTTCTCCTTTTGTTCTTCTCGTCTCTTCCCTTCTCCTGTTCTTCTCTTCCCTTCTCTTCTCCTTTTGTTCTTCTCGTCTCTTCCCTTCTCCTGTTCTTCTATTCCCTTCTCTCCTCCTCCTCCTCCTCTTCACTTCTCTTCTTCTCTTTTTCTTCTCTTCCCTTCTCTTTCCTCTTGTTCTTCTCTTCTCTTCCCTTCTCCTGTTCTTCTATTCCCTTCTCTTCCTCCCCTCCTCCTCTTCACTCTCTTCTTCTCTTTTTTCTTCTCTTCCCTTCTCTTTTCCTTTGTTCTTCTCTTCTCTTCTCTTCTCCTTTTGTTCTTCTCTCTCTCCCTTCCTCTTCTCCTTTGTTCTTCTCGTCTCTTCCCTTCTCTTCTCCTTTGTCTTCTCTTCTCTTCCCTTCTCTTCTCCTTTGTTCTTCTCTTCTCTTCCCTTCTCCTGTTCTTCTATTCCCTTCTTCTCTCTCCTCCTCCTCCTCTTCACTTCTCTCTTCGTCTTTTCTTCTCTTCCTTCCTCTCTTTCCTTTGCTTCTCCTTCCTCCATTTGTTCTTCTCTTCTCTTCTCTTCTCTCCGTTCTTTTTCCCTTCTCCTCTCCTCTCCTTTCTCTTCTCTCTTTTTCTTTCTCTTCTCCTTCTCCTATCCTTTTGTTCTTCTCTCTCTCTTCCTTCTCTTCTCCTTTGTTCTTCTCTTCTCTTCCCTTCTCCTGTTCTTCTATTCCTCTCTTCTCTCCTCCTCCTTCTCTTCACTTCTCTTCTTCTCTTTTTCTTCTCTTCCCTTCTCTTTTCCTTTTGTTCTTCTCTTCTCTTCCCTTCTCTTCTCCTTTTGTTCTTCTCTTCTCTTCCCTTCTCCTGTTCTTCTCTTCTGATCCCTTCTCTTCTCCCCTCCTCCTTCTCTTCACTTCTCTTCTTCTCTTGTTCTTCTCTTCCCTTCTCCTGTTCTTCTCTTCTGATCCCTTCTCTTCTCTCCTCCTCCTTCTCTTCTCTTCACTTCTCTTCTTCTTCTCTTCCCTTCTCTTCTCCTTTTGTTCTTCTCTTCTCCTTTGTTCTTCTCTTCCCTTCTCCCTCTCTTCTTCTCTTCCCCTGCCCCCAACTCTGCATTCCTCTCAAAGCCTCGATGTTTGCAAACAATCCACCCCCCCCTTCACTCCAAATTTGAAATCTGAAGCTCTCCCTTGGCTGGAGTCAGGGCACTGGGTTGTGCAACAAACTCTTGGTGGGAGATTGCACGCACGCTATGGTTTGGGTGTGTGGATGTGTGTGTGAGTGAATGTGTGTGTGTATGTTATGTCTGGAACTGATTTTGGGAATGCCAGTCTAGATTTAACCTAAAAACAAATCCACCACTCTCTTCTCCCAGTTGAAACCTTCTCCACCACACCCCCAGCCCGAAAAGTAGAATCATAGAGCTGGAAGGGACCTTGGAGGTCTTCTAGTCCAACCCCCTGTGCAGAGAAAGAAACCTTAATACCATCGTGGTCAAAACCGCCAGTGATGGAGCATCCATTATTTGTTCTCATTGTCAAGACATTTTTAGGGGGGTGTCCTGGTTAGGTCTCCTTCTAAGGAGCTTCCACCTGTTGCTCCTTCTCCTGTCGTCAGGCGCTACGGAGAATAAATCAACTCCCTCTTCTCTATGACAGCTCCTCAAACACTGAAAGACAGTTACCATCTCCCTCCTAATCCTTCTCTTTGATAGCCTAGACCAGGAGTCAACAACCCGCAGCTCTTAGAGCCGCATGTGGCTCTTTCCTCCCTGCTGCGGCTCCCTGTCGCTCAAAATAGGCATCACCACCAGTGGTGGGATTCAGCTGGTTTGCATGGGTTCAACCGAAGTTAAATTTTTCTGCAGTTCAGCGAACAGGCTGATCCCACCATTGCAGTGGTGGGTTCCAGAACCCGCTCCAACCGTACAAGTTGGAACGGGCCCGGCATCACCCACATGGACACGCACGGTGCACGCATGCGTCATACCTGCCTGCGACGCCTCCACAAGCCTTTGCAATGCTCCAGCTGCTCAGCGGAGGGTCACACTGGTGCAGTACGTGCCATGCTGCGTGCATATAGCGCCAAATGCTTAAAGGACAGGTAAGGAGCTCAGGTGGGCAGATGGGCCCTCCAGAGCACTGTACCAGAATGGTACCTGGTGCTCCAGGCAGGCTCTGGTATGCTCGTACCGGGGTGTACCTCCTGCAACCCACCACTGCACCATTGGCTGCTAGCCGTTAGACTAGGGGTGGGTTCCTGCCAGTTCTAAGCTCTTCTATAGAAAAGGTTCCACAAATCTACAGTGCCTTTTAGAACCGGTTCCATCTCCCTCCTCCTCGCCCGTCCGCACATCATCAAGATGAAGAGCGAGAGGAGGAATTCTGGGAGTTGAAGTCCACAAGTCTTAAAGCTGTCAAGTTTGAACACCCCTGTTTTTTTTTCTCTAAAGGGTTAGGGTGCGAGGGTCTTGTAACCTGACAGCTTTAAGACTTGCACACTTCAATGACAGAGTTCCTGAGCAACGTGACTGGAGGAGGAATTCTGGGAGTTGAAGTCCACAAGTCTTAAAGCTGTCAAGTTTGAACACCCCTGGTTTTTTCTCTCTAAAGGGTTAGGGGTGCAAGGGTCTTGTAACTTGACAGCTTTAAGACTTGCACACTTCAATGGCAGAGTTCCTGAGCAATGTGACTGGAGGAGGAATTCTGGGAGTTGAAGTCCACAAGTCTTAAAGCTGTCAAGTTTGAACACCCCTGGGTTTTTTTCCCCTAAAGGGTTAGGGGTGCAAGGGTCTTGTAACTTGACAGCTTTAAGACTTGCGTGCTCCAAATGCCAGAGTTTCTGAACCAACATTTTGATTGCTAAGCCAGAGCATTGTTAAGTGAGTTTCACCACAGTTTGCAAGTTGGCCACGCCCACCCAGTCACATGGCTGGCAAGCCACTCCCACCCAGTCACATGGCCGGCAAGCCACTCCCGCAAAGCAGGCCACACCTACAGAAGAGGTTCTACAAAATTTTGAAACCCACCACCTGCGTTAGACATACCTGGTTCCAGGGGTGGGTGTTCAATTTTTTTACTACTGGTTCGGTGGGTGTGGCTAGATGGGGAGGGGGGAATGTGACTGAGTGGGCGTGGCCCACTTGACATCACTCAAGCCCACACGAGTCACATGACCCCCTCAAATGGGGGGTGAAAAGTTTTTCAAAGTTGGCAGAACTAAGGGAGCGTCTGAAAACTACCAGTAAGAAAAGAAGTTTTTAAGAACATTTTGCATAATCCACCATATTTTTATCCAAAATGCTTTACCTTTTTACAAGTCCACCATATATGATAGTATGTAGCATCGAGACCAATCACATCTCAGCATTTAGGTTGTAAATTCGGATACATGCAGGCCAGTTTTTTTAGGATCTAAATGCCATCTATAAAACATCTTATAAAAATTCTCTCTCAAATTTGGGGCTTGTGTAAATTTTACATTCTTACCCAAATCTTCTCCCAGGTATCCAACATTATTGGTTCTTCAAAGTTTTGTGCCCACTTTATCATACAGTCTTTTTAACTAATTCTGTTTCCGAATCCATTTCTATTAATGCATTATATAGCCTCTTTATATGCATTGGACTTTGATCTCTAATTCGTTTTAGTAAATTATCCGCGTTTTGCGTAAAACCGATTTTTGGATCTTTTTCCATCTGGCTGTAACTGCCCGTACTGAAACCATGTTTGAATTACCTTTTCCTCTTTTAGTACATTCAAGGGTTTTCATTGTAGTACACCTCTTTCTAAGGTGAGAAGCTGTCTGTATGTAATAATTACATCCTGTTTTGGAGGGTTGCATTTTTTCAATGAAGATTGTTCTGAGCATTCTGCAGAACAGAAAATAAGATGGATAGAACTGGTGCCGTCACGTGTCCGGCTGAGTTACTACCTGTTCAGCAGAAGCGGTT
Source organism: Thamnophis elegans (assembly GCF_009769535.1). Classification (NCBI taxonomy): domain Eukaryota; kingdom Metazoa; phylum Chordata; class Lepidosauria; order Squamata; family Natricidae; genus Thamnophis; species Thamnophis elegans. Next base: position 95,094,559 of record NC_045545.1, on the reverse strand, counting down.
TGAACTGGTAGGAACCCATCTCTGCCTGTTTCCCTTAATCGCTCATCGTACGGTTGAACTCCTAGACTCCTAGATATCTCTCCTGGTGAGATATGCCTTAAATCGTCTGGTCCTTAGTATTCTCTCTGAGAGTCACTGAGGTTGGAGGTTTATCTGTGTCCTCAAGATCACCTGAGTGGTCCAAATGGGTGTGGCCGCCTTCTTGGAACTGTTGAAGGCCTTCTTGGAACTGTCCGTCCAACAGTTCCAGGAAGGCTCTGCATCCATTTTGCACCACTCAGAAAAACCGGAAAGTCCAGTTTCTTCTTGAAAAAAAAGCATCCTTGGGATGAGGAAGGAAGAGATTTATTATTCTCTAAAAGCTAAAATTAAATTATTTTAGCAACCCGTTCTTGGCCCAGTAGCTGGGTGGCCTGCCCATGGTGGGCATGGCCTAATTGGCCTCCTGCACCATGGGGAGGGGGGCATTTCGCCTTCCCCAGGCTCTGGAGGCCTTTCTCGGGCTCCAGAGGAAGGAAACCGACCCATTTCCGGACTTCCGGGAGGCCCTTTTTCACCCTCCTCAGGCTCCCCAGGCTTTCCTTGAGCTTTCAGGAGGACGAAAACAGTCTTCCCAGGTTCTGGAGGCCCTCCGGAGGACGGAAACAGGGATGCCTGTTTTTGCCCTCCCAGAGCCTCTGCGCAGACCCTGCACTTACCTGGCATAATGAACGGGCCGCGTGGAGACCTCCTGGGAGGGGCAAGGCAGGGCGGGCGTGGCCAGCCAGTCCATGCAAGTACCGATTTGGAGAATCAGATGTAAAATTAACATCCGTTACGAACCATCTGAATCCCACCTCTCTCCAAAGGGCAACCTTTGTAGTGAGTCTTCCCAGAGAGAGAATGGCGCAGTGCCTTTGTGTAGATATACCGGCAGTCCTTGACTTGCGACCACAATGGAGCCTAAATTTTATGTCGCTAAGTGAGACATTTCTTCAGTGAGCTTTGCCCCATTTTACGACCTTCCTGGCCACACTTGCCCTTAAGCGAATCACTGCCGTTGTTAAATTAGCACCATGGTTGTTAAGTGAATCGGTCTTCCCCCACGGACCTCGCTTGTCAGAAGGTCGCAAAAGGGGAATCACGTGACCCCCGGGATAGTGCAATGGTCATAAATGCAAGTCAGCAGTCAAGCACCCGGATGTAAATCGTGTGACCCCGGGGATGCTGCAATGGTCATAATGTGCGAAAAATGGTCCTTTTTTTCAGTACTGCTGTAACTTTGGTCACAAAGTGACCGGTCGTAAGTCAAGGATCACCTGGACAGCTTTGCCCCTGAATTCATCCACCAGATGGATTCACACAATATGATGAACTTTAAAATAATCCGGTAGGCTGAATTTACACAGGAAGCCTGGAAGTTAAAAGGAGACATGCAGGAGATTCTAGAATTGTGAGTGTTCTCATTAAACATGTTGTATGAATGTCACAACTGTATTTTATTTACCTCCACTGAGATTGTTTTTTTAACTTTTTTTTCTCTTCCCCTCCCCTCCTCTGCATGTACACGCACACACATTTCTTTAATAAAATTAAATGAGGCTTTTTAGTGGTAATAGAAGATTGGCTTAGAAGATTATTGGCAATTGGAAATGGCTGGTGGCTCTGATTAAAACCATCTAAAAGAGGCCTTGAGGACTAGAAAGTCTCAAAAACCTGTTTTAGATTGTAGGACATGATGACGATTATGGAGGAGAGGAAGGAGACGTAGGAGGACAAAGAAAGAAGGGAAGGAGGAGGAGGAAGAGAAGGAAGAGTGATGGTGATAGTGAGAAGGAGGAGGAGAGGGAAGAGAAGGAGAAGGAAAAGAGATGGAGAGTGAGAAGGAGGAGAAGGAAAAGAAGGAAGGGTGAGGGATATAGTGAGAAGAAGAAGAGGAGGAGGAGAGAAGGGGAAGAAGGAGAAGGAGAAAGAAGGGCGATAGAGATAGTGAGAAGGACAAGAAGGAAGAGAATGAAACGGGGAAGAAGAAGGAAGGGTGATAGTGAGGAGGAGGAGGAGGAGGAGGAGGAGGGAGAGAAGGGGAAGGAGATGGAGAGTGAGAAGGAGGAGAAGGGAAAGAAGGAAGGGTGATGGAGTTAGTGAGAAGAAGAGGAGGAGGAGGGAACGAGAAGGAGAAGAAGAAGAGGAGGAGGAAGAACTAAGAGGAAGAGGAAAGAAGGAGGAGGAGAGAAGGGGAAGAAGGAGAAGGAGAAAGAAGGATGATAGAGATAGTGAGAAGGACAAGAAGGAAGAGAATGAAAAAGGGGAAGAAGAAGGAAGGGTGATAGTGAGGAGGAGGAGAAGGGAGAGAAGGGGAAGGAGATGGAGAGTGAGAAGGAGGAGAAGGAAAAGAAGGAAGGGTGGGAAGGATATAGTGAGAAGAAGAAGAGGAGGAGGAGGAGGGAATGAGAAGGAGAAGAAGAAGAGGAGGAAGAAATAAGACGAAGAGGAAGAAGGAGGAGGAGAGAAGGGGAAGGGGAAGAAGGAGAAGGAGAAAGAAGGGCGATAGAGATAGTGGGAAGAAGGACAAGAAGGAAGAGAATGAAAAAGGGGAAGAAGAAGGAAGGGTGATAGTGAGGAGGAGAAGAAGGGAGAGTGAGAAGGAGGAGAAGGAAAAGAAGGAAGGGTGATAGAGATAGTGAGAAGGAGAAGAGGAGAAGGAGAAGAGGAAGGAGGAGGAGGAGGAGGAGGAGGGAAGGAGAAGGAAAAGAAGGAGGAGGAAGAAATAAAAGGAAGGGGAAGAAGGAGAAGGAAGGGCGAGAGAGATATAGAAGAAGGAAGAGAAGGAAAAGGAGATGGGGAAGAAGAAGAAGGGAAGGAGATGGAGATACAATGTGAGAAGAAAGAGAAGAAAAAAAATAGGAGAAGGAAGAGGTGGAGGAGGAGAAGAAGAAAAAAGAAGGAGCATTGCAAAAGGATTCGGAAGCAAGTCTTGCATTATTTCGGTCCTTCACTCTCCTCCGGAGCGCAGAGTCGTCCACCCTCTATCAGCACATGACTTCCTTTCGACGTGGTTTCTGCTGACCGCAGGACAAGGTGAAGTAAATATAGAAAGTTCCCGATTTGAGGCCTGGGGGGTCCGGTGGCCCTCCGAGGCGGTTTCATGGGAAAATGTTTATCTTGCTCCTCTCTGGCTCATTTTAATCTCAGCTGAAGGTCCAGGAGGGTGCATAAAAGCAGGATATCTCCCCTCCCTCCCTCTCTCTGCTTTCTTTGGGTTGCAAAATTAGAAAACAGGGAAGGCCAGAATCCCGTCGGTCACCCTATGGGGCACCAACTCTTCCGAAGCGAAAAGGGTGGGATAAGGGGGCTTCCTAGTCATGGAGGAGAGGCGCCAACCCGGCTTTTTTTCCCAGAGAAGGTTGCCTAAGCATGGAAAATGGTAGTCCATGTTCGGAAAGACGCAGGGATGGGTTGCTCCTGACATTATTGCCGGTTCGGGGGGCGCAAATGTTTTGTGCGCGCTGCATGGCTGACGCCTGCTCTGTACACGTGTGCATTTCCACAAAAAATAGATCTGAAATACACCAAGGAGAGAGAGAGTGGGAAACAGAGGAGAGAAGAAAGATAGGAAGAGAGGGATAGGAGAGAGGGTAAGGGGGGGGGAAGATGAGGAGGATAAGGAGGAGTGGAATGAAGAGAGAAGAGAAGGAGAAAGGAAGGGGAAGTAGAGTAGAAAAGGATGATGGAGGGAAGAAAGGAGGTAGGAGAGAGGGAGGAGAAAGAGGTGTGTGGAGAGCAGAAGAGCTAATAATGGGTTTTTATCTTTCTGGGCATTGACGACAAGAGGAACTGATGTAATTATTATTTAATACAATAGGATATTGGCTATGTAATAGTATACATGTGATTTATATGTTATGAAAATGGAAAATAAAAAAAGTATATTTAAAAATTAAAAATAAAATAAATAAAATAGATGTCTGTGTGTGCACAACTCTAAAAAAATTACATTTGTGCAATTATAATGGTTTTGCGCGTGCGCAGAGCTGAAAATCAAGATGGCAGCCTCAGAGGAGAACCAGTTCAAGAGTGTGGAAGCCTGGGTCTCTGCCGGTTCCAGCAACTCAGGCCGTCAAACTACTACTGGTAGGAACCCACCTCTGGAAAAGTCTGATCCAAAAGGAGGGTTCAGAGTTGGTATACAGCCGGTTCGGACCGGTTCACCCAAACCGGTAGTGAAAATCACAGGAAATCACCCGCCCAGCCTCCCCAGCTCCATGCGATCCCATTTAGGCACGGTTTGAAGCCAAAGCGCATGCGCGGAATACATACGCTCACATTTGCGAATGAGTAGGGAAGGGACTCGATGGCTCAGTGGCTAAGACACTGAGCTTGTCGATCAAAAGGTTAGCAGTTCGGCAGTTTGAATCCCTAGCGCCTCGTAATGGAGTGAGCTCCCGTGATTTGTCCCAGCTTCTGCCAACCTAGCAGTTTGAAAGCAGGTAAAAATGCAAGTAGAAAAATAGGCACCACCTTTGGTGGGAAGGTAACAGCGTTCCGTGCGCCTTCGGCGTTGAGTCATACCAGCCACATGACCACGGAGACGTCTTCGGACAGTGCTGGCTCTTCGGCTTTGAAACGGAGACAAGCAACGCCCCCTAGAGTCGGGAACGGCTAGCACATCTGTGCGAGGGGAACCTTTACCTTTACTTTTTAGGGAAGGTAAGTGAATACCGCCCCTGCGTGTAATCATCTCCGTCAAGTTAGGGAGCGAAGTGAAGGAAGAAAAAAGGGAAAACCAAAACCTATAGAATGAAAACACTGCTTGGTAAGTGTTTCATAATCATTTGTCCGGATTGGGATGTAGGGTCTCCTGCGTGATCATGGGGTTGGGATAGATGACCTTCGGGGTCCTTTCCGACTCTTAATTCTCTTCGGTTGTCTGGAAGCTGTGGCTGCTCCAACACTGGAGGTTGTCAAGAAGAGACTGGGTCACCCTTCATCTGGAATGGGGATAGGGGCAGGGGCAGAGGTGGGTTCCTACCAGTTCGCACCTATTCGGTAGAACCGGGTCGCCAAATCTACCGAACCGGTTAGAAGAGGTTCCACCAGTGGACCCGGAAAGCAGGCCACACCTACAGAAGAGGTTCCAAATTTTTTTGAAACCCACCACTGGTCCTTGGATATGATTATTCTACACTATCATGCTCCTATTTATAAAACTCAGGGCCTCTGTGAAAGGTAAGGATGACTACTGCGTTTGTGGTACAATCAGAACATTGCGTGTGTTGAAATTGTTTTAACGCAAACCAAAGATGCCTTTTAAAAAACAAGTGTACATCCTATTCTTATGCAGGCCAGTGCTGTGTGGGAGGTAATTTAAGGTGGTTCTGACAAGTGTCGTCGGCATCTTCGTATCTGGTCACATGGGCGGCAAGCCACTCCCATCCGGTCACATGGGTGGCAAGCCACTCCCACAAAGGAGGCCACACCCACAGAGTTAGGTTCGAACAATTTTTGAAACCCACCACTGGGATAGGGGCAGTGGTGTAAAACTCGATTTCATTGAGGGCTGCATCAGGGTTGTGTTTGACCTCGGGGGGGGGGCATGGCCGGGGTGGGTGTGGCCAGAGTGACATCACTCGTGTTGGGGCCACCTGTGATGGCCGGGGGGGGGGGGGAGGCTGGAAGGATCCACCTGCAGCCGTCTGCCAGAGAAAATGGAGCTTAGGAGGAGGCTCTGCTTTCGCTGGCAGAGGCATCGCGGGCTGGCTGCTTCCAGGGCATCCCTGCAGGCCAGGACTAGGCTGGATCTGGCCCGCGGACCTTGTGTTTGGCACTCCTGGTACAGGGTCTGCTTGAGTAGGGGGTTGGACTAGAAGGCCTCTAAGGTCCCTTCCAACTCTGTTATTCTGCTCTCTTCTCTGGAGGTTGTGGGTTTTTTCAAGAGACCGGTCGGCCATTTCTCCGGAATGGCATAGGGTCTCCTGCTTGAGCAGAGGGTTGGACTAGATGACCTCCAAGGTACCTTCCAATTCTGTTAGTCCTGTTATTTTTGTTTATGTACAGGTAATCCTCCACTTGCAACTGCCCGTTTAGCAACCGTTCCAAATTACAACGGCACTGGAAAAAGTCACTTGGGACCGGTCCTCGCAGTTACGACCGTTGCGGAGTCCCCGTGGTAATGTGATTAAATTTGAGGCACTTGGCAACCGGCGTGTATTTACAATGGTCACATTTGTGACCTTCCCCAGACAGCTTCTGCTAACAGAAATAGCACTTAGACTTATATACTGCTTCACAGTGCTTTATAAGCCTCTCTAAGCGGTTTACAGAGTCATCCATCCTTCCCACAACAATTTGGGTCCTCATTTTACCCACCTTGGAAGGATGGAAGGCTGTCAACTAGAGCTGGTCAGGATTGAACTGCTGGCTGTGGTCAGAGTCAGCCTGCAATACTGCATTCTAACCACTGCACCACCATGGCAATAGAATTAAATAGAATACAATAGAAAAATAGAATAGAATAGAAAAATAGAATAGAAAAATAGACTAGAATAGAAAAATAGACTAGAATAGAAAAATAGACTAGAATAGAAAAATAGACTAGAATAGAAAAATAGACTAGAATAGAAAAATAGAATAGAATAGAAAAATAGAATAGAAAAATAGTAGAATAGAAAAATTAAATAGAATAGAATAGAAAAATAGAATAGAAAAATAGACTAGAATAGAAAAATTAAATAGAATACAATAGAAAAATAGAATACAATAGAAAAATAGAATAGAAAAATAGACTAGAATAGAAAAAAAGAATAGAATAGAAAAATAGAATACAATAGAAAAATAGAATAGAAAAATAGACTAGAATAGAAAAATAGACTAGAATAGAAAAATTAAATAGAATAGAAAAATAGAATAGAAAAATAGAATAGAAAAATTAAATAGAATACAATAGAAAAATAGAATAGAATAGAGAAATAGAATAGAAAAATAGAATAGAATAGAGCACTTAGAGTTATATACCGCTTTACAGTGCTCTACAGCCCTCTCTAACCAGTTTACACAGTCAGCCTCTTGCCCCCAACAATCTGGGTCCTCATTTAACCCACCTCGGAAGGACGGAAGGCTGAGTCAACCTTGAGCCTGGTGAGATTTGAACTGCCAAATTGCAGGCAGCTGCCCGTCAGCAGAAGTAGCCTTCAGCACTGCACTCTAACTACTGCACCATAAGCAAAGACAATGGGGGAAGCTGGATTCACTTAACGACCGTGTGATTCATTTAACAGCTGCGGTGATTTGCTTAACACACGTGATACATATATCATAAAATTGAGTGCGACTCGCTTAAAAAGCCACCTTGCTTAGCAATGGAAATGCCAATTGAGGTTTGTAAGTGAAGGATTGCCTATCAATTGGAATTTGGGACCTATTTTGTTTTACCTGGTGCAGGTAAGCAGAGGTTTAGGGCCTCTGAAGCGGACAGACATAATAAATAAATAATAAATTGGGGGGGGGGGACAGGGACTATGGACTATCGTCCCACTTGGATGACATATTCAAAACAGAAGGACTAAGAAATTGGAACCAGCGGCTTGGTGCCAAACTTTACATCTGATTTCATTTCATTTCAATGTTTTATTAGAGCATCAAGTTAGCTCGGGCATTAATAGTTCACATTCTCACAGATGATTAACACAATTAAAAGTAAAGTCTTGTGCGTAATTTCAAGGGCACAACTAGGCAGGGCCACGGAATTTAAAAAATGGGTGTGTTTTTACCATGTCCTTGTTTCATGCATGTTTGTTCTTTATTTCAGCTAAGTGTCAATCACGTCCTATTTTTTTAAAAGAAAACACAAAGTGGTGGTCAATCAAAATGCAGCGAAAGTCATCCTTGGGTAGGGAATGCTTCGTTTAGCGACGATTCGCAGTTACGAGAGCGATGAAAATGTAGCTTCCCCACCAATCCTCGGATGGACCACCTTTGCAGGTCTGAGAAGCTGATGTCACATCAGGAACACAGCTGTGGTTTCACTTAGTGACCGCTGCTTAACGACTGAGTTGCTGGTCCCCATTGGTGTCAGTAAACGAGACCGGATTCAGTTACAAACCATAACAGAAATGAACATAAAAAAAATAAAAGAAGCAATGAATTAACAAAATAAATACTTTCCTGTCTTCCTTTCACTCCGAGTATTTCTGGGTGGTGTTACATCCTCTTAACAAACTGTTCTGACCCGCTCCTCCGTCCAGTAACAAAAGCTGAGACGAGCTTAATTAGAATGTCCTTTAATAACAAGATTAGAATCTCGGTGGCTGAAAGCCAAGCAAACAAACAGAGGAGGACCTTGGCAGCAAGTCCGACAAACCTTGGCAGCAATTCAGACAAACCTTGGCAGCAATCCTACCTGCCAAGTTAGTTACATTCTCTTTAGTCAATGCATTGACTTCTGCAAGAAGGGTGTGTCACAAGCAGTCTTTTTTATAGTCTGGAGAGGAGCCTAATGACCATCAGCTGAGCACAATTACCTCCTGTAATTGCGTAATTGCTCCTGACGCCTAATAGCTCTTCGATGGCGTGCATCCAGGAACAACTCACTGCTGGCTTCTGGATCACTCTCCCTTGTCTCCTCCCCACTGGTCCAAGGCTCAGGCGCCACCTGGTGGCCAACCAGTCTCTCTGCGCCCTGCTCAGAGTTGGAACCCTGTCCAGGGTCCTCCACATCCTCCAGAGCCGACTCAAAGGGCCCCTCGCTGTCGGAGTCTGGTGGCAGCTCCAATGGCTCCTGCTGGGCCACAACAACAAACAATATCCATATCTGGATTAGCTTCCTAGTTGTTAAGTTGATGCATTATAAATTTAACACACCACCTTGCAAGTCAATGCCAACCTTTGGCATAACTTAATCATTTATTTTATTTAATTCATTTGTTAGATTTTAATCCGAATTTTATTACTTTATAAGTAACTTGAGGTGTGAACATACCTAATATGCCATCCTCCTCCTTTTTTCCTCCACAACCACTCTGTGAGGTAGGTTCGGCTGAGAATGGTTCCAAGTGACTCAGGCAGCTTTTATTCTAGAGAGAGGACTAGAACTCATGGTCTCCTGGCGATTGGCCCGAAGTCAGCCAGCTGGCTTTCATACCTAAGGCAGAACTAGAACTCATTGTCTCCTAGTGATTGGCCCAGTCACATAAACACTTTCCTGTTAAGGCAAGACTAGAATTCACTATCTCCTGGTGATTGGCCCAAAGTTACCCAAACACATTTGTGCCTAAGGTGGAAGTAGAACTCACCATCTCCAGGTGATTGGCCCAAGTCACCCAATCGCTTTCATGGCTAAGGCAGGACTAGAACTCCCAGTCTCCTGGTGATTGGTTCAAGGTCACCAAACTGGCTTTCATGCTTATAGTGGGATTAGAACTCACTGTTTCCTGGTGATTGGCCCAAAGTCATTCAGCTGGTTTCCATGCCTAAGGCGGGACTAGAACTCCCCTTCTCTTGCCTTTCCATCGCTGCAATTCGAACCGTTCAAATTGGCAGCCGTACAGCCTCCCCAACGAAGCGGGATGGCCATTCTCACTACGGATGGGACAACTTTTTTGGTGACAATATGAAAAAAGAAGAGGGCTAGAGCAGTGTTTCTCAACCTTGGAGACTTGAAATCCACAAGACTTCAACTCCCAGAATCACCCAGCCAGCTGTGCTGGCTGGGGAATTCTGGAAATTGAAGTCCATAGGACTTCAAGTCTCTAAGGTTGAGAAACACTGGGCTAGAGGGTGGGATTGGGGGGAATGAGATCCTTATTGCCACAATCGGGCCCCACACAATTGTTCTCACCCACAGTCGAATTACCACATGCTCAGATTTCCTGTCTCAACACACACTCAGTATCAGGCAGTGGAAAACATCTGTCCCAGCCCTTATGGTCTGAAAAGCAAGGTTGCCAGATGTGGCAACACTACTGCTAAGACAGGGCGAACTCCATCCCAAGCGCCTGGGAAACTGACTACGGGAACGGGGTTGGTGGGGGGTGGGAGGCAAAATGTCAGAACACGCCACCGAAAAATTCGCATTCAGATGGGATATAAGAGTCAGAATTACAGTTAGTCCTCGACTTATGGCCATAATTGAACCCACGTTTTCCCTTGCTAAGCAGGAACCGTTGTTAAAGTGAGTTTTGACCTACTTCAGCTGAACAGAATATTTGTAGATCAGGGTTGAACTGTGGGGTCCTTGGTACTCGCTGAGCTTGGTGGTTTTGTTGCCGATCTTTTATTACCACTCTAGGTAATGCAATCAGTAGTAGAAGAGGAGAAGGAGGACTGTGAGGTTTTTGGTGCTCTCCAAGTTTGATTTTTTCCCCAGATATTTCATTATCCAATTAGGTAACCAGGGCTATAAGGCAGTGGGGTTTGCAGAGAGGAGGAGGAGGAGGATGAGAAGAAGAAGAAGAAGAAGAAGAAGAAGAAGAAGAAGAAGAAGAAGAAGAAGAAGAAGAAGAAGAAGAAGAAGAAATAATGAAGGAGGAGGAGGAGGAGGAGGAGGAGGAGGAGGAGAAAGAGAGGGGAAGAGAGAACAGAGAGAGCAAGGAACAGTGGGAGAGAAAGGGAGAAATGGAGAGACAGAGAGAGAGAGAGGTAAGGAGAAAGAGGAAGAAAGAAAGAGGGAGAGAAAGAAAGAAAGAGAAGGACTGAAAGTAAGGGAAGAAAGAATGGGAGAGAGAAACAGAAAAAAGGAGAGACAGAAAAAAGAGAAAGAACAGAAGGAGAAAGAGAGGGATAAAAGAGAGAGGGGGAAGAAAAGAGAAAGAAAAAGAGAGAAGAGAGAGAGAAAGAAAGATGGAAAGAAAGAAAGCAAATGAGACAGAGGAAAAGAAAAAAGAGAAAGAAAAAGAAAGAAAGGAAAGAATAGAAAAGAATAGAAAAGAAAAGAGAGAAAACGATGCCCCCCCCCCTTCACCAAATGCGGGCAGGTGGGCCAGCCAAAGAAGTCAAGTTCATTCAGGTTGGTGGTTTTCTTACAGACATTTCAATACTAAACTAAGTAACATCATCAGCGCATCTGTTAGTTATTTCCCCCTAATCTACAGGAGGAAGGTCAAGATTGGCAGTGATCGGGAGGGGAAGAGACAAGGATCAGCAGCTCCTGAACGAACCCATTTTAGCTCCTGCCAACTCAGGGACTCGGGCAAAGGCATTCTAGCTCTGATTGCCATGTCATTGTTTACCAAGCTTTAATCAGATGCGTTGTTTACCCTCGGATGATTGTGGGTTTGTTTGTTTTCCTAAGTCAGCTTCTCAGAGCTGAGCAGCGAGATCGATGGCTAAGTAAACAAACGTGGCAGAGGGCAAGCCTTACAGATCCAAGAAGGCTTCATGCGGATTTAAAGTCTTTTGGTAAAACAGGAGTGGCATAACTTGCCCTCGTTCCACCTCGCAAGGGCGGCGGCGGGGGGGGAGGGACCTCCGCTTTTTCAACCTGCAAAATCTGGATGTGACAGAGACAGACAGCCTGAGCCTCTGGCTTCCTGAGATCCTCTGTGTGTGTTCCAATAAAGGAGAATGTTTTGTAGCTCAGGATTGAAATGAGAGCTCCTTGGTGCTCTCTAGCTGGGCTGTTTGCTTGCAAGACGTTTCATTACCTAACTAGGTAATACCATCAGGGAATATCATTAGGCATTGAAGAGGTTACCTAGCTGGGTAATGAAATGTCTGCATGGAAGCCACAGAGGTCAGAGAGTACCAAGGAGCGAGAGGGAGGGAGAGAGGGAGAGAGGGAGGGAGGGAGAGAGGGAGAGAGGAGGAGGAGAAGGGGAGGGGAAGAGAGAACAGAGAGAACCAATGGGAGAGAAAGGGAGAAACAGAGACACACAAAGAGAGAGAGAAAGAAATGGAGTGAAACAGAAAGAGAGGAAAGAATGAGAGAGAAACAGAAAGAGGGAGAGATAGAAAAAAGAGTAAGAAGGAAAGAGAGGGATAAAAGAAAGAGAGAAAAAGAAAAGAGAGAAACAAAAAGAGAAGAGAAAGAGGGAAAAAAGACGGTAAGAAAAAGAAAGAGAGCGAGAGAGGGGGAGAGAAAGAAAGACAAAGAAATAAAGATATGGAAAAAAGAGAAAGAGAAAAAGAGAGGGAGAAAAAAGAGAAAGAGAAAAAGAAAAGAGAGAAACAAAAAGAGAGTGAAGAGAGAGAGGGATACAAAGAAAGACTGAAAGAAAGAGGAGAATGAGAGAGGGGGAGAGAAAGAAAGAAAGAGAAATAAAGAGAGATGGAAAAAGAGAAAAAGAAAAAGAGGGAGAAAAGAGAGAAAGAGAGAAAGAAAAGAGAGGAACAAAAAGAGAGAAGAGAAAGAGAGAAAGACAGTTAGAAAGAGAAGGAGAAGGAGAGGGGGGAGAGAAAGAAAGAAAGAGAAATAGAGAAATAGAATGAGAGATAGAAAAAAGAGAAAAAGAGAGAGGGAAAAAAGAGAGAAAGAGAAAAAGAAAAGAGAGAAAAAAGAGAAGAGAGATAAAAAGAAAGACAGAAAGTGAAGGAGAACGAGAGAGGGGGAAGAGAATGAAAGAAAGAGAGAAAGAGAGAGAGAAAGAGAAAAGAGAGAAAAATAAAAGAGAAAAATAAAAAGAGAGAGAGGAGAGAGAGGGAGAAAAAGAATGACCGAAAGAAAGAGGTGAATGAGAGAGGGGGAGAGAAAGAAAGAAAGAGAAATAGAGAAATAGAAAGAGAGATGGAAAAAAAGAGAAAAAGAGAAAGAGAGGGAGAAAAGAGAGAAAGAAAAAGAAAAGAGAGAAACAAAAAGAGAGAAGAGAGATAAAAAGAAAGACAGAAAGTGAAGGAGAGGGGGGATGTGAATGAAAGAAAGAGAGAGAGAGAGAGAGAGAGAGAGAGAGAAAGAGAAAAAAGAGAAAACGACGCCTGTCCCCCTCCACCAAAGGCGGCCAGGTGGGCCAGCCAAAGAAGACGCAGCGGTGGGAACGGCGGTGGGGCGAGGGAGGCAGGGAGGAGGGGGGGGAGGCCTGGCGCGCTGCCTGCCCCTCCCTCCCTCCCTCCCTCCGCAGCTTCGCTTTCATTGTATTCGCAGCGTCGCCCCAGAGAGAGGAAATGTTGGCTATTCCTGGGGCCGCGATAAGATCGTTGTAAAAGCCATCTGCTGACCTCTCCCATCACCCGCCACAGCAGCCCTGGCGTCTGGCACGGCTGGAGCGCGGCCCAAGCGCCAGGCCGCTGGGGCAGAAGAGACCCAGGGCCTATTGGAAGCTGGGGTCTCCCTCCCTCCCCTCCCGGCCCATCCCTCTCTCCTCCCCCCCCCACCAGCCCCGGTTCCTCTTTATAGACTCTTGAGACAGGACCACACCTTCCCCAGAGATGCTGGACGCCACCACTCGCAGCTCTGGGATAAACACAAGGGAACTGAAGGATGGAGGGGGAGCGGACAAGGCAGGTCCTCCCCCTTTGAGACTCAAACAGGGCTGGGCGCACCCCAAACACCGCCAAACATCTGGGCTGTTGTGGGTTTCCAAGGGGCAATTGAGGAGGGGGCTCAGCTTCCCACCTTTCGGAGGGAGGGTTCGTGCTAGCAGCTCGAAGCCGTCTCTTCTCACCTTCAACGGAAAGTCCAGGGTTCAGTTTTTAGGAATTGGGGTGGGGGCTGCAGGGTCTGGGACGCTGGGGATTTGGGGACTCATCAGGGGTGAAATCCGGCAGGTTCTGACAGGTTCTGGAGAACCAGTAGTGGAAATGTTGAGTATTTCACAGAAGTGGCAAATGCCACCCCAGAGTGGGTTGGGGATGGAGATTTTGCAATATTCTTCCCCTGCCAGGCCCACCAAGCCATGCCCATCAAGCCATGCCACACCCACTAAGACACACCCACAGAACTGGTAGCAAAAAAAAATTGAATTTCGCCACTGGGGCTCATCCCTGGTTGGTAGGAAATTGGGGTATCTTGTTTGCGACGATTGTCTTCTTAAATATGAGCCATTTCGATGTGAGCCAGCGTTGAGCTGCAGCTGCCAAAAAAGCCAACACAGTTCTAGGTTGCATCAACAGAGGGAGAGAATCAAGATCACGTGAAGGGTTAATACCACTTTATAAGGCCTTAGTGAGGCCACACTTGGAATCCTGCATCCAGTTTTGGTCACCACGATGTAGAAAAGATGTGGAGACTCTAGAAAGAGTGCAGAGAAGAGCAACAAAGAGGATCGGGGGACTGGAGGCTAAGAACGGTTGTAGGAACTGGGTACGTCTAGTTTAATGAAAAGAAGGACTAGGGGAGACATGATAGCAGCCTTCCAATATCTCAGGGGTTGCCACAAAGAAGGAGTCAAGCTATTCTCCAAAGCACCTGAAGAGATTGGACAACTATTTCTCTGGAATGGTACTGTATATGGCAGGCGTGTCAAACTCGTGGCCTGAGCCGGATCTGGCCTGCAGAGTGCTTAGATCTGGCCCACGGGGCTGCCCTGGAAACAGCAATATAAATATGCATTTTGATCTACAGTAAAAAGTCACGGTTGATTTTTTTACTGAAATGCGATGTGGATAAACAGATGCGGTGTGTGAGTCTGTGTGTGTTTTAACTCCTGAAATCTGATGCTGAGCAACCTGGGCTCTTATTTCCCCTCTAATCTGGGTCAAAGAAGGCACTTAGGTCGAGCGGTTCAGGCAGTCAAGCTAGCAAGCAGGAGAGTGTGAGTTCTAGTTCTGCCTTGAGCACAAAAGGAGGTTGGGTGACTTTGGATCAGTCACCAGGAGACTGTAAGTTCTAGTTCCACTTTAGGCATCAATCAATCAGAATAGAGCTGAAAGGGACCTTGGAGGTCTTCTAGTCCTACCCCCTGCACAAGTAGGAGATCCTATATCATTTCAGACAGGTGGCTGAAAAACCTCCAGTGACGGAGCACCCACAACTGGTGGCAAGCCTCTCCTTGATTAGTTTCCACCCATTGCTTCTTGTCCTACCCTCAGGTGCTTTGGAGAATAGGTTGACTCCCTCTTCTTTGTGGAAGATGAGATGATAAGAGGAGAGAGGAGAGGAGAAGGAGAAGAAGAGGAGGAGAGGAGAGAAGAATAGAATAGAATAGCAGAGTTGGAAGGGACCTTGGAGGTCTTCTAGTCCAACCCCCTGCTTAGGCAGGAAACCCTGGACCACTTCAGACAAATTGTTATCAAAACGTCTTCTTAAAAACTTCCAGTGTCGGAGCATCCACAACTTCTGGAGGCAATTTCTGTTCCACTCATTAATTGTTCTCACTGTCAGGAAATTTCTCCTCAGTTCTAGGTTGCTTCTCTCCTTGATTAATTTCCATTCATTGCTTCTTGTCCTATCCTCAGGTGCTTTGGAGAATAGCTTGACTCCCTCTTCTTTGTGGCTACCCCCCAAGTGAAATACTGGAATGGCATGAAATCCAGCTGGGTGAATTCCCTTCTCCTTTCCTTTCCTTTCCTTTCTTCCTCCTTTCCTTCCTTTCACTTCTCCTTCCTTTTCCTTCCCTTCCTTTCCCTTCTTTCCTTCCCCTTCCCTTCTTCCTCCTTTCCTCCCTTTCCTTTCTCCTTTCCTTTCCCTTCCCTTCTTCCTCCTTTCCTTCCTTTCCTTTCTCCTTTCCTTTCCCTTCCCTTCTTCCTCCTTCCCTTCCCTTCTTCCTCCTTTCCTTCCTTTCCCTTCTCCTTTCCTTTCCCTTCCCTTCTTCCTCCTTCCCTTCTTCCTCCTTTCCTTCCTTTCCCTTCTCCTTTCCTCTCTTTTCCCTTCTTCCTCCTTTCCCTTCCTTTCCCTTCTTCCTCCTTTACTTTCCCTTCCCTTCTTCCTCCTTTCCTCCCTTTCCTTTCCCTTCCCTTCTTCCTCTTTCCCTTCCCTTCTTTCTCCATTCCCTTCCCTTCCCTTCTTCCTTCTTTCCTTCCTTTCCCTTCTTCTTTCCTCTCCTTTCCCTTCTTCCTCCTTTCCTTTCCTTTCTCATTTCATTTCTTTCCCTTCTTTCCTTTCCTTTCCCTTCCCTCCCCTTCTTCCTCCTTCCCTTTCCTCCTCTTCCTCCCTTCCTTTCCCTTCCCTTCTTCCTCCTTTCCTTTCCTCCTCCTCCGCCTTTCCCCTTACTTCTTGCCTTCCCTTCCTCCTTCTCTACTTCCTTTCCTATTTCCTTCCCTCTTCCTCTTCCCCTCTCCCTTCCCATGTGGGTGTACTTGGATGGAGCCCCTTGGAACATCCTTCTCCACCACAGTTGGAGATGTCTGCTCTCTGCCACTTTCTCGACCATCCCGTCTTGTGGCTCTTTATGTCCCCACTGGAGTCAAGATTTCCTACAGTGAGGGCCCTTCCTTTCCAGAGGACGCTGCTGCGCTCCCTCCCGCCAACCGTTTCCAGATGCCCAGAAGCAGGCTTTATTTTCTTCTTTTTCTGGTCTTTTTTGTTTGTTGGTGTTTCTTGGTCGGTTTCGGCATTAAGGAATTGCCTCGACGCAATGCAGTCGGCTTGCCAAGAGCACAAACAGAGTCCCTTGGCTGGCGAGAGAACAGCGTTTGGTAGGGGTTCCACTTTACGTACACAGGATTTATTCTTCAGAGTAAGCAGACTTTCACGTTCCTGGCTCAGTGAGTTTCTTCTGGAGCTGGGAAGGAGGTTGCCTCTCAGGGGCTCTCTTTGCGTCCTCCAACTCTCTGTTGAAGGGTGTTTTTAGAGAAGATTTAACAAATTATCAGAGTTGGAAGGGACCTTAGAGGTCATCTACTCCACTACCACCACCACCGCTCAAGTAGGAGACCCTACATTGTTTCTGACAAGTGGCAGTCCAGGCTCTTCTTGAAAGTCTCCAGTGATGAAGCTCCCACAACTTCCGAAGGCAACTTCTGTTCCATGGGTTGATTGTTCTCACTGTCAGAAAATTCCTCCTTATTTCCAGGTTGAATCTCTCCTTGGTCAGTTTCCATCCATTGTTCCTTGTCTGGCCTTCGGGTGCTTTGGAGAATAGCTTGATCCCACTCCTCTCTCTGGCAGCCCCTCAAATATTGGAAGATGCTATCCTGTCTCCCCTGGTCCTTCTCTGCAGTAGACTAGCCAGGCCCAGTTCCTGCAACGGTTCTTCATATAGATAATAGAGATAGAGAGATAGATATAGTGGAATAGATAAATATAGATAGATTAACAGAATTGGAAGGGACCTTGTAGGTCATCTAGTCCACACACCGCCCGCCCAAGCAGGAGACTCTACACCATTTCTGACAGATGGCAATCCAATCCCTTCTTGAAAGCCTCCAGGGATGAAGCTCCCACAACTTCTGAAGGCAACAATCGGTTGATTGTTCTCAGAAATTTTCTCCTTATTTCCAGGTCGAATCTCTCCTTGGTCAGTTTTCATCCATTATTCCTTGTCTGTCCTTCATGTGCTTTGAAGAATAGCTTGACCCCCTTCCTCTCTGTGGTAACCCCTCAAAAACTGGAAGGCTGCTATCCTGTCTCCCCTGGTCCATCTCTTCACTAGACTAGCCATGCCCAGTTCCTGCAACTGTTCATCGTATGTTTTAGCCCTCGGTCCCCTAATCCTCTTTGTTGCTCTTCTCTGCACTCTTTCCAGAGTCTCAACATCTTTTTGATAGTGTGGTGACCAAAACTGGATGCTGAACTCTTTTGGAATTTTGGAACCTCTTCTGTAGGTGTGGCCTGCTTTCCGGCTCCACTGGTGGAACCTCTTCTAACCGGTTCGGTAGATTTGACGAACCGGTTCTACCGAACTGGTGCGAACTGGTAGGAACCCACCTCTGGTTTGGTGACCAAAACTAGATGCAATATTCTAGGTGTGGTCTTACTAGGGCTTTATAGAGTGGTGTTAGTACCTTCCTTGATCTTGATTGTATCCCTTTGTTAATGCAATTTAGGATTGCATCGGCTTTTTTGGCTGCCTTATATTTAGCTGGTTGTCCACTAAGACTCCAAGATCCAAAGAAAGGAACAAAATTTGCTGGGAATTTTTTTGGGTGCCGTCTGTATCACCTTCGCCCTTTGCCAAATCGCTTCCGCGAAGAGCATGATTGGTCCCTTCCAGCTAGCAAGAGGTCCTCTGATGGTCAGTATCGCCAACGGGTCATTCAGGATATATATATATACACACACATACAATGTCAGGACATTTGAGCCCTGATATCACTCCTTAATGACTCTACAAGCTTCCTTTGCTGGAAATGAAGCCCTTTGTGATGAAAACCTGGAGGACTTAAGTTGCCAGTAGGTCTGGCTGGCAGTTGGCTTTGGGGAGTCCTATTCATGGAGAGTCCACCCAATGTCTAACGTTTAATGAAGTTTAACGAAAAGAAGGACTAGGGGAGACATGATAGCAGTGTTCCAATATCTCAGGGGCTGCCACAAAGAAGAGGGAGTCAAGCGATTCTCCAAAGCACCTGAGGGTAGAACAAGAAGCAATGGGTGGAAACTAATCAAGGAGAGGAGCAACTTAGAACTGAGGAGAAATTTCCTGAGAGTGAGAACAATTAATCAGTGGAACAAATTGCCTCCAGAGGTTGTGAATGCTCCAACACTGGAAGTTTTAAAGAAGGGATTGGATAACCATTTGTCTAAAGTGGTGTAGGGTTTCCTACCTAAGCATGGGTTTGGACTAGAAGACCTCCAAGGTCCCTTCCAACTCTGTTATTCTATAAAGGTCCCTGAAGATCTTGGTCTCCCCCCGCCCCCCAGCGAAGTCTTTTCATCCTTCCAGTGTCATGGAGGACAACTGGCCAAAAACATGCTTAACGCAGGAAGCTGAGATCATTTGGGAAGCCTGAAATATGAAGGCTTAGCAAAAATTGGCAAAACGCCGGGGAGAATTATTGCGAGAGTGAAAGGATGCCCTGGGAGCATAATAGCCGAAGTGCTCTCCGTGGCCACCGCTAAGAATTCAGTCTCAACTGCCATTAATAAGCAGCTTCCTGAAAAGTCATTCAATTCTCCATTGAACCGGGGTGAATTTCCTGAACGTGAGAATGCATGCATGCAGGAGTGAGTTGTTGGTACGTTGAAGGAGTGGCTGTACGTGTAGCTTGGGACCAGGTGGGAGGACTGATTTCAATGGGAAGTCAATAGCAATAAACACGTAGACATATATGCCACTTTACAGTGCTTTACTTACAGCCCCCTCTAGGCGGCTTACAGAGTCAGCCTCTTGCCCCCCCCTCCCCCAACAATCTGGGTCCTCGTTTTACCCACCTTGGAAGGCTGGAAGGCTGAGTCAACCATGAGCCGGTCAGAATCAAACTGCTGGCATTGGGCAGAGTAAGCCTGCAATACTGCATTCAGATAGATAGATAGATAGATAGATAGATAGATAGATAGATAGATAGATAGATAGATAGATAGATAGATAGATAGATAGACAGACAGACAGACAGACAGACAGACAGACAGACAGACAGATAGACAGACACAGACAGACAGACAGACAAAGTTGGAGAGAAGGACAGAAACAGTGAGAGATTGAGACACTGAGATAGACATAGGGATGAGACATGATAGATGATAGAGAGAAAGAGAGAGAGGCAAACAGTCAGACAGATAATACATAGATAATAGATAGAATAGATGAGAGACAGATTTCTTCTTCCTCCCTCTTCCCTTCCTTCCCTCCCTTCCCTCTCTCTCTCCTTCCTTCCTTTCCCCCTCTTTCTCCCTTCCTCCCTCCTCCCTCCCTCCCTTCCTTTCCTCTCTCTTCCTCCTTCTATCCCCTTCCCTCCCTCTTCCCTTCCTTCCTTCCCTCCCTTCTCTCTCTCTCTCCTTCCTTCCTTTCTTTCCACCCTCTTTCTCCTTTCCTCCCTTCTCTCTCCCCCTTGCTTCCTCCTCCCTCTCTTCCTTTCCTCTCTCTCTCTCTCTTCTTCCCTACCCTTCCCTTCCCCTCCCCTCCCTCCCTCCTTTCAAATACCTAACAAAAAAGTTTTTTTTAAAAAAAATCAAACATGGAATTAAAGCAACTAATATCTGCCATAGGTGACATTTTTTGCCACCTATCACTAAGCATCTAAAGTCCAGGGCAAGGCTGATGCTCTCACTTTCTCTCTTGTGAGAACTGCATTTCTCATCTGGGTCTAAGCAGATTAGTGGTTTCTGGGTGATCCTAATGCCCCCCCCTCCCCGGTCCATCCTATTTCTACCTGCTGGAATATCAATACAATACAATAACAGAGTTGGAAGGGACCTTGGAGGTCTTCTAGTCCAACCCCCCTGTCCAGGCAGGAAACCCTATACCGTTTCAGACAAATGGCTACCCAGCATCTTCTTAAAGACTTCCAGTGTTGTTGGGGCATTCACAACTTCTGGAAGCAACTTCTGTTCCACTGATTAATTGTTCTCACTGTCAGGAAATTCCTCCTCAGTTCTAAGTTGCTTCTCTCCTTGATTAGTTTCTACCCATTGCTTCTTGGTCCTGCCTTCAGGTGCTTTGGAGAATAGCTTGACTCCCTCTTCTTTGTGGCAACCCCTGAGATATTGGAAGACTGTTATCATGTCTCCCCTAGTCCTTCTTTTCATTAAACTAGACATACCCAGTTCCTGCAACCGTTCTTCGTATGTTTTAGCCTCCAGTCCCCTAATCCTCTTTCTTGCTCTTCTCTGCACTCTTTCCAGAGTCTCCACATATTTTCTACACCGTGGCGACCACAACTGAATGCCGTATTCCAAGTGTGGCCTTACCAATGCATCAGTGGCCCTATTTTGGGGCAAAGGGGGCCCAAAGACTTAGGTGATGGGTTGCAAGAACATCTCCCAGCTCCAAATATTGGTTAGCACGTGAAGAAGGAAAAATGTGAAGATGCCAACCAGCTGCAGATTAAGGCTCACTGGTGCCAGTAATAATGGCATCCTCTTTTCCTCACTATCAGTTCGGTAGCGGGTATGAATGAATGAATGAATTTTATTATTTATATGCCGCCCTTCTCCGGGAGGACTCAGGGCGGCGAACAATTCAAAAGGGGAAAAAGGGGAACATAAAACGAATACAAATAATTAAAACACGCAAGGGTCACACAATCATACAAGTCGAGAGGGGAGGGAACTTATCACCCCCAGGCCTGCCAGCAAAGCCAGGTTTTGACGGCTTTTCGGAAGGCCTGGAGAGAGGTGAGGGTCCGAATCCCTGCGGGGAGTTCATTCCAGAGGGCCGGAGCTGCCACAGAGAAGGCCCTCCCCCGGGTAATAGCCAGATGGCATTGCCTGGTAGACGGAACCCGGAGGAGGCCAACCCTGTGAGATCTAATGGGTCTATGGAAGGTAATTGGCAGCAGGCGGTCTCTCAAGTACCCAGGTCCAATACCATGAAGGGCTTTATAAGTTACGACTAGCACCTTGAAGCGTATCCGGAGACTGATCGGTAACCAGTGCAGCTCGCGGAGGATGGGTGTACCGAGGGTACACGCGTGCGCCTGATTGCTTCGCTCGCACACAGCACTTCTGGGCATGTGCAGAAGGTCATGACGATGTTTGGGTGGGTGGAGCCTTCCGCTGCTGCTACTACATATCAGTTCGTGCAAACCAGTGTGAACCGGCACAATGCCACTTCTGACTGGTGCCCCAAGCAGCGTCAAATCTTGGTGTCCCCCCCCCCTCCTTTGTACATACTGTACAAATCTTCATTGGTTTTCTTTCTTTCTCCCCCCCCTTTTTTAAAAATTGTTTTTTTTTATTTTCAAACATAGGAAAGACAAAACTTAGACTACATTTACACAATACATTGGAACTTCGTGTTCCTTCTTATAGCAGTTTCACAATCCCCCGTGTGTTGTTTCTCCTTCTAATTATGTTTCACTTCAGTTTCACCGTTTTTTAACCCTCTTATTTCATTATCTTTTACTTATCTGTCTGATACATTGGCTAATTACCTCTAACAACTGTAAATGCTCTTACGTGTATATATACCTAATAATCCTCCTTAACGTCTATTTTGGACTTTGTCAATTTCTTTCATTGACCTTTGTTTCTTTCCTCCAACCACCTTTACCCCTGAGGGCGAACCTATGGCACGTGTGCCACAGGTGGCACGCGGAGCCATTTGTCCGTGCATGCGAGGTGTTGCCCTGTGAGCTGGCCAGTGTGCATGCTTCTTTTGAGGCCATTTTTTGCCCTCCGGAGGCTTCAGGAGCTTCCCTGAAGTTTCCCTCCGGAATGCGAAAAACCGGCCCTACGGGCAAACCAGATATAGCAATAGCAATAGCAGTTAGACTTATATACCGCTTCATAGGGCTTTCAGCCCTCTCTAAGCGGTTTACAGAGTCAGCATATTGCCCCCAACAACAATCCGGGTCCTCATTTTACCCACCTCGGAAGGATGGAAGGCTGAGTCAACCCTGAGCCGGTGAGATTTGAACAGCTGAACTTCAGAACTGTAGTCAGCTGAAGTAGCCTGCAGTGCTGCATCTAACCACTGCGCCACCTCAGCTCAGTGCAGAAACGTACTTCCAGTTTGCTCATAGGGCCGGTTTTAACCCTCCGGAGCCTTCTGGAGCCTGCAGGAGGCTTCCCTGAAGGCTCCGGAGGGCAAAACACGACCCTATGAGCAAACAGGAATGTAGAGTCACTTTTTGCCCTCTGGAGCCTTCAGGGAAGCCTCCGGAAGGCCGCTGAAGGCTCTGGAGGATGAAAAACGGCCCTACGGACAAACCGCCTCCGGGGGAGTGGGGAAGGCTGTTTTCGCCCTCCCCAGGTTCCTATAAAGCCTCTGGAGCCTGGGGAGGGTGAAAAAACCCACACCAAAAATGGGGTGGAGAGCTGGTCATGCGCGCATGCAAGCTGGGGTCGTGCGCATAGCATTATGGGTGTGGCATGCCCGTGCATGCCCCCCCTGTGCTCCCCCACCTCTGGCACACGAGCCATAAAAGGTTCCCCATCACTGGCCTCTACCATTTTCCCCAAGTCTGATAATATAGTTTTCTTTCTTTCTTTCTTTCTTCTTTCTTTCTTTCTTTCTTTCTTTCTTTCTTTCTTTCTTTCTTTCTTTCTTTTATTAAAAGTTTTTAAAAAAGTTTTACAAATATATACCTCCCCCCCAAAACCCAGCTTCCCCCCAACCTCCCCCCCCAACCTCCCAGAGCAAATACAGGATATAAACATTAACAACCATATTCTATGCTGATATTTTAGCCATCTCTGCTAAGTTTGTTACTTTTAACGTCCATTCTTGAATAGTAGGCAATTCTTCCTTCTTCCAGTACTGCGCCACCAACAGTCTTGCTGCCGTTGTAAGATTCAAAATCAAATTAGTCTCTATAACTGTACAGTCTGTAATTATACCTAGCAGGAATAACTGAGGAGTAAACTTTATCCTCTTTTTAAGAATATTTTGCACAATCCACCATATTTTTAACCAAAATGCTTTAACCTTTTTACAAGTCCACCATATATGGTAATACGTAGCATCAACAATTTTTCTTTCAAGGTTATGTACTGTGCCGAAATGGATAAACTAACTAAAGAAATCCAGGGAAAGGAAGAATCAGAATTCTACCAGATATGGGATAAATGGTATAGGTGGATGGAGGAAAGAAACAGAAATCAATGAAAGAATATAGCAACACTCAAAATAATAGTTATGAGTAAAATAAGAGGGTTAAGAATGGTGAAATCTAAATGAAATACAATAGAAGGGGAAATAATATAAGGTGAGTGATATCGATTGATGATTGCTAATATAAAAAACAGGAAGTTTCTGTTCGCACTGCATTGTATAAATGTGGTGTATGTCTAATTTTTGTGTTTGTGTATTTTACATGTTTGTTAATAAAAATCTTTTTAAAAAAACAATTTTTCTTTATTTCTGAACTTAGCGGTGCCCCTTTTGGGCCTGGTGCCCTAAGCACGCGCATAGTCTGCTTAATGGTTAATACATAAGGTGACCAGACGTCACGCTTTCAGCGTGACAGGCACGCTTTTCTACAATTTGTCACGCGTCCCACCACGTTCTTAAAAAGTCCCGATTTTTTTTAAATTTTATTTTTACCAATGTAAAGAGGCTGCAAGGCCGTGGCAGATAGGGGCCGCCAGCGGGTCTTACTGATTTTCTAGGATACATACAAGTTGCCTACTACGTCCTCCATATTCGGGGAGAGACACTCGCTCCCGCGCAACACGATCACGCCGCAGGTTTTCAAAGCCACACTCTTGATTGGCTCGCAAACGTCGCGAGAGATGGCTTCCGAAGGAGGACAAAAAGCGCTGTAGCTGCGCCTAAAGAATAGCCGTCTCTGTAGGAACGAGAATGTCACTCATCCCAATCCGTTGAGACAAATATTTAATCTCTCAGTTCAATGCTTTCGGAAAGCAGAAAGCCTAGATGTTCAAGGGAAGACTTACACCACGGATGCCAGTGAGTTTCCCACCATTGGGCATCCTGGTGGGGCGAGGAGCTTTATCAGTTGGCGCCTGGATGGAGAACGTGGCCCTCTTCACTTCACCTTTTGCAGCTTCTTTATAAATAACTCTCTGCGAGAAGGACAGGAAGTGTGACAGGGCGCCTGTTTTGATGGACGGTGGCTTTCCTGGTTCTGCAGAAACCAGATTTTTTTCTTCCTATTTTTTTTTAAAGAAAAGGGTGGGATTGCTTTGAAATGTTAAGATTCTTTCCTTTTATTTTTGGCTCTTGGCAGGACGAGACTTTGGAGGAAAATTCAAACAGTGAAAGCACTTTTCCTTTTTAACCAAAGGGTGGGTGTGAACCTTGGCATCACTGCACAATCGCTTAAGTTCCCACAGGGCCCGCTTGGGAAGGGCAGGGAGTTTGGCGCAACCCGCACTCGGCTCCCTCACGGACCTGTTCTATTGATTCGTTTTTATTGATTTCGATTAGACGCCACCCGTCTCCGTCAAGGAAAAGACTCTAATTTTTTTCCATTTTTTATTTTGATTTTAACAATCCATTTTCCATTAACCAGTGTGTCATCTGGGTATACCTCTTTTGTGCCAACATTAAAATATACAATCTTTTTTTATTTTTAAAGATTTTTATTAACAAACATGTAAAATACACACACACAAAAATTAGACGTACACTACATTTATACAATACAGTGCGAATAGGAACTTCCTGTTTTTTATATTAGCAATCATCAATCGATATCGCTCACCTTATATTATTTCCCCTTCTATCGTATTACATTTAGATTTCACCATTCTTAACCCTCTTATTTTACTCATAACTATTATTTTTGAGTGTTGTTATATTCTTTCATTGATTTTTGTTTCTTTCCTCCATCCACCTATACCATTTATCCCATATCTGGTAGAATTCTGATTCTTCTTTTCCCTGGATTTCTTTAGTTAGTTTATCCATTTCGGCACAGTCCATAATCTTTCTTATTATTTCATCTTCATTTGGGGTTAATTTGCTTTTCCATTTCTGGGCAAAGGCAATCCTTGCCACTGTAAGTATATGTAGTATTAAATATTGGATTTCCCTTTTTGTATTTCACCAACATAATTCCTAATACAAAAACTTCAGGTTTCCATTCTATTTTAACTCTTGTTATTGCCTCCAGCCAATTTTTGATCCTTTTCCAAAAAATTTTTGCCTCCTCACAGGTCCACCATAAATGATAATATGTTCCATGTATTGATTTGCATTTCCAGCATTTGGGGGAGGTATTTGTTGAGATTTTAGCTAACCTTGATGGTGCCAGGTGCCATCTGTACAACATTTTGTACTGGTTTTATACAATCTTATTCATAATTTACTCTCATCTTATCTTAATTTAGTCCAATATATTTTTTTGCTTTTGTGCAGGTCCACCACATATGACAAGTACAAGCCCGGTGTCTGGTGGCATTTCCAATATTTAGCTGATTTATCTTTAAATTTTATATATGCAGTCCTTAGCTCCCATATTTGCTCCCTCCCATATTTGGGCATACCAGGTGCTTTGACATAACACTTAATCATTTCCTTGGCTCAGCTGATAAGGGAGGAGAGCCTGTGGCTTAGAGGCTAGTACAACTGCCTAACTTGTAAAAACAGCCCAGGTTCGAATCCCAGTGAGGGTATGGCTAGCTAATGAGGGCTAAATAGCTTGAAATAGATCTATAGATCTTTATTTATTTATCCGCACAAATGCAACACAAAAATGGTTTTCTGCCTGGAAGGCTCCTAGGGTAGAGCTGAAAGGCAAAAGGGAAGCAGTATGCTCCCTCCCATATTTGGGCATACCAGGTGCTTTGACATAATACTCTGTGTGTGTGTGTGTGTGTGTGTGTGTGTGTGTGTCTGTGTGTCTGTGTGTCTGTGTGTCTGTGTGTCTGTCTGTGTGTCTGTCTGTCTGTGTATAAGAATCTGGGTAGCCAGATTCACTTAACAACCTTGTTACTAATCGAAGAAAAAAAATTGAATTTCACCACCAATTTACCACCAATAAAACGGGAGGGACTAGTTAGTAGCATCCTAAGCAGGCCTTCTGCTCTATCCCTCATATCATTTCCAAAGCTCGAAATCACAACATTCTTCACTTACTTATACAGCTCTAAATATTGTTTATGACCGTAACTGGCTATATTCCGCTATCAGGAATGTATAGCAAATTATGTGTTGTCATCTGGCAAGCTTGAGTTTATTTTCAGACTTGATTTATGCATTGAACATCTGTCCCCCACCAATTTCTTTATTGGCCTCCTCCAGATCTTTCTGGCGCTTCACCTCTGAAATGTCAAAACCCATCACTCTGAAAATCGCATGGACCTCACGCACGTGGCCAATTCCAGCCCTGATTATAATTACCTGGCTTTTCCAGAAATCTTGTCTTCCTCCTATTCCCACCACCTCCGTGCTGGAAAGGGAGCCAGCTGGCAGGCCTGAGGACTAGCACCTTGGCAAATCTGATGGCTTCCCTGCGTGGCTGGCAACGGCAATTGCTTTGAAGCGCCTATAGAAAGTTAGCACCCACCCATCTCCTAGAAGAATGAAATATTTTGAGAAATATTTAAAAAGGCAGAATATTATATTTCCCTGGAAACATGTTTTTTTAGAGGCAGGAAGCAGACTCACTCTCAATAGCCCCCATCTTCCTTAATACCCCATAGCAGATGTCAGCACTTAAGAGATAAAGAGATAGCTAGCTCTATTCATAAGCAAATTCCCTGCAGCAAGATCTGAACAGAGGTAGGGTTAGCCCTCAGCCACCATCGGAATTGCACAAATAAGCCCCTTCATTGCATCAGCAGACCAAACTTCAATCAAACCTAGCTCAGACAACCTACAGAGCCTGCTTTGACCCTTACAACAGCCAATAGAATACATGCTCTTGCACAGGAACAGGAAGCTCAAGGGCAAAGCCCAACAGAAGGCATAAATACCCCCTACTCTCAACTCCATGGGGTCAGAATCACACGTCCTTGGTGGTTCTGCTTCATCGATAAATGGACCCTCTTTCCAATCAGCCTCCATTTTGTCTCCAGTGCCTTTCTCAGGGCCTGGAACCGAACCAGATGGATATTTCTCCCAACACGCCTACCAGGAATCGGAGCCCTTCACTGTGTTGGAAAAAATGTCTATTTGAGCTCAGTTCCAAGTGGGGAAAAAGACACCGGAAACATGGAGGCTGCGTGGAAAGATGGTTTAATAGTGGACAGGACCACATGGCTTGAGCTCCTGAACAGAAAAGGGGATCAGATGCTTCCAGATGTTGGGTGAAGAGGAAAAAGAGCAGAGATGCTGAAAGTCCCTGGTTTTATGCCCTCTCTGGGCTTTGAACCTGAGCTTGTATTCTGATTGGTTGTCAGACTCCCACGGGGCCACGCAGAGGCAACTCTGTGGGTTGTGCTTTGAGTCCAAGTTTGGTTGAGCCTTGCTTCTTCCGAAGTGCCCTGTGGTGAGATGGGGAACGGGCTAATACTATTATGCCTTAATCCCATCACTATGGAGCTGAAGGGGGAGATCTTTGTTATGTAGAATAGACTGACTCGGGCCTATTAATGGCCCATTGACAAAGGTGGCGGGTTTTAAGAGTGAGTCTGTTTCCTACCTAAAAACATGTTTCTCCATTTCTTATCCAGGGAAATGTAATATTCTGCCTTTTCAATATTTCCCAGGATATTTCATTTTTTTTTCTAGGAGACGGGTGGGTTTTGATTTCCAACCACTGCTTTATGCAGAAAACAACACTGGTTGGCTTTCCCCCAAACATCTCCCAAAGTAAAAGTTTTCCTTCGGGAAAACTACAACACCTCCCCCCTCCCCCCCCAAAAAATAAAAATAAAAGCAAGCTCCAGAAATCTGCCTTCTCCTCTTGTTTGATTTTTGACAGCATCTTCCTGGCTCGGAGGGGCCTGCGGTGCGCCTTGCTCGAGCCAACTATGGCACACGGGCTCCTTCTCCCATCATTGTTGATCCGACAATAGTCTGTTTGTATTTTTCCTTCCCAGAAAGGCTGCCAACAACACATCTGTCTCCAGCTGATAGCGAGAGCAGCTTTGGAAAAGCTCACGCTCCATCTGATAAGTCTGGCAGGATTTCGGCTCCTTCACCTCTCGCACACCCACCGAGCCGGGGAGGGGCAGGGGCAGCAAAGATGTCAGCCTTAACTTATTAATTGGTTTCTTCTCCGGCTTGCTAAAACACACACACACACACACACACACACACACACGAACACAGACACCCATGCAAGCAGGCACAAAGAGGAGGATCTTCGGAAGGGGCCGTTTGGATTTTGGAGATTACATTTGGCTTTGCGTAAAAAGATGAGCAGGAATGCGGAAGGCAGGAACGGGCACCCAGGGGCATGTGAAATTGTAGGCATGGCTGAAGATAAGATGAGATGATGAGATGAGATGATAAGAGGAGAGAGAAGAGGAGAAGAAGAAGAGGAGGAGGAGAGGAGATAGAAGAGAGGGAAGGGGAGAGGAGAGGCAAGAGGAAAGGAGAGGAGAGAGGAGAGAGAGGATGGGAGAGAAGAGAAGAGAGAGGAGAGGAGAGAGAGAAGAGAGGAGAGGGGAGAGGAGAGAGGAGAGGAGAGAGAGGAGAAGAGAGGAGAGAGAGGAGGGGAGAGGAGAAGAGAGAAGAGGGGAGAGAAGAGAAGAGAGAGGAGAGAGGAGAGGAGAGAGAGAAGAGGGGAGAGAAGAGAGAGGAGAGAGGAGAGGAGGAGAGAGAAAAGAGAGGAGAGAGGAGAGGAGAGAGAGGAGAAG
Source organism: Thamnophis elegans (assembly GCF_009769535.1). Lineage (NCBI taxonomy): Eukaryota > Metazoa > Chordata > Lepidosauria > Squamata > Natricidae > Thamnophis > Thamnophis elegans. Next base: position 95,065,464 of record NC_045545.1, on the reverse strand, counting down.
AAAAGAGAGAGAGGAGAGGAGAGAGAGGAGGGGAGAGGAGAGGGGAGAAGAGGAGAGAGGAGAGAAGAGAAGAGGGGAGAGAAGAGAATAGCAATAGCAATAGACTTATATACCGCTTCATAGGGCTTTCAGCCCTCTCTAAGCGGTTTACAGAGTCAGCATATCGCCCCCAACAACAATCCGGGTCCTCATTTTACCCACCTCGGAAGGATGGATGGCTGAGTCAACCCTGAGCCGGTGAGATTTGAACAGCCGAACTGCAGAACTGCAGTCAGCTGAAGTAGCCTGCAGTGCTGCATTTAACCACTGCGCCACCTCGGCTCCTAGGTGAAGAGAGGAGAGGAGAGGAGAGAGGAGAGGAGAAGAGAAGAGAGAGAGGAGGGGAGAGGAGAGAGGAGGAGGAGAGAGGAGAGAAGAGAGGAGAGAGGAGAGGAGAGAGAGGAGAAGAGAGGAGGAGAGAGGAGAGAAGAGAGGAGAGGAGAGAGAGGAGAAGAGAGGAGGAGAGAGGAGAGAAGAGAGGAGAGGAGAGAGGAGAGGAGAGAGAGGAGAAGAGAAGAGAGAGGAGAGGAGAGGAGAGAGGAGAGGAGAAGAGAAGAGAGAGAGGAGGGGAGAGGAGAGAGGAGGAGGAGAGAGGAGAGAAGAGAGGAGAGAGGAGAAGAAAGAGAATAGAAGAGAGGAAACAGAAGCGAGGAGAGAGGAGGAAAGAGAAAAGAGGAAACAGAGGAGAAGAGAGGAGGAGAGAGGAGAGAAGAGAGGAGAGGAGAGAGGAGAGGAGAGAGAGGAGAAGAGAAGAGAGAGGAGAGAAGAGAGGAGGAGGAGAGAGGAGAGAAGAGAGGAGAGGAGAGAGGAGAGGAGAGAGAGGAGAAGAGAGGAGGAGGAGAGAGGAGAGAAGAGAGGAGAGGAGAGTGGAGAGGAGAGAGAGGAGAAGAGAAGAGAGAGGAGAGAAGAGAGAAGGAGGAGAGAGGAGAGGAGAGAGAGAAGAGAAGAGAGAGAGGAGAAGGAGAGGAGAAGGAGAGGAGAGAAGCAAAGCAACCTTTATTGTCATTTTTTTTCGTGAACACATTGGCCCACATTAAAAAATGAAATTCTGATGCCTGCTCTCAAAAGAAAATAAATATATAGATTTTCCTCCCTGAGCAGCAGGTTGGACTAGAAGACCTCCAAGATCCCTTCCAACTTGGATGTGGTTGTTGTTACACACACACACACACACACACACGTGTATTAATCACAGTCCATTTAGAATACATAGTGGGAAAAAGAGCCTTGAGAACTAACAAGATTGCATCGGGAAAACTGAAATGCAAAGTGTAAAAAATTTGGACTGTGGCATGTATTCGGAACTGTTCTGGCAACTTAGAGGCCACATATCACGGTGTTAAAGTTAGGTACGACTTACTTAATGACTGCACGCTTAGTGACGGCAGTTCCTCTCCCTATACCTGAGAACTAGTTTTCTGGTTCAAAAATGTGAATTGGATCCCTTGGCACGTATGAAATTTGCTTTGATTTACAGGCAGTCCTCGACTTAATGGCCACAATTGAGGCAGAGGTTTTTTTTGTTGCTAAGTGAGAAATTTCTTCTTTTGCCCCATTTTACGGCTTTTCTCGACACTGTTGCTAAGTGAATCACTGCAGTTGCTAAGGGAGTAACACTGTTGTTAAGGGAATCTGGCTTCCTCATTGATTTCATTTGTCAGAAGGTCGCAAAAGGGGATTACACGACCCCCTGAGACACTGCGACCGTCATAAATACAAACCGGTAGCCAAGCCCCTGAATTTGGATCACGAGACCATGAGGATGCTCCCAACGGTCGTAAGTGCAAGGATCTGGGTTCCGTCACATTTTTCAGTGCTGTTGTAACTTTGAAGGGTTACTAAATAGAACTGTTGTAAGTTGATGATTACCTGCATCAAATGTATGTTGGAAATGTAACCAATGAGAAGGCTTGACCCCCCCCCCTCTTCTGTGTGGCAGCCCCTCAAATATTGGAAAACTGCTATCATGTCTCCCCTAGTCCTTCTTTTCATTAAACTAGACATACCCAGTTCCTGCAACCGTTCTTCATATGTTTTAGTCTCCAGTCCCCTAATCCTCTTCGTTGCTCTTCTCTGCACTCTTTCTAGAGTCTCCACATCTTTTCTACATCGTGGCCACCAAAACTGGATGCAAATATTCCAAGTGTGGCCTTACCAAGGCCTTATAAAGTGGTATTAACGCTTCACGTGATCTTGATTCTCTCCCTCTGTTTATGTAGCTTAGAAATGTGTTGGATTTTTTGGCAGCTGCTGCAAACTCTTTAACAAGTTTCCACCCATTGCTTCTTGTTCTGCCCTCAGGTGCTTTGGAGAATAGCTTGACTCCCTCTTCTTCGTGGCAGCTCCTTAAATATTGGATCATGTCACCCCTAGTCCTTCTTTTCATTAAACTAGACATACCCATTTTCTGCAACCGTTATTCGTATTTCTTCGCCTCCAGTCCCCTAATCATCTTTGTTGCTCTTCTCTACACTCTTTCTAGAGTCTCCACATCTTTTCTACATCATGGCAACCAAAATTGAATGCCATATTCCAAGTGTGGCCTTCCCAAGTCCTTATAAAGTGGTATGAACCCTTCACGAGATCTTGATTCTCTCCCTCTGTTGATGCAGCCTAGAACTGTGTTGGCTTTTTTGGCAGCTGCTGCACACGGCTGACTCCTATTTAAGTGGTTGTCCACTAGGACTCCAAGATCCCTCTCACAGTTACTACTGTTGAGCCAGGTACCACCTATACCAGGGGTCTCCAACCTTGGCAACTTTAAGACTTGTGGCCTTCAACTCAAACTTGTGGACTTCAATTTCAAAGAGTTGAAGGCCACAACTCTTAAAGTTGCCAAGGTTGGAGACCCCTGACCAGAGATGGTTTCCTACAGCTTCGGACTGCTTATCCAAACTGATAGCAACTTGGCGGCCTGGGTCCCAGGCCTGCCATGCCCCCAAACGGGTTCTCTTGATGGCGCCATCTTGTTTTTGCCTTCCGCGCAGGCGCAGAGCAATTTTTGTTGGACTGCACGGCGCGTCCTTGAGTCCTGGCCTATACTCTATCCGGGCATTTGATTTTTCTTGCCTAAGTGTAAAACCTTGCTTATTTTTTTTTTCCTACATTGAATTTCATTTTGAATCTACCTCTGCGCTTTGGAGCGCTTTCTTTGGAGGAGGAAGCCTGCCGAGGGGAGGAATTGGGTCAGCTAAACTTTGCCGGAGCGGTAATTTCCTAGCCAGCGGGCTGATCCTTCCCGTCATTCTTATGAAACAATCCTTTCTCTCTCCTTTGCAAGTCCAACTCGCCCGTTTTGTCGCGGCCCGGGGGAAGCCCCTTCAGGGACCGTCGTAAGCTTCCTTTGGTCCTACAGTGGAAAGCCGTTTTTCTTCGCCCTGGTGCCGGCTGGCTGGCATAGGTCCCTGGGGATTTCGGAACCAGAAGGCAGCGTTTCTGGGAATTGTGAAGGTCAAGGAGGGGAAACAGTTGGATTTCTAAGTCACTTGCCTCAGGGGGAGTGAAATCTAGTTGGGAGTTTCCTCCTGACCTTGGTCACTTGGAGATGGGTGGACTTCAACTCCCAGAATTCCCCAGCCAGTATCATGGGGCAAACTCTAGATCAGTATTTCTCTACCTCAGCAACTTGAAGATGTGTGGACTTCAACTCCCAGAATTCTCTAAAATCAAACTTTGATTTTAGGGAATTCTGGGAGGCAGAGAAATACAAAACTTCAAATGAAACTCTGACTTTAGATTTGATTTTTGGTGTTATAGAAGGGCCTTGAAATATCGAGAAAAGTGAAGCAAAAGGCTGAAGTTCTAATTCTTTTTTTTTTTGCCTCTATTATACTGAAAAATGCAGAAATCACTCCTCCTTTCCTTCCTTCCTTCTTTTCCATTTCTCTCTCACTCTTTTCCTCCCTTTCTCTTTTCCTCTCCATCCTTCTTTTCCTCTTCTTTCTTTCATTCTTTCATGTTTTCTCTTTTTCCTCCCTCCCTCTACCTTTCTTTCTCTTCTTCTTCCTTCCTTCCTTTCCATCTCTCTCCCTCTTTTCCTCCCTTTCTCTTCTTTTCCTCTTCTTTCTCGTTCTCCTTTTTCTTTTTTCTTTTTCTTCCTTCCTTCCTTCCTCTCTCCATACCTCCCTCTTTCTTTTTCTTTCTTTTCCTTCCTTCCTTCTCTAACCTTTATTCATTGCTGTATTTTTAATTTATAATGAACTTTAATAAAGACAGACAAGAAAAATGCTGTCCTGGTTTGTGATTGTGAAAAAGGTCTTTAAAAAAAATAATCTATGGCAGTGTTTTCCCAAGTTGTCTGTTTTAAGATGGGTGGGCATCTTAAAGGGTTCAACTTTTTTTAAAAACAGTGATCTACAGAAGGCAGAAATTTTTGGAGAAGGACAAAATCAGAGGGAACCTCAAAATCTGAAAACTCATTAGATGGGCCTCCTTGCAAATCTCTTTTCTTGCTTTGCTGGCGGCGTGGAAATACAGTGTGCATGGGATCTCAGATTGCAGAGGGGGTTGGGCTTGAAGACCTCCAAGGTCCCTTCCAGCTCGATTCTGACTGGGGGGGGTGTCGGCTTTGGTTGTTTGGGAGAGAACAGGATAGGGATGACTTAGGAAGCCTGAATGGGGAGGTGGGGAATGGGGAATCTCTGGTGAGAATTTGGGAGGCCTGGTCTTCCCACAGCCAGCTTTGCAGTGGCGCCGAAAGAGGAAGGTTTTTTTGTAAAAACCAGAAGGAAAAAGATGCAAATACCGGACTTCTCTGGGTCAAGGACACCAAACAAGCATAGAAGAGAAAGCTGGGGAAGGGAGGGAGGGGCTTGCTGGGAGGCTGAGCGTTTTCACAAGTGCAGCAAAGCAGGAGGGAAACTTCAGATGGGCTGAGATTTTATGCACTTTTCTGGATGCTGAATCAGTAAAGGGGACACAATGACTTATATCAGAGTTTCTCAATTGAAGATGGGTGGACTACAACTCCCAGAATTCCCCAGCCAGCAATGCTACTCTACCCTACCCTACATTTCTACCCTACTCTACTCTACCCTACTCTACACTCTACTCTATTCTCTCTACTCTACTCTCTCTACTCTACCCTATTCTACTCTACTTTATACTCTACTCTTCTCTCCACTCTACCCTACCCTACCCTACTTACACTCTACACTCTATCCTACCCTACTCTATACCCTACTCTTTACTCTACACTCTACTCTACCCTCTACTGTACTCTATTCTACACTCTACCATACCCTACTCTACCCTACCCTACTCTACATTTCTACCCTACTCTACTCTACCCTACTCTACACTCTATTCTCTCTACTCTACCCTCTCTACTCTACCCTATTCTACACTCTACTTTATACTCTACTCTTCTCTCCACTCTACCCTACCATACCCTACTCTACCCTACTTACACTCTACTCTACACTCTATCCTACCCTACTCTATAACCTACTCTTTACTCTACACTCTACTCTATCCTCTACTGTACTCTATTCTACACTCTACCATACCCTACTTTACCCTACCCTACATTCTACTCTACACTCTACTCTACAGTCTACTCTACCCTACCCTGCTCTACCCTCTACTCTACTCTACACTCTACTCTGTTCCGCTCATCTCCATTCCTATCCAATCCAGTCCAGTCCAGTCCATTCCAATCCAATCCCTAATCCTATTTATGGTATTTATTTGGAAAATGTATATTGTTGCTTCGTGATGACTCAAGGCGGCTTACAGGAAATAAAAGCACAACATAAAAAAATAAATAAAAATAAAGTACCCCACACCCACCCTGGTGACAACGTACACTCGTACCACACTATTTCCACTCTACTGCCATTGAATAGCAATAACAGTTAGACTTATATACCGCTTCATAGGGCTTTCAGCCCTCTCTAAGCGGTTTACAGAGTCAGCATATTGCCCCCAACAACAATCCGGGTCCTCATTTTATCCACCTCGGAAGGATGGAAGGCTGAGTCAACCCTGAGCCGGTGAGATTTGAACAGCCGAACTGCAGAACTGCAGTCAGCTGAAGTAGCCTGCAGTGCTGCATTTAACCGCTGCGCCACCTCGGGTGCCCACTCAGAATTTTCCCCCCTGCCAAATTCTAAAAGATCCACCAAGGTCTCATGCTTTTCTTGGAAACTGAGGCAGAAGCAAACATGAAAATGGATGGAACACCAAATTACTGTAATGAGATCTTCATATGCCTGTTGTTTGATTCCCCACACGCATGCACACATACCAAGCCCCCAGCCAAGCCAGCTCACTGCAAGCTAGGGAAAAACCTCTACAAAAATGCATATTTTTGCGAATGCGATATGGAAGAAAGCATTCCATTTGTGGAAATTATTTGCAGATTTGATGTATGTTTGCTAAAATGGCAAACAGGAGGGGTTGGAAGAAGCCACATACTGAGATTGTTAGAAGTCATTGTTGCAACCTATTTCTATGCAACAGCTACAGTAGAATTCAGCCAATAGAAGGCAGTATTTACAAGTTTGGATCTAAGTAGTGTTTCATGTTACAGAAAAATAGTTGAGCTGTAAAGCACATGGTGACTGTGCTCTTTGCTCTGTTTGGTGCTTTATCGAAACAGAATTTCTAACAGAGATGCATACCGATTTTTAGGGCTATCTTAAAAAACGGGGTGGGGGGAACTGAAAGTGAAAGATTTGTAAAAGGAAAAAAAACCCAGTACCTGAAGAAAAAAAAATTAAGATTTGAGAAAATGAGGAGCTGAGAGAAATAAAATTGATATAGTATTTCCCCCACTCTTCCTCCCTTCTCTGCCTCTTCCTGTCTTCAAGATGTTAGAAGCAAGCTCTGCTCACCCATCCATTTCTGAATAAAACTACCTTTTAGTTCAAATATAGGTAGTCCTCGACTTAAGACAGCAACTGAGCCCAGAATTCAAGTTGTAAGTCATGCTGGTCGTTAAGTGAGTCATCATGTGACCCCACCCAATTTTTACGACCGTAAAAGTTAGCAACAGCATCGTTAACTGAATCCCGCTTCCCGCGCTTGACTTTGCTTGTCAGAAGGTCGCAAAAGGGGATGACACCATTTCGGGCCACTGCAACCGTCATAAATACGAGACCGTTGCTAAGTGTCTCAATTTGATCACGTGACTATGGGGATACTACAACGGTCGCAAGTGTGGAAAAAAAGCCATAAGACCCTTTTTCCAGGGCCGTTCTAACTCTAAACGGCCCCAGAACGAACTGTTGTTAAGTCGAGGACTATCTGTCACAACTCACAACTTGACTGGGACCCAGAAGTCTCCAAGGGCAGCCCCGCGCAGAGCGAATTGCAGTAATCCAACGCTAAGGCGCTAAAAAGGTATGGGAAGGAAGAGTGTGAGCAAAGAACACCTATGTGTGTTGTAAGTGCACTCTCTCTCTCTCTCAGTCTCTCTCTCTCTCACACACACATAGACACACTCACTCAAAGCCACCTAGTCCGAGAGAAACTACAGTCTGGGTGAGAAGCAAAAGGTCAGGAGGGCCTGTTCCCGTCAAGGCTTGTTCTCCTCCCCTTGGGAATTACTGCTGCGGCTGCAATGGGTCGGCTCCTGCAGAGGTGGGGTTTCCTCCTGTTCTCTCCCCCCTCCCTCCCCCTCTTGGGGTTGTTGGCACGCAGCTTCCCTATTCAGGAGGTGCGTCCTGGCGACGCCATCTCAGCTGCTACCGCATGTCTGAAGGGCTCCACTGGCTGGCCAGCTCTCCTGGAAGAGTTGGGGAGGGTGAGTTGGGAAAAAAAAACATCCATCCAGGGTGGGGAAGATGCTGGGCACTGCCAGCCACTTAATCCCATGCTGCCACGCCACCCGGAGAAGGAAGGAAAATTCAGATAGACCTCAACCGCAATGGGGGCCAAAATTTCATGACGTGACTTTGCAACCGTCGTAAATACGGGGTGGTTGACAAGCCATTTTGATCATGGGACCATAAGGATGCTGCGACGGTTGAAGGTGAAAAACAGCCATAAGCCGCTCTTTTTCTGTAGCTTCCCCAAACTTTGGCTTCTATTTGCATTTCATCTTACAATCCACTTCCATAAAAATATCATTTTAAGAAAGGAAAGAAGCCCGTACGGAATCAAAAGCACTTCTATCCAAATAAACCTCTTTGGAAATTCAGCGGTGCAAAGCAAAATCTGTCAGGGGGGGGGAGGAATGAGAGGAAGGGAATTTGGCACCGGCCTGAGTTGGCATAGGATGCCAGGAAACAAGGTGAGAGCCAGCCATTTCATTTCATTTCATTTGGCTTTTTTTATGCAGGGCTCTGCATACACTTTCCTTCCTTCCTTTTTAAATTGTTCCTTTCTTTCCTGTTGGTTCCTGTTCTGTCCCGTTTGAGGGAAACGCCCCGGGAACACCTTCCATTCAGCGCAACATTAATAGAGCCTTTGGACCTTTGGGATGCTGGGAACATAAATCACAGGTTCTTCTTTGGACTTTTCAAAAAAGCGAAACAAAAGCCGGCAGTCTGAATGGCAGATTTACCAAAGGGCAGGTCGACCCTCGGTGTTTTTTCTCTTACGTCCCTCCTATCAAACGGAGTGTGGCAGAGTGCTGAGAATGTATTTATTTTACACCACTTTTATTGTTTTTTTTACACACAACTCACAACAACAACCTTGTGAGGTGCGTTTGGCTGTAAGAGAGGGACTAAAGCGAAGGTCACCCAATTGGCTCTGAGACCTAAGGCAGGACTGGAGCCAAAGTCACCCAGATGATTTTCATGCGTAAGGTGGGACTAGAACTCACCATCACCTGGTGATTGACCCAAAGCCACCCCAGATGATTTTCATGCATAAGGTGAGACTAGAACTCACCATCGCCTGGTGATTGGACCAAAATCACCCAGTGGGCTTTCATGCCTAAGGCACTACTAGAACTGTCGCCTGGAGAGTGAACCAAAGTCAAGCAGATGATTTTCATGGCTAAGGGGTGACTAGAACTCATTGTCTCCTGGTGATTGGCCCAAAGTCTCCCAGCTGGCTTTCATACCTAAGGCAGAACTAGAACTCACAGTCTCCTGCCTTCCAGGGATCTCTTGCAAGTGTGCTTTTTGCACTCAAAAGAGAGAGAGAGAGACTTTTATGGCAGCTACCACGAGGCTTGGTCTCATCAGAAAGGATTAACGGCTTGACAACCCGTGATCCATTTTGGAGTTCTTCCCAAAAATTAGTTTCATGACTCAATGCTGGGCCCTTCCTTTCTTCCATACCGTGAGCTGACCGACAAATTCCAATAACAACAAAAACAGGAGCAAGAATAGAGCAGTTAAACCCACTCTACCATTCAAGGAATTGCCCAAATGTAACAGTATAAGGACTTTGGGCAAAATACAATTCTTAGCTGCGCTCCAAGGCCAGTGCTGAAGGATTAACAGCTGAGTTCAGCAGTTGACTGAATATTTCTTGAATGACACAACAGTGCCACCTGCGGGCATTTCCCAGGTCCTGATACTCTCACCGGGAAATGAAAGGGTGGACTTTCAATCAGAATAGAGCTGGAAGGGACGTTGGAGGTCTTCTATCTAATCCAACCCCATTAAGCAGAAGACCCTATATCAGGGGTGTCAAACTCGATTTCATTGAGGGCCACATCAGAGTTGTGTTTGACCTCGGGGGACTGGGTGGGCATGGCCAGCTCGATGTCACTCGTGTCCGGAGGGGGGGGGAGGCGTTTCTGGTGTTCCAAGCACTCACAGCTCTCCCAAGTTCCATTTTCACTGGCAGAGGATTGCAGGAGGCCGTTGCAGCTGAAAATGGAGCTCATGAAGGTTGCGTGCAGCCATCCCAATCTCCATATTCAATGGCAGAGGCACCGTGGGCCGGTCCTTCGCTGTTTGCAGGGCAGCCCCAGGGCCAAATCTAAGCAGCCCGCAGGCTGGATCCGGGCCCCGGACCTTGAGTTTCACACCCTTCCCCTATACCATTTCACACAAGTGGCTGTCCAGCCTCTTCAAAGTGACAATAAAGTTATTCTAAGCCTAGGTTTCTTCTTAAAAACCTCCAGTGATGAAGTACCCACAACTTCTGAAGGCAGGCACCTGTTCGACGGGTTAATTGTTCTCACTTTTACTTGGAATAACAGTTGGAAGGTACCTTTTAGGCCATCTAATCCAACACCGTGTCAAGCAGGAGACCCTACATCATTTCAGACAAGTGGCTGTCCAGTCTCTTCTTAAAAACCTCCAGTGATGAAGCGCCCACAACTTCTGGAGGGAACTTCTGTTCCACTGGTTAATTGTTCTCACTGTTAGGAAGTTTCTACTTAATTCTAGGTTGATTCTCTCCTGGATTAATTTCCATCTGTTGTTTCTTGCCTTGCCTTCTAGTGCTTTGGAAAATAAGTTGTACCCCTCTTCTTTGTGGCAGCCCCTCAACTTTTATAAAGCGATATGAATACTTCATATAATCTTGACTCTACGACTCTGTTTATACAACCAATGATTGTATTAGCTTGGCAGCTGCCACACACTGCTGGCTCATATTTAGAACAGAATAGAATAACAGAATTGGAAGGGCCCTTGGAGGTCTTCTAATCCAACCTCCTGCCCAGGAAGAAAACCCTATACAGTTTCAGACAAATGGCAACATCTTCTTAAAAACGTCCAGTGTTGGAGCATTCACAACTTCTGGAGGCAAGTTGGTCCACTGATTAATTGTTGTTAACTGTCAGGAAATTTCTCCTTAGTTCTAAGTTGCTTCTCTCCTTGATTAATTTCCACCCATTGTTCCTTATCTTGCCTTCAGGTGCTTTGGAGAATAGCTTGACTCCCTCTTCTTTGGGGCAGCCCCTGAGATATTGGCAGACTGCTATCATGTCTCCCCTAGTCCTTCTGGGCATTAAACTAGACATTCCCAGTTCCTGCAACCATTCTTCATATGTTTTAGCCTCCATTCCCCTCATCCTCTTTGTTGCTCTTCTCTGCACTTTTTCTAGAGTCTCCACATCTTTTTTACATCGTAGCGACCAAAGCTGAATGCAGGATTCCACGTGTGGCCTTACCAAGGCATTTAAGTGATCGTCCACTAGGATTCCAATGTCCGTCTCTCAGTTTCTGTTTTTGAGTCAGGATTTGATCATTTCATTTGTACTATTGTAAATAGAGTTGGAATGGACCTTGGAGATATCTAGTATAACTCCCTGCTCAAGCAGGAGACTCTATAACATTCTGGACAAATAGCTGTGCAATTTCTGCTTATAAACCTCCAGTGATAGAGCACCTATAAGGTGTGAAGGCCCAGTGATTAAGGCCCAGTAATCCACTCATTAGTTGTTCTGTCAGGAAATCTCTTCTTAGTTTTAGGTTGCTTCTTTCTTTGAGAAGTCTCCATTTATTACTTCTTATCCTGCCTTCTGGTGCTTTGGAGAATAGATCGAACCCCTCTTCTCTGTGACAGCCCCTCAAATATTGGTATACTATCATGTCATCCCTAATCCTTTTTGTTGGACTAAAATCCGTTCCAAATTTCTAATTTATCATGATAACATCATGAATCAACCATCCCTTAAAACTATATCCGGGTTTGCGGGAATACCATCCCGAAAATTGAGAGATGAAAGGAGATAACCACAAACAACAGAAAAGGAAAGGAAGAGAGGAGAGGAACGGAGAGGGAAGGAAGAAAGAGGAAAGGAGAGGAAGGATGGAAGGGATAGAAAGAGAAGAAGAGAGGGTAGGAAGGGGAAGAAAAAGATAGGAGTAGGGGAGAGGTAAGGGAGGAAGGGAAGGGAGAGGAGGAAGAAAGTAGAGAAGGGAGGGAGGGAGAAAAGAAAGGAAAAGTAGGATGGTGATAATGCAAAATAAGTCTATTGGATGGTAAACGAAGCAACCCAGAAATAATAATTTAACTTTTTATATGGAAAAACAAATGTGTAAAAGTGATAAATATAAATAAGAATCACAATGTATACCTGTAACTGTAAGTAAGCGAATAAAAATATAAAAAACTTTTTTTTTAAAAAATGAATCAACTATCCCAGTCCTTGATAGACCAAAGTTATTTTCTTCTCATCTCAAGCTAATGAGAGACACCAACTGAAATTTCAAGGTCAAAGGACTAATAGTTAGCATGATTAAGCAGGTGAGGTGATCTGATACCAGAGGATGTGATTGTCAGTCGTCTGTTGCGGCTGAGTCACAAGTTGATGGCTTTTTGGGTTGCCCATGTCCTTCTACCCCAAAGGGATTGACTGGTCCACCCAGATGATTAATGGAAAGTGACGGGTTGCTGAGAAAGGTTGGGTTATTTCCTGAGGATCCGGTGGGGCAGTTTGACTCCAGCCTTTGTCACTGTCTACAATGAGTTGTAACAAAGGTTTTGGGTCAAATGATTCCATGTGACTTATTGTGTCACTCGATTGTTGGAAGAAATATCCACCTGGTTCAGTTCCAAGCGGGGAGAGACTCTGGAAACATGAAGGCTGTTTGGGAAGATGGTTTATTGATGAAGGAGAACCACATGGGTTTGAGGTCCTGGGCAGCTGACCACACGGAGTGGAGAATGAGGATTATTTATACCTTCTCTGAGCTTTAAACTTGAGCTTCCTGTTCCTGTGCAAGACCATGTGTTCTATTGGCTGTTGTAGAAGCCATAGCTAACTTTGTAGGTTTTGATGCAATGAAGGGGCTTGTTGGGAAATTTCTATTGTTGTCCTACCTTTGCTGTTCAGAATATCCTTTCTTGAATGGATTACCAAATCTGAATTTCTAAAAGTTGTCCCCTTAAGTTTCTTCTTAGGGCAGAGAGCTGAGGCTCTGAGTTTCTGGAGTTTAGAAACATGTTCCTCCTTTGGGGAAAATATAATATTCTGGCTTTAATATATCTCAAAATACTTTATTCTTCTAGGAGGGGTGGGTGCTAACTTTCTACATGTTGGTTCTCCGAGCTCTGGGAGATGAAGCATCAGAAGAGCACTGTTAGGAAAAGTAAAGAGTAATTCTGACTTGATGTGAATAACAGCTCAGATTCTGGATTACACTGTGGTATAATAGAGGTGAAACAATAGAATATTTACAGCTCAGGATTGGACAGTTGTTGTGGCCTGCCAGGGGAGCTGGCAGCAGATTCGGACAGGGAGGAGGTTGGGGAGGAACATGGGCCAGTCCTGGAGGCTGGGGAAGGCTCTGAGGAGGGCTCTGTGTCGCCCCCCCCCCCAGCGACAGTGGGGCTAAAGAACAGCAGGAGCCTGTTCCCAGGGTGTGCATGTGCAGAGTTGCCAGACGAAGGGAACAGCTAAAGAACAAGGGCTGACTTGGGAGTAAGGCCACAGGTGGACGGTGAATGGCCCCTCCCAGAGGGAATAAAAGAGAATTCCAGGAACTTTTACTAGCAGACGATGAGAGATTTAATAAAGAAGGACTTTTAAGACAGGAGGACACTATAATTGAAACTCAACCAGAGGGGCGGGGGCCAGGAGAGGCCAGAGAACGAGAGAGATATGGCAGAGAAGACTCGAGAGCAAGGTCACCCATCGAGACTCGATCCAAAGGCGCCCTCAAAGCGAATAACGTGTAAGGGAATTGAAGAATGGGAAACGAATGTACTATCAGCAAATGTAAATGGTCTTAACATAACTTCCAAAAGAAAACGTGTACTGTTGGATCTAGTGAAACAAAAGTTAGATGTAATCTGTCTTCAGGAAACCCACATTAAAGAAAAATACAATAACCTGTTGGTCTGTCCAAAACTAGGTAAAACATTCTGCTCGTCAGCACAAACCAGAAAAAGAGGAATTGTGATGTATATAAAAGAATGGTTGAACCCCAAATTAATACATGCAGACAAAGACGGTAGGGTATTAATGGTGGAGATAATTAATGGTGGGAAAAATTTTTTACTAGTTGGAATCTATGCCCCAAATCAAAAACAAGAGAGATTTTATATTAATCTATATAAGAGGATAAATGAAATAGAGTGGCAAAATATATGTATTCTAGGGGATTTCAACGCTATAGCAGACGGTAAGATGGACTATAAGGGTACTCACAAGAAAAGCACAAGAAGGAAACTACCGTCTGCCTATGTAAATATGGTGAAGGATTTAGATCTTTATGATGTCTGGCGAGCAATGAATGACAAGACGCAACAGTACACGTTTTACTCCCATCCACATAATTCATGGTCCCGTATCGACATGGTTTGGTCAAACTCGGAGCTACTCATGGATACTGTAAATATTGAAATAATAACCAACAAGTGGGCCGATCATCACCCAGTCTTATGGCAATGGAAAGGGAAGGCAAGGATAAAAGCTAGGTGGACATTAAACCAGAACATACTACAAGAGAAACAATTTGTACAACAAATAGAAAAGGAATTGGGCTACTTCTTTAAAGAAAACGGTAAAGAGCAGACCTCAATACAAAATGTTTGGGACACGATGAAGGCAGTTGTGAGGGGAATATCCATAGCCTATATAATAAGAAGAAACAAAATGCACAGGGAAAAACTTAATACACTGAACAAAGAATTAAGAGAGACGGAACTGCTGACCCAGAAAGAGCCAGAAAATAGTAGACACAGGGAAAAAGGAGAGTTAATTAAACACCAAATAAATTTGATCTCCCAAGAGGAAATAGCACAAAACATTAAGAGAATGAAGCAGAATTATTTTGAACATGCAAATAAAACTGGGAGATGGTTGGCCCACAAAATAAGAAAGGAGAAGGTCAAAAGAATTATTAAACAACTGTATGACGAGGAGGGGAATTTGAAACAAGAAATAGGAGAAAAGAAAAAGATAGTACAGAACTATTATAGGAAACTATATAAACAAGACGAAATTAATGAACAAGACATTAGAAAATACCTTATAAAGCAGAAGCTTCCAGTCTTGTCGGAGGAGATGAGAGAGATGCTCGATAAAGAAATCACACAAGAAGAACTGAAAAAGGCCATTCAAAAACAAAAAAACAATAAAACACCTGGGCCGGATGGGCTTCCGTCGGAAATATATAAAAAACTTCAAAATACCATGGAAGACAAATTATTAGAACTATGTAATGAGGCATTACAAAATGGTAGGGTCCCAAAATCATGGGGGGAAGCTTACATCACCCTAATACCAAAGGAAGAGGCGGACAGTAGCAAGGTCCAAAATTATAGACCCATATCCCTGTTAAATGCAGATTACAAAATCTTTGTATCAATATTGGCGGAAAGACTAAAAATAATATTAAATCAAAGCATCCATTCGGATCAAAACGGCTTTCTCCCAAAAAGACATATTAGAAACAATACAAGAATAATAATTGATACCCTGGAATTCTATCAAACAAGATCCGAGAAACAACTCGCATTAATCTTTGTCGACGCTCAGAAAGCCTTTGATAACCTAGATTGGAACTTTCTAACCACTCAACTAAAAATGATGAAATTTGGCGATAAATTTATTAAGATTATAGAATCTATATATTCACGGCAATCTGCAAATATTATAGTCAATGGGGAACTAACGGAGAGGATACAAATTGGAAAGGGTGTTAGACAAGGGTGCCCGCTCTCCCCACTACTATTTATTACGTCACTAGAGGTCCTTTTAAATCGGATAAGATCAAATCAGGAAATTAGGGGCTTGACCATAAAAAAAGAACAATATAAAGTACAGGCCTTCGCGGATGACATGGTCTTTATCGTGGAAGACCCCTTACTTTCAGGACCGAATTTGATGAAGGACATTGAGAACTTTGGGTGTGTGGCCGGTTTAAAAATAAACAAGGAAAAAACAAAAATGATTATAAAAAATTTCCCCAAAGACCAGATTGGAGAACTAGAGGAAACAATGGAATTAAAGGTAACTAAAAAAATTAAGTATTTAGGGATCTGGCTGTCTGCGAAATGCTCTTCCATAAAAGAAGACAACTATGATAAGTTGTTACAGAATACCCAAAAGCACTTAAAAACTTGGTCAAAACTACAACTATCACTGATGGGAAGAGTCGCAGTAATTAAAATGAATGTTCTGCCAAAAATCCTCTACCTATTTCAAACGGCACCGGTTAAGCTAGGGGAAAAATTTTATAATGATTTGGACAAAATGATTCGAAACTTTATATGGAATGGTAAAAAGCCCAGAATAAAATATATGCACCTGCAGGATAAAAGAACTCAAGGGGGAATGGGATTACCAGAATGGAAAACATATCATCAAGCAGCAACAACTATGTGGATAAAAGAATGGGTAATGCTAGCTAATAAAAGAATCTTAACAATAGAGGGCCACGACCTGCAATACGGGTGGCACAACTACTTATGGTGCGAGGGAAATAAAATCCACAATTATTTTAGTAGTCACCATTTAAGGGGGGTATTGATTAAGGACTGGCTCGAAATTAGAAGGAGATACTACACGCAACTACCTAAATGGATATCTCCGACGGAAGCCCTGATATACCCGAATTTGATAAACTTGGATAAAATTGTTACCTACCAACAGTTGCTAGACGACCAAAACAAACTAAACCCCAGGGAAAATTTGGCTGATAAGGGAATAAACATCGATTGGTGGCCATATCTTCAAATTCAAAACAAACACAAATTCGATCTAGCACAACCTGGCTTCCAGAACAAGAACCAGGAATTAGATAAAATTTTAATTGGACCAGATGAGAAATTAGTTTCAAAAATATACAACTGCTTACTGATTCGAAAAACGGAAGCAGAAAGAGTAAAAGAAGTCATGGTAACCTGGGCCCAAAACATCGGCCACACAATAGACCTAGACGACTGGGAAAGAGTCTGGGAATGGAACCTAAAATTGACAAAGTCGACGGCCTATAAAGAAAATATATATAAAATGTTCTATCGCTGGCATCTTCCACCGACAAGACTGGCGAAAATGTCTTCAAAAGTTTCGGCCATATGCTGGAAATGTAAAACGGTGCTGGGCACGTACTACCATATGTGGTGGACGTGTCCGGTAGCCAAAGCATATTGGAAGCAAATACTAGGATGGCTGAATGGAATCTTATCAACTAAACTATGTCTTAAGCCGGAAACTTTCTTATTAGGGATAATAGATCAAAAAATTTGCAAATCTGACCAATACCTCCTAGTCCATATTCTGACAGCGTCAAGGATTGTTTACGCACAGTGCTGGAAGAGTGAAAATGCCCCCACCAACACTATGGTGATGAATAAAATTCTAGAACTAGCAGAAATGAACAGACTGACGATGCGAATTAATGACAAAGAAGACACAGACTTTTATACAGTCTGGGAGAAGCTATACAAATGGCTTGATGAGTCAGTGAAGACCTAGACATAAAAAGAGATAGCTGACTAACCTAATACGATTAAACCAATAACTCAAGTGAACAATATACAACAACTGAGAGATAAACGAAAGGAGAAATGTATCAGGGGAGAGAACCCACCGTCGAGCAATTTTGTTACGCTACAATGTTGGGAAAACTTTAAAAAGCTGATAGGAAATTCGCTATAATTACCTGCATGAAACTAGCGATCAAACTTCATTTTAGATGAGGCGAGAGGACTTATAATCCTTGCCTCTTCAAGCAAGGAAAGGGAAAGAGAACCAGGTTGTCCTCAGCAGAGGAAAATATGCAAATGTAACAAAGGTTAGAAGGGAGGGAGGGAGGACAGTAGGGAAGTCAGGATGGAGAGGAGAAAGGAGAGGAATAGGAAAGGCAGAAGAAGGGGGGAAGGATAAAGAGGAGGAAGAGAAAGCAGAGAAGGGAAAGAAGGTGGGAAGAAAGGAGAGAAGAAAGAGAAAAAACTGGGGAAGGAAGGAGGGAGGGAAGAGAAGAGGGTAGTAAAGAGGGAAAGAGGGAGGGAAAGAAAGAGAGAAGGAGAGTTGAAAGGAAGGAAGGAAGGAGGGAGGAAAGGAGGGAGATTAAGAGAAAAGGAAGGAGGAGGGAAAGAGGCAGGGAAGGAGGAAAGGTATGTTAGAAGGAGGGAGGGACCGAGGGAGAGAAAGGAGGGGGAAGGAAAGGAGGAAAGGAGAAAAGAAAGGAGGGAAGGCAGGGGAGAAGGAAGTAAGGGGGGGAGGGAAGAAAAGAGGGAGGGAAAGATACCTAACCTTTGATGTTTATAATGATTTGATAGTATGGGAATATCTCGAAATGTAGTTGTATTGTTTGTTACAAGTTATGGATGTTGTATTTTCTTTTTACCAATAAAATCTTTAAAAAAAAAAAAAAAAAGAGGAGCGACAGTTGAGTGGAGTTTGCAGGAGACCATTAGTTCGCTTCATTGGTTCACGACGCTCCGAGACTCCTTGCCAAATTTTGCAGATATCGGCCTGGCAACTCTCCAAACCAGAGAAGGTCTCTGACTGTAAATCCTCCCTTGAAAGACTTTGCTGGAGGTGAATGAGCAGAATTCACAGTCAATTAATAAAGGGTTTTTTTTTGTCGGGACAAGGAGTTTGCTTCTAGGTCAAACAGTGGTGGGGTCCAACCATTCCCATCAACATTTGCAGAATCCTGTGGTTACATGCCCACAATTTGTGACATTTTTTGCCGTTTTCTTGGTCTCTGGAATTCCCTCCTTATCCTAACTCTGGACAAGATCCAGTTCTGGAGAAGGCTGAAATGCTGGAAAGTTGCAACGAAAAAGAAGAGGATGACCAGGAGCCAGGTGGATAAACTCAGTTGCCATGGTGACGGGTGGACCCTTGGAAGATTTGAAGGGCCAGGTTAGGAAATCTGTGTACAGGTAGCCTTCGACATTCCTTTAGTGGCCATTCCAAGTTACAGCAGCATTGGAAAAAGTGACGCGTGACCCTCTTCCAGTTACAACCATTGCAGAATCACATGATCAAAAATCAGATGCTTGGCAACTGACTCATATTTATGACGGCCACTGTCCCAAGGTCATGTGACCCCCTTTTGAAAAAGCTTCTGACAAGCCAAGTTACCGCCTTGACAAGGCAGATGGTAAAATGGGGCAAGATTCACTTAATGTCTCATTTAGCAACAGAAATGCTGGGCTCAGCTGCAGCCATAGGTCGAGGACTAGCTGTACCAGGCAATGGTGACTGGACGGCATATATAATCCATCACCAATCTTCTTCTCGGACCTGAGAGAGACCCAACTGGCAGGATTAGAACTCACGCCCACCTTGGGATCTTAACCCATAGGCGGAACGAAAGGCCCACAGACTCTTTTGCAGGCCAAGCTAACGGCTGTTAACGGTCCGTTCTGCAAAAATCTAAAAGGGGGTGGGGGTGGTCGCAAGAGAAAGACCTGACTAACAAATACTCCCGCCCGCAGAAGCCGCCGAGAATGCTGGGATTCGGAGTCCGTTCCTCAATGTCTAAGCCTAAACCGCCTCCCCAGCGGGACTGCAGTTCCCGAAAGGCTTTGCGAAGCGAGAGAAACAGGTGCGGCGCGCGCGGCGCTCTGGGAGGGGCGGGGCGCCTGCAGGGGAGCCGAACTCCGTTTCCCAGCATGCCTTGGGCGGGCGCCCAAAACGGAAGAGGCGTTGCCGTGGTCACCGAAGGCAAGCTCGCCCGCCTCTCCGCCGCGGCTCAGCCGGCAGCGTCCCGGGGACGGAGCTTCCTCGCCTGCCTCCCTCCCTCCTCCCCGGGGCCAGAGCGCGGAGCGGAGAGCCGGCGCCATGGGCGGGGAGGAGGAGGAGGTCCTGCGCATCGCCAAGCGGCTCGACAAGATGGTCGCCAAGAAGAGCGTGGTGAGTGGGGGGCACCGCCGCCACCCGCCGCCGCCGCCGCCTTCCCGGCCCGCGGAGGAACCCGTCCGGAGGCCCGCCCTGCACCACTGCCGCCTCCTCCGACAACTCCCGTTGCTTGGCCGTCTCCAGTTTCTCCAGAGGAAAACCCCCCAGTCCATCCTCGCCGCTGCCATGGCAACGCCCGCGCCGCATCGCCTGGAGAACGGGCCCCGCCCAGGACGGCCTCTTGGCCCCGCCTCCCCGCCGCTATTTAAATACTTTAACCGTTGGCCACGCCCTCGCTCTTGCCGTGAAGCGCCCGTGGCCCCGCCCACTGCTTTAGCGCTTCGCCCGCCCCTTTGAAGCCACGCCCTCCTCCCTGCTCGCCGCAGCCTTGGCTGCCCGCCTTCACCGTCCGAATGTTGCTCCTCGCGCCCGCCCGCGTCCTTTTTTTTTTATTTTTATGGGTGTGTGTGAATCCATAGGGCGCTTTAAGGGAAAGAATGGGCCGTGTTGGGAATCCTGCCTGCTCATTTATTTGCTTGTTTCCAGATTCCTTTGAGTTGATCTCGATTCCCAGGGGATGATGCTTGTCTTTAAAAAACTGTTCCCCCCCCCCGGAGGTTTTTGACATTTTGGCTGGGATTTCCTGGTGGTCTCCCATCCAAAGAGCAAGCCCATCAGATCCAGCTTCATTGTTTTTGAGCCAATCCGAACTTGACCCGGGGTTGCCACCTGCTTGAAAGCAAAGAGAGAGGCTTCCTCAAGCTGCTAATGACATCTTTGTACAGGTAGTCCTCGACTTAACGACCACAGTTGAGCCCAAACTTTTATGTTGCTAAGTGAGAAATTTGTTAGCAGTAGCATTTAAGGCTTATATACCGCTTCACTCTGCTTTGCAGCCTTCTCTGAGCGGCTTACAGTCAGCATCTTGCCCCCAACAATCTGGGTCCTTAAGTGAGCTTTGCTCCATTTTACGACCTTCCTTGCCCCAGCTGTTAAGTGAGTCGCTGCAGTTGATAAATTAGTAACCTGGCTGTTAAGTGAATCCGGCTTCCCCATTGACTTTGCTTGTCAGAAGGCCGCAAAAGGGGATCTCGTAGCCTTGGGACACTGCAACCGTATCATAAATACGAACCAGTTGCCAAGCATCCGAAAGTAAATTACGTGCAGCCTTTGGATGCTGCAACGGTCATAAGTGTGAAAAATGGTCACAAGTCCCTTTTTTCAGGGCTGTTGTAACTTCAAACGGTCACTGAACAAACTCTTGTAAGTCGAGAACTACCTTTATTTTATTTCTCTGGTGGGAGGACATACAATATATTGACAACTGCTTCTGATTATGTGGATGGGTGAGCGAATACTTTTGGCAATTTAGTGTAACTTTCCCAAAAATCTACAATAGATAGCCATGCCTAGCCAATTTTGGCTGGTCTCAGAAGAGAAACAGGGCTGGCTAATATTTGGATCGGAGACTGCCAGAAAAAACAAGGGCTGTAAGATTCATTGGGGGGTGCGGGGGGAAATCACAAAAAAAAAATACAGGTAGTATTGATTTATAATCATAATTGGGACCAGAATTGTGAAGTGAGGAGGTTGTGAAATAATTGCACCTGATTTTATGACCTTTTTTTTGGCTACAGTTGGTAAATGAATCACTGCTGTTGCAAAGTGAATCAAAATTGGGTTCCTCCCCCCCCCTCAATTTTGCTTCCCAAAAGCCAACTGGGAAGGTCACAAACGGCAACGATATGACCAAGCCCCCGAGTTTTGTTCACATGACTTTGGGGATGCTGTGATGGTCGCAAGTGTGAGGACTGGCCATAAGTCACGTTTTCTAGCGCTGTTGTTAACTTGGAACCGTCGCTAAAAAAATGGCTGTAAGTCAAGGGCTACTTCTGAGCTGTTTTTAAGGAACCACCAACACTCACAGGGCAAGCCACTAGTATATAAAAAGAGAGCAAACACCACTCCTTATTAGCACTGATGATATTACCTAGTTGGGTAATGAAACGTCTGCAAGCAAATAACCAAGCTTGGAGAGCACAAGTGACCCCATTGATAAAAAGTCCTTGTACAACCTCGTACTAATTTGAAAGGTTAAGTTAGGCAACCACAGTTGGATTTTTCTTTTGTTTCATATAATAATATTTCCATTGATATTTGGTATATTTTGACCGAACTGACTTTTTCCATTCCTATACTGTATCCCCCTCTCTGTTTGATTGGCAATGGCCCTCTAATTCTGCTTAGACTTCTGAATATGAGCCCCTTTTCTACGTTTACGTCGCCTCATCAAAACGATTGAACAATTTGTTATTGGATGTCTCTTAACTTGTGGAATTTCTTTTTATTTTTGAGGAAGGGGCAATGGACTTGCTGAAGGAACTGAAAAGTATGCCGATAACCCTGCATTTACTACAGGTAAACCATAATGTTGACTATCTCTTGACTTCAAATGTATTCTCAATTTCTCTAGAGCAGTGTTTCTCAACCTTGGCGACTTTAAGTCCTGTGGACTTCAACTCCCAGAATTCCCCAGCCAGCGAGAGCTGGCTGGGGGATTCTGGGAGTTGAAGTCCACAGGACTTAAAGTCGCCAAGGTTGAGAAACACTGCTCTAGCTGTCTTAATGTATTATACTTTGGAAAAGATTAATACTTGATCATAAATGAAGACCTATACAGATAGTCCTCGAGTTATGACCACAATTGAGCCCAAAATTTATGCTTTGGGCCTCGCCGCATTTGCTGAGTGAGAAATTTGTTAAGTGAGTTTGGCCTTATTTTACAACTTTTCTCGCCACATTTGTTAAGTGAATCACTGCAGTTGTTAAATTAGCAACACGGTTGTTGAGTGAATCTGCTTTCTCCATTTGACTTTGCTTG
Organism: Thamnophis elegans; assembly: GCF_009769535.1. Classification (NCBI taxonomy): domain Eukaryota; kingdom Metazoa; phylum Chordata; class Lepidosauria; order Squamata; family Natricidae; genus Thamnophis; species Thamnophis elegans. The sequence continues at coordinate 95,042,881 of NC_045545.1, read as the reverse complement.
TCAGAAGGTCGCAAAAAGGGAATCACGTGACTCTGGGACACTGCAACCGTCATAAATGTGAGTCAGTTGTCAAGCATCTGAATATAAATCACGTAACCAGATGGAGGCTGCAGTGGTATGAAAAATGGTCATGTCACTTTTTTCAGTACCATTGTAACTTCGAATGGTCACTAAGTGAACTATTGTAAGTTGAGGACTACCTGTACTGTCTGTCCATTTCCTGTGCTTTACCTAAGTTTACCTAAATACCTCGCTCCACTATCTAATATCAATACGCTTCAAAACCCGTTTCCAATTTATTAAGAGAGCCATGTTGGCACATCTGGGAAAACAATTGTGATTTGGTGTCCCATGCCAGGAAAATTAAATCCAGGATACGATTTATAAAGTAAAGAGTTGTAAAGTTGTTGCTTTGTGAGATTAGTGCAGATTGCCAAATACAAACATGGAAACAAGGAAAAATGATGGCAGAAGGCTGCCTAATACTCCACCACCTTTGAGTTTTTTTTTTTAATTTTTAATTTTATTTTTGGTTAGATGATGGACATGTATTTATCCCAAGATATTTAAACTTAGTTAATTATGTTTGATTCATTACCTCCACTGGAAGTTGGTTTCAGGTTTCCACTACTCTTTCTATGTCCTCGACTTATGACCACAATTGATCCCAGAATGTATGTGGCTAAGTGAGAATTTGTTAAATGAGTTTTGCCCCATTTTATGACCTTTCTTGCCACAGTCGTTAAGTGAATCACTGCAGTTGATAAGTTAGTAATCTGGTTGTTAAGTGAATCTGACTTTCCCATGGGCTTTGCTGGTCTGAAAGTTGCAAAAAGGAATCACATGACCCTGAGATGCTGCAACGGTCATAAGTATGAACCAGTTGTCAAGCATCCCAATTTTGATCACGTGACCATGGAGATGTTGCAATGGATGTAAGTTGAAAAAAGATCATAAGTCACCCGGTATTTATTTATAGGTGGAAATGTCTGGACCAAACGTAATTTCTAGTGTTGGATTTCCCCCCTTACCAGAGCGAGCCTCCTTGTGGAGAACTGTGAAGCCGTTACCATGGCTTCTGTGCTGTACAGTAGAAATCATTTTACAGCAGTACAGTAGAAGCCATTTTAAGGCACAACAGGCTGTATCTTAACAGAACACACACCCCGAGGGGTGCTAGGGGTGTCTTACCCCAATAGTATTTTTCTTCAAAGAGTAAGTCGTCTGTGTACTAAGCTTGCTTAAAATTGCTCGAGGCATTCCAGAGTTATGCTGGAACATTCACACATGCACACACACAGAGTCATTGAGGTAGAGATCGATAGAAAGATACTGCCATCTAGAAAAATAGCCTATGGCTTAACCTTAACTTACAGTTTGGGCAGTCTTCCCTTGGCTTGAAGAATTTAATCTTCATTGAAACTGTCAGGGTTCCAAATAGCATCCAAAATTAAATCAGAGTCCAAGGCAAAAGATTCCTCAAAGTTCCAATTTATTAAGAGAGCCATGTTGGCACATCTGGGAAAACCCGAATCTGAAAGCTTCCCGGTTTTCCCCACCCAGTTGAAAATCAAGACCTTGCCCCCACATCCACAAGTCCATCACATGGTCCATCCTCCCACTGCCATTTTGGCAGTTTCCACCCATCCAGTTCCGGTCAGGTGCAGAGGTGCCAAGACAAAGGATGACCTTGGCTTTCTAGAAAGAGTTTTGTTTTGGCTACATAGCATCTTAACGCCTTACAATCCCTCCTCCCATTTTCCCACAATAGAAAAAGGCATAGTAGAATAATAGAAAGTGCGGCAGGCCAAAGATCCAAGAGAAATATGGCCTCAGGCCTGACAGAAACCTTGCTAGTTTGGGGGCCAATCGCTTCTCCGTTTAATATTTTGCAGTCTACCCGAATCGGGATGTCTGTGAACGCCCTTCGGAAGCAAAGCACAGATGAAGATGTAATTGCACTCGCCAAGTCGCTTATCAAGGCTTGGAAGAAACTCCTAGGTAAGAAATAGGCATGTTGTAGGTAAGTCAAATAATAAAAAACACGTTGCAGAATAAATCAAGATACACCTCCTTTTGGTTTTGAGCAACATCATGCTGGTGCAGAATGCGAAGGCTGGAATTGCATCCCTTTCCCTGTACAGGTAGTCCTCAACTTAGGGAGCAGTTTATTTAGTGACCGTTCAAAGTCACAGCGGCATTGATCTGGGTCACGTGATCTGCTTTTGCGACCCCCTACAAGCAGAGTCAGTGGGGAAGCCAGATTCACTTAACAGCCATGTTACTCACTTAACAAATGCAGCGGTTCACTTAACCACTGTGGCAAGCAAAGCCGCAAAATGGAGCAAACTCACTTAACAAATGTTTCACCTAGCAGCATAAATGTTGGGCTCAGTTGTGGTTGTGACTCTAGGACAGTGTTTCTCAACCTTGGCAACTTGAAGATGTCCGGACTTCAACTCCAGAATTCTGGGAGTTGAAGTCCGGACATCTTCAAGTTGCCAAGGTTGAGAAACACTGCTCTAGGACTATCTGTAGAGGTTTTATCACACCATGGGTTCTTGTTGTTAGTTGTGAAGTTGTGTCCGATCCATTGAAAGCCCATGGACCATGTTCCTCCAGGCCTTCCTGTCCTCTCCCATCCTCTGGAGTCTATTTAAGCCCACGCCTACTGCTTCGGTGACTCCATCCAGCCACCTCCTTCTCTGTCGTCCCCTTCTTTTTTTGCCCTTCATTGTTCCCAGCATGAGGCTCTTCTCCAGGGGGTCCTTCCTTCTCCTTAGGTGGCCAAAGTACTTGAGTTTCCTGTTCAGGATCCGGCCTTCTAAAGAGCAGTCAGGGTGGATCTCCTCTAGGACTGACCGGTTGGATGGCCTTGCAGTCCAAGGGACTCACAGGCATCTTCTCCAGCACCAGAGTTCAAAGGCCTCCATTCTTTGGCTCTCAGCCTTTCTTGTGGTCCAACTTTCATAGCCATACATTGCAACTGGGAAAACCATAGCCTTGACTATGACTATGACTTGTGCTCTACATGGGGCTGCCCTTGAAGAGTGTTCGAAGACTCCAATTAGTCCAGAATGCAGCCGCGCGAGCGATTGTGGGTGCACCAAGGTACACCCACGTTACACCTATCCTCCGCGAGCTGCACTGGCTACCTATTAGTCTCCGAATCCGCTTCAAGGTGCTGGTCGCTACCTATAAAGCCCTACATGGCATCGGACCTGGGTACCTGAGAGACCGCCTCCTGCCGATTACCTGTCTCAGACCAATTAGATCGCACAGGTTGGGTCTCCTCCGGATTCCATCTGCCAGCCAATGTCGGCTGGCGACTCCCCGGGGGAGAGCCTTCTCTGTTGCAGCTCCGGCCCTCTGGAACGAGCTCCCTGTTGAGATCCGGACCCTTACTACCCTCCCGGCCTTCCGCAAAGCCACCAAGTCCTGGCTGTTCCGGCAGGCTGGGGGGAGCTGAGAAGCATCTACCTCCACGGAAATTGTGAATGTTGGTTTTGTTTTTAATATGTTGTCTTTGTATCGTTCCCCCCTTTCCCTTGTCTTTTGTGAGCCGCCCGGAGTCCTCCGGGAGTGGGCGGCATACAAGACAAATAAATAAATAAATAAATAAATAAATATATCATGACTTCTACCCTGTTTTCCCCGAAAATAAGACCTCCCCGGATAATAAACACAATCAGGGCTTTTGAGCGCATGCATTAAAATAAGCCCTCCCTAAAAATATTGCAACACAGCAGCAGCCATGAGGTGACCACGCTCTCCACCTCCTGCACTGCAAAAATAATAAGACCTCTCCGAAAATAAGGCCAAATCTTATTTCGGGGGTAAAAAGAAAATAGGATCCTGTCTTATTTTCAGGGAAACATAGTAGGTAATTGTATTTTTATCAAGCTTTGTCAGCCTTCCTGATTAAACTAAGATAGGAAAATGGGACCAGAGGAACTAAATCTGCTTTATTGGAAGGCTACTTTAACAGGATCTTGCAAGTCTAAAGGTAGAGACTTCCTGCCAGCCCACTTTTAACTGCTAGAACTATTAGGGCAAGTCCCTCCTACCCATTAAACCAGTTTTTCTCAGCCTTGGCAACTTTCACATGTCTGGAACTACAACTTCCAGAATCCCACCCACCTCCTCCCAGCAACCATTAGGGCAGGATTGGCTAGTGAATTCTGGGAATTGAAGTCCCACTCATCTGAAAGTTGCCAAGGTTGAGAAACAAGAGTAAGGTTCTACATTTAGGCAAGAAAAACAGGTACAGTATAGGAGGTACCTTGCTCAACGGTAGCAACTCTGAGAGGGACCTTGGAGTCCTAGTGGACAACCATTTAAATAGGAGCCAGCCGTGTGCAGCAGCTGCCAAAAAAGCCAACACAGTTCTAGGCTGCATCAACAGAGGGAGAGAATCAAGATCACGTGAAGAGTTAATACCACTTTATAAGGCCTTGGTAAGGCCACGCTTGGAATACGGCATCCAGTTTTGGTCGCCACGATGTAGAAAAGATGTGGAGACTCTAGAAAGAGTGCAGAGAAGAGCAACAAAGACGATTAGGGGACTGGAGGCTAAAACATATGAAGAACGGCTGCAGGAACTGGGTACGTCTAGTTGAATGAAAAGAAGGACTAGGGGAGACATGATAGCAGTCTTCCAATATCTCAGGGGTTGCCACAAAGAAGAGGGAGTCAAACTATTCTCCAAGTCACCTGAGGGTAGAACAAGAAGCAATGGGTGGAAACTAATCAAGGAGAGAAGCAATTTAGGAGAAATTTTCTGGCAGTGAGAACAATTAATCAGTGGAACAGAAGTTGCCTCCAGAAGTTGTGAATGCCCCAACACTGGGAGTCTTTAAGAAGATGTTGGATAGCCATTTGTCTGGAATGGTATAGGGTTTCCTGCCTAGGCAGGGGGTTGGACTAGAAGACCTCCGAGGTCCCTTCCAACTCTGCTATTGTATTATATGGTATTGTATTGTACATTGCTGTAAACTCCCAGAATGCCCCAATCCTAACGAACCTTGATGAATTCCTAATTCTACTACTTTCTTTGTACTAAATCCATGAATACAGGTAGTTTTCGAGTTATGACCACAGTTGAGCCCAAAATTTATGTTGCTAAGTGAAACATTTGTTAAGTGAGTTTGCCCCATTTGGCCACTTTTCTTTCCACGGTTGTTAAGTGAATCATTGCATTTGTTAAGTGAACCTGGCTTCCTCATTGCCTTTGCTTGTCAGAAGGTTCACAAAAGCGGATCACATGATGACCCCGGGACACCGCAACCGTCATAAATATGAAACACTTGCCAAGCCTCTGATTTTTGATCGTGTGACCATGGGGGTGCTGCAACAGGTCGTAACTTTGAAAAACGGTCCAAAGTCACATTTTTTTCAATGCCGCTGCAACTTTGGCCGGTCACTAAATGAACAGTTGTAAGTAGAGGACTACTAATACTGAGATTCATGGCTGCTATCTTGATAATGACTTATTACCAACAATTTTACTTCCAGATTAAATTTAGAGTTAAATTTTTGTTGAACGCCGCGGGTCAAAAAAACCCCAAACCCACTAAAAATTATGCACCTTCCAAAAGTCAAAACAATCAAACATGAACAGCTTCAGGTCCAAACAGAAGACAGGATAAATATGTAGGAACCCAGCCCTGACCCTGAATTTTCCCCAGCTAGATCTCTTTTGAGAAGTAACAACAATTTCCAGTAAAATGATGTAGCTAGAACTGGATTATTTTCCTGGCAAAAGCTGGTTTGTTGCGTGTTCTTTTAATTGCCAAAAAAATAGCATCCTCTCTCCATCGTTGTCCATGTCATGACAGATGTTCTTCTAAGCTTCCTCAGGTGTTAAACAAACCTAGAAACATGGACCATGCTGTTCATCTACTGCTTTGGGGGCCAACTGCCTCAGAAGAAGACCCTATGACCAAGGAACGAGCCGTCCTAGAACCCCACTTCGAGGCACGCGACCCATGGCTTCCTTATGGCGACTTCATTCTTTACTGCTTGTCCTTCTTCCTCCTTAACTCTGTCCAGATGCTTCCGAAGATAAGAGAGATGAGAAGAAGAAGAGTTCTCTGGCAGCCTCTTCTTCAAAAGAAACCGGGGATTCACGAGACCAAAGGTAATCCTTAGCCAGAGATAGTGGTATTGTACTGGTTGCCCACCCAAGTTTTCTTTCAAATGCTTATTTAATTCATATCCCACCTTTATTATTTGGGGAGGGAGGGAGGGAGGGAGAGAGAGAGAGCGCGCTTTTATGGCTAACATGGAACTAGAACTCCCAATCTCCTGGGGATTGGCCCAAAGTCATCCTATAGTTTTCACATCTAAAGCGGGACTAGAACTCACAACCTCCTGGGGATTGGCCCAAAGTCACCCAACAGCTTTCATGTCTAACATGGGACTAGAATTTCCAACCTCCTGGGGATTGGCCCGAAGTCACCCAGAAGCTTTCATTTCTAATGTAGGTCTAGAACTCCCAATCTTTTGGTGTTCAGCACAAAGTCACCCAGCAGCCTTCATTCCTAAGGCTGAACTAGAACTTACTGCTTCCTAGTGATTGGCCCAAAGTCACTCAGCAGCTTTCATGACTAAGGTAGGAATAGAACACACACCTTCCCAGTTTCTAGCCAGATGCCTGTTATTATTAATAATCAATATGGCTTCCCTACTTGGCTTAATTGAATTGGGGAAATATTACTTCTCTACTGACAAAGATTCTCAAGAAGCGATGATGACTCCATTTTGACAAACAGGTTATAATGTCCTTTTTCTGAACCTTACAGTTATAAAGTGGAAAAATAATAATAAACACCTGCAAAACTCAGTGGACTTTGTGCATTTCTTTTTATTCTTATTTATTATTTGATTGGCTTTCATTTCTCCTGTCTTTCTCACACTCCTCCTTTTATTAATAAAGGGCATTTCTCATTTTGTTGCTTTTCTTTCATTTGTAGTTTTCTTTCTTTATTAACCCAACCTTCTGTTTATGTACATACAATTTATTTTGACTTAAGTAGCATCACCCTGCGACATAAGTGGATAAGGATCCTTTTATCCTTTGGCCAGTGATTAAAAAAAATTACTGGCCATGCCACCTGCCCTAAACCATACAATATCTTGGCTCCAGCTGTACCAATGTACCCTTATTCCAAATTCCTTCGTAGGATTATCCCCCCGATTCCGCGTGTGTCAAAACCACTCAAATTGCGAGTTTGGGATTCCCATTCAGTGGCCTTGGAGTAATCCTAATTTTCCCTAGAACATGATTGAAGCATTTTCTGGATAGAAACACACAGATATTTAACCTTAAAATGATTCTACATAATCTGAACACCTCATAAGTGATTGTTTAGAGAGTTGGTTGGGCCGTTACTCTGCTGAACATCGAATTCCCACAGTGCTGTCTAATGTCCATGTAGTATTACTATTATTTATGCTTATTATCTTTCTTACTCTCCCCTCTTATTGGTATGATTATGATGATGATTGTCATTATTCTGTTGCTTTGCATGAACACTATGAGCGTCTGCATTGGAGACAAATTCCTTGTGTGCATGATCACCAAATAAAGTATTCAATTCAATTCAATTTACCATCGAACCACATCTCGCTATGGCAAATATTCAATAATACAGAGAAACACGATCCATTGTGCAGTTTGGGTATTATGAATGATTTTTTTTTATTGATCCAAAGGTGCTTTTTCAAAAAGCAACTGGACTTTCTTTGTTCTTCCTTGAATTCATTTCACTTCTCATCCAAGAGGTTCCTTCAGTTCTGACTGAGTAGTGGGGAATGGAAGGATTTATATTATTTGCAGTCATGTGGTTGTTAGCACTCTCTCTAAGAGTCATTGAGGCCACTTGGAGGTTTATCTGTATCCTCAGGACCTGAATCAAAGTACAAATAACAGAATAACAGAGATGGAAGGGACCTCGGAAGTCTTCTAGTCCAACCCCTGGCTCAAGCAGAAGACCCTATACCAGAAGTCTTCAAACTTGGCAACTTTTAAGACTTTTGAACTTCAACTCCCAGAATTCTCCAGCCAGCTCTGCCCCAGCTCTGTTGGCTGGAAAATTCTGTCCACAAGTCTTATAGTTGCCAAGTTTGGAGACCCCTGCCCTATACCATTCCAGATAAGTGGCTATCCAGTTGGTTGAGGTCATGAAAGATATGGGTGTACCACCATAATTGAGCCCACAATTTCTGTTGCCAAGCGAGACATTTGCTCAATGAATTTTGCCCCATTTTACGACCTTTCTTGCCACCGTTGTTCAGTGAATCGTTGCAGTTGTTGAGTTAGCCCCACGGTTGTTGAGTGAATCTGGCTTCCCTGTTGAGTTTGCTCGTCAGAAAGTCGCAAAAGCTGATCAACGCAGCAATCATCATAACAGTTGCCCAGCGTCTGAATTTTGACCATGTGGCCATGGGGATGCTGCAAGGGTCGTAAGGGTGAAAAATGGTCATAAGTCCCTGTGACCTGTTCCTTATCAGCCCAACCTATGTCAGCATTTGCACCGCTTTTAAGATTCAGGAGATTCTTTGCACAGTGGATGTTGAAGCTACTCAGAACTCTTACTTAATGGTTACTGCTGTTGTGTAGAAGGCAATTCAATGAATCAATCGGAATAGAGCGGGAAGGGACATTGGGGGTCTTCTAGTCTAACCCCCTGCTCAAGCAGAAGACCCTATACCATTCCAGACAAGTGGCTCTCCAGTCTCTTAAAAACCTCCAGTGTTGTAGCTCCCACAACTTCCGGTGTCAAGTTGTTCCACTGGTTGATTGTTCTCACCATTAAGAAGTTTCTCCTTAATTCCAGATTGCTTCTCTCCTTGATTAGTTTCCATCCGTTGCTTCTTGTCTGGAGAATAAGTTGACCCTCTCCTCTTTGTGGCAACCTCTCTGATTTACCTGTATGAGCCGAGGTGGCGCAGTGGTTAAATGCAGCACTGCGGGCTACTTCAGCTGACTGCAGTTCTGCAGTTTGGCTGTTCTAATCTCAGTGGCTCAGGGTCGACTCAGCCTTCCATCCTTCTGAGGTGGGTAAAATGAGGACCCGGATTGTTGTTGGGGGCAATGTGCTGACTCTGTAAACCGCTTAGAGAGGCTGAAAGCCCTATGAAGCGGTATATAAGTCCAACTGCTATTGCTATTGTATCTTGTGGTGCAGGGGTGAGAATGCAGTACCGCAGGCTACTTCTGCTAAATGCCAGCTGCCAGAAGTTTGATTCTGACAGGCTCAAGGTCGACTCATCCTTCCATCCTTCCGAGGTCGGTCAAATGAGGACCCTGATTGTTGGGGGCAATACACTGACTCTGTAAAACCGCTTAGAGAGGGCCGGGAAGCACTGTGAAGTGGAATATAAGTCTTAAGCGCTGTTGCTGTTGAACCATGAAGAAGCTAATGCCATCTGGATAAGCCACTTAAATGGAGGCTGCTAAAGATTAAATGCTCCCCATGCTCAAATTAATTGGCATTAGCGGTGGAATTACTCAGATTATTCTGTATTACATTAGATACATAGCCATGAATTAAGTTCCACAAGGTTTGTGCTGCACACGGTTGTTTAATACTTTTATGCACCCTACTTGCCTTTTGAGATATCTACTGTCCAGATTTTGTTTTTGGGGGGGGCAAATTCCTTACTTGTCTTAGGAAAACCATGAGCCTCTAATTATAAGATAAAAAACATGTCTGTCACAGCATATGGAGCTCATAAAATGGACCTACTTTACAGAGTAATTGGAAGGAGCACTTTCAACATAGAATGCTAGAATAGAATGGAATAGAATAGACCACTTTCAACCAAATTCATTGTATAACCAATTTCATTGTATTTAAGTACAATGACAGTAAAGATACTTATACTTAATAGAATAGAATAACTGAGTTGGAAGGGACTTTGGAGGTCTTCTAGTCCAACCCTCTGCTTAGGCAGGAAACCCCACCACTTCAAACATCTGGTGTTGGAGCATTTACAACTACTGTAAGCAAGTGATTCCACTGATTAATTATTGTAACTGTTAGGAATTTCTCCTTAATTCCAGGCTGCTTCTCTCCTTGATTAATTTCCATCCATTTTTTTCTTTCTTATCTTGCCTTGAGGTGCTTTGGAGAATGTTAAACCCTTCTTCTTTGTGGCAGCCCCACAAATATCGGAACGCTGCTATGTCACCCCTAGTCCTTCTTTTCATCAAACTAGACATACCCAATTCCAGCAACTGTTCTTTGTATGTTTTAGCCTCCGGTCCCCTAATCATCTTAGTTGAATCATCATCTCTGCACTCTTTCTAGGGTCTCCAAATCTTTTTTTAAAATTATGGTGACCAAAACTGAATGCAGTATTCCAAGTGTGGCCTTACCAAGGCCTCATAAAGTGGTATTAACCCTTCACGTGATCTTGATTCTATCCCTCTGTTGATGCAGCCTAGAACTGTGTTGGCTTTTTTGGCAGCTGCTGCACACGGCTGGCTCCTATTTAAATGGTTCTCCACTAGGACTCCAAGATCCCTTTCACAGTTACTACTGTTGAGGAAGGTACCACCTATACTGTCCCTGTGCATTTCGTTTTTGTTGCCTAAATGTAGAACAGAACTAGATAGAAGCGAAGATTTGGATATACAAGTAGTTCTCAACCTTCATCTATTTATTTAGAGACCATTCAAAGTTACAACAGCAGTAAAACAGTGACTTATGATTGGTCCTCGCACTTAAGACTGTCCCAGTATCACCACAGTCACGTGATCTGCGACAGTGGCAAATACCTGTGGTCAAAATCTGGGCATTTCACAACAGTTGCAGTGTCCCCCGGGTTACGTGATCCCCATTTGTGACCTTCCCAGCTGGCTTCCAACAAGCAAGGTCAGCGGAACAATCCAGATTCACTTAATGACTGGCTGATTCACATAATAACTTCAGTGATTCACTTAGCAATCAAGGCAAAGCACACCGTAAAATGGGCTGTGTTAACCACTGCCTTGCTTAGCAATGGACATTTCTGGTCTCAGTTGTGGTCATAAGTCAAGGACAACCGGTATCGATGTTATAGAAAGTTTATTCTAGACACTGCAGGTAGTCCTCGGCTTACGACCACAATTGAGCCCAAAATGTATGTTGCTAGCAATTTGTTAAGTGAGTTTTGCCCTATATTACTACTTTCCACATTTCTTAAACGAACCACTGCAGTTCTTAAGTTAGTGACACGGTTGTTAAGTGAATCTGGTTTTCCCATTGACTTTGCTCATCAGAAGGTTGCAAAAGGGACCCTGGGATACTGCAACCGTCATAAATGTGAGTCAGTGGTCAAGCATTCAACTGTAAATCGCGTGAGCCTGGGGGCTGCTGTAATGGTGATAAGTCTGAAAATTGTTCACAAGTTCCTTTTTTCAGTGCTGTTCGAATGGTCACTGAGCCGTTGTAAGTCGAGGACTACCTGCACATGCCCCAGGATCTGTTTTCTAAACACTTGACATTATGGATCTGTTGAAATGAACAGGAGCTGCGATCTCTTGCTCACAAGCATGTCAGGGAATCTGCAGGGACCCCGATGTGCTCCCTTTATCGTCTTTGGTGGATTTCTTTTTTAATTATAAAAAGAACTCGTCCCCTTGTGACCTATTCGATTCAATTGATATCGGATATTTCTCTCCGCCTCTCCTGTTTTTCATAAACGTTTTTCATAAGGGAGCAATCTGTACATCCAGGTATTGGCTTGATGATTACCACTGATCCAGTGGCGTTGTTTCCCGTCGATCGGAAGGATTTTTTCTTGCTTCCCCTGATTACACGATCCACTCAAAATGTAGTCTTTTCTAAAATGTCTTTAGGAAGTAAAGCTTATAGCTAAGATAGCGACATGAAGCAATTGAATGAAAGAATTTTTAAAGAAGGGATTGGATGACCATTTGTCTGAAATGGTATTAGGTTTCCTGCCTAAGCAGGGGGTTGGACTAGAAGACCTCCAAGGTCCCTTCCAACTCTGTTATCCTGTCCTATTCTTATTCTAATTATTCTTATTCTATATTCTATTTTATATATTCTATTCTATTTCTATTTTATATTCTATTCTGGCAGGTTCCCCAAAATTGCAAAAGGGATATTTGAAGAGAGAAAGAGGCCTGAGTGCAAGGGGGTTGGACTAGAAGACCTCCAAGGTCCCTTCCAACTCTGTATTCTATCCTATTCTTATTCTATTTATTCTTATTCTTTATTCTATATTATATATTCTATTCTATTTTTATTCTATTTCCTATTCTATTCTGGCAGATTCCCCAAAATTGCAAAAAGGGATATTTGAAGAGAGAAAGAGGCCTGAGTGCCAGGGAGTTGGACTAGAAGACCTCCAAAGTCCCTTCCAACTCTGTTTTCTATTCTGTTCCATTCCATTCTATCCTGTCCTATCCTATCCTTATTTTTATTCTATTCATTCTTATTCTATTCTAAATTGTATTTTATATATTCTATTTTATATTCTATTCTGGCGGATTCCCCAAAAATTGCAAAAAGGGATATTTGAAGAGAGAAAGAGGCCTGAGCGCCAGAGGGTTGGACTAGAAGACCTCCAAGGTCCCTTCCAACTCTGTTTTCTATTCTATTCCATTCCATCCCATCCCATTTTCAATTGAAGAAATGCTTTATGGAGAAGAGCTGTTGATTTGCTTGGTTTCTGGGCTCCAGGTCACCTGTAGGGGAGCAGTAGCCTTCTTGTCTTGCTTAAAGGCTTCCCACAAATACAGGGAGTCCTTGACTTACAACAGTTCATTTAGTGACCCTCCAAAGCTACAACCGCACTGAAAAAAGTGACTCCTGAGTATTTTTCACACTTACAACCGTTACAGCATCCCCATGGTCACGTGATCAAAATTCAGATGCTTGGCAATTAACTCATATTTGTGACCGGTTGCAGTGTCCCGTGTGTGTGTGTGTGTGTGTGTGTGTGTGTGTGTGTGTGTGTCACGTGATCCCCTTTAGCGACCTTCTGGCAAGCAAAGTCAATGGGAAACCAGATTCCCCTTAACAGCTGCGTTGCTAACTTAACCACTGCATTGATTCACTTAACAACTGTGGCACGAAAGCTTGTAAAATGGGGGAAAAACTCATTTAGCAATTGTCTTGCTTAGCAATGGAAATGTTGGACTCCCTCGTGGTCATAAGTCGAGGACTACCTCTATTGTGTTGACCATTGTTGGAACAGGATACTGCTGGATTTTTTTTTTACAAAAAATTGGGAAAAATGGATGTTCCTGATCTGAATGAATGTCAACCTTTAAGCCAAGGATTTGGATGATAAGGAAACTGCTGATGAAATCTTACAATGGGACCCCTCTGAGCTTCTTGGATGAGAAGCGAAACGTTTTCAAAGAAAAACCAGAAAGTCCAGTTGCCTCTTGAAAAAGAGGAGAGGTGAGATAAACAGTAAATAACTTTTGAGTCAACTACAATAATAACAAGGAAATGTTAATGGATAATATTTAATGATACAGGTGTGTTATGGGGTGGGGAAATGCTTAGATCTCTTACTTAACTGAATTTGTTTTAGAACATGTCGTAAAGGTGTAATGGTACTGGAGATCTATTGAAACTGCAAATGAATGCCAGTAGGTGGTTGTGTCTTTAAATATAAATGATTCTAGATAAAAACATGTTTAAATAATGGTAACCAAATGAGAATTGTGGTACAGGGATAGTAAAATACATAATTTTTCTTTCTTGACTTAAAATGTACAACTCGACATGAATGAAGTATATGTAAGGATTGTGGCAGAAACCCACGGAATATATTTGTAACCAATCGATACGCTTTCAACAAGATGTAACGAAAGATGATTTTTTTTCTTGTTTTTTTTTGTTTAACTAAAACAATAAAACACTTTCTCAAAAAAAAAAAAAGCACCTTTGAGACTCCTTCACATCAGGGCCAACCAGGGTGGATAAAAATTGATGACTTTGTTTTACATTTTTTTAAAAAATCAGATTTTTTTAAAAATTTAAATCAGGTTTTTTTTAAATTTAAATCAGGTTTTTAAAAATTAATTTATTTTAATAAAATGCTTTTGGAGTAAAAATCTTTCCAAAAATGGTTTTCTATTTAAGCGACATTAATAATTGAGTTTATTCAGCATGAACTGGATCTTCATTCTGTAGCCTGAGGCTGTATATTCTGCAATATTTATTTATTTATTTATTTATTTATTTATTAGATTTATATACCACTTCATAGGGCTTTCAGCCCTCTCTAAGCGGTTTACAAATTTTTTAGCAAATTGCCTGAGGCTGTATATTCTGCAATATTTATTTATTTATTTATTTATTTATTTATTTATTTATTAGACTTATATACCGCTTCATAGGGGTTTCAGCCCTCTCTAAGCGGTTTACAAATTTTTTAGCAAATTGAGTCAGCAACTTGCCCCCACAGTCCGGGTCCTCATTTCACCCACCTCGGAAGGATGGAAAGCTGAGTCGACCTTGAGCCGGTGAGATTTGAACCGCTGAACTGCAGATCACAGTCAGCTAAAGTGGCCTGCAGTACTGCACCCTAACCACTGCGCCACCTCGGCTCTAATATTGGGACAGTCGGTGAGCCAATAGCAGGTCAGAGGAGGAGCCGCTGCAGGACAGAGACTACAGTTGCTCTTTAAAAATGATGATTTAAATCAAGTTGATTTAAATCAAGCCCTTTTACGAGTGATTTCAATTTCGATATAAGTCGACTTGATTTAAATCAAATCCACCCTGGGGCCAACCACATATAGTGGCAAAAAACCACATTAATGTTACAAGCTTGTGCCTATAAAGGCTATTTTTAACTTTAATTTTAGCCCAAAATTTCTGTTGCTGAGTGAGATAGTTGTTAAGTGAGTTTTGCCCTACATTAAGACCTTTCTTGCCACGGTTGTTAAGTGAATCACTGCAGTTGTTTTTGCCAATTTTGTAAAAAAAGGGGTGTCACTATGCTCAATTGTCTAAATGCTTAAAAGTTCTCCTCATTTACATTTTCACCGTCTCATTAGTTGAATTTTCAAAACTCTCTTCTTGAATTCATCTAAAACCTTTTAGTGAGTTTAATCCTGTGATTCAGAGATGTGGGGAACACCGCAAGAAAGGTTTGGAGATTATTTTCTATATTCCAAAGACTTGGAAAGAATAAATAATGTTGCAGGTAAAATAGGAGGGAGGCTTCGAAACGTCTAGAAATACAGAATTCTACCTCAAAAAATCCTGACAGGTTTGTTTTCTCTTTCAGCTCCATCAAAAGGCAGGAGTCCGTAAAAACTCCCACCACTCCCAAAATCACCACTTTCCCCCCAGTGCCCATCACGTGTGACACAGTTCGAGGCAAATGCCGAGAAATGTTAACTTCAGCTCTCCAGACAGACAGTAAGTCCCAGGAGAAATGAGTGTTTATTTTATTTATTTATGTAGTTTGTCCCTCATGTACAAGATACAGTCGCAGGAATCAGAATAAACAGGGATAAGAACGCAGGAAATGGGTACAGATAAATGGGGACAGTAGGACAAGGACGTTAGTCACGCTGGTGCGCTTAGGCATGCCTTGTTTCTCCTGTTTTTTTCTTTCTTAAACACTTTTCCCTTCTAGTACTGAACACAACTACCGGTGTATGTAATGTTCATCTTATTCACAATAAAATAAGATGACCTCTATTGTCACTTTTTCTGTGTACACAGTGGCATACATTAAAAATGAAATTCTGATGCCCACTCTCAAAAGTATCTTATCATCTTTCCATCCATCCATTTATCCACCCACCCATATACATATGTTCTATATATATATATACACATCCATCCATCCATCCATCCATCCATCCATAAATACCTATAGGTATACATCTGTAGATATTCTGTCTGTCTGTCTGTCTGTCTGTCTGTCTGTCTGTCTGTCTGTCTGTCTGTCTATCTATCTATCTATCTATCTATCTATCTATCTATCTATCGGTATCTCTCTCTCTCTCCCCCTCTCCCCTCTCATCCCTCCCTCCCTGCCTCCCTCCGTCTCTCTCTCTCTCTCTCTCTCTCTAACCACCTACCTACCTACGTACATATCTATCTATCATCTATCTATCCATCCATCCATCCATCCATCCATCCACCCACCCACCCACCCATCTACCTACCTACCTACCTACGTACATATCTATCTATCATCTATCCATCCATAGAGGTATCAGAGTCCATCAAACAGTCCAAGTCATACATGGATAAGACAGTCAGTCATCAACGTCTTTCAGTTAAGGGATAATCCAAATAACATAGTCCAGTAGCATACAATCAGTTCAGTACTCAAAGTTTGCTAACAGTTGCAAAACTTACAATAGCTCACGGCACTTTCTAACAGCCAGCTTCCAAAACACTCAGATCAGATCATCCCATCATCAAACGAAACAGAGAGCTAACAGTCATTCTGGCTCCCTCTTATGGCCGATTGAGGAAACGGTAACCAATCACATTTTACAGTATGCTTTAAAGAAACAGGTACAACATTGTTACATGATTTATATATTGCCAACCCAACCGTTAGAATTATATTCCTAACAGTGGTCATACGTGCGATAAATGATCATAAGTCACTTTTTTCAATCCCCTTGTAACTTTGAACGGTCGCCAAATGAACGGTTGTAAATTGAGGACTCCCTGTAATAGCCACTCTTAAATATTCCTATTGTGCTCCTTTTTTCCCTTACAGATGACTATGTGGCCATTGGTGCTGACTGTGAGCAACTTGCTGGGCAGATTGAAGAATATATCCTTTCCTTGTTTGTGGTATCAGGAAACCAAACTGAAGAGATACGTAACCTGATATTCAGATGTTTTGGCCTGCAGTCCCCTTACCCTCCTTTAGGCATGTTAAAGGCCTTGAAAATTGAATCCCAGACATCTGAGGGTATCACCTTGTAGGAAGTTACCACATTTCTTCCAACAACCTAAAACAAAAAAATAAAATAAAATACAGGATTCTGATTCAGAGGTTACTGTATTTTTGGGAGTATAAGACGTATCTTTTTCCCTTAAAAAGAGAGTGAAAATCTGGGTGCGTCTTATACACGGAATACAGCATTTTTGGCCTCCTGAAACCTCGCCCCCTATGCAAAAATGGACGTGCATAGTCTTTAGGAGGCTTCCAGAGTACTCCTGGGGCCTGGGGAGGGCAGAAATGAACTAAAAATGGGCCATATTTTGCTCGTTTTTGACCCATGGATCAATTAGGGTAAAGGTATTATGCATGTGGAAACTCCAGCAGGGGTTAAAGGTCTATGGAGATTCTCCATCATCCAGGTCGTGGTTGTCCCAAAGGTGCTTTTTCATGAGGCCACTGGACTTCCTTGTCTTTTTTTTTTCTTTGAAGATAAGTTTTGCCTCCCATTGGAGATGCAGACAACCCAGACTCATCCCCGGCAGCCTCACACGCGTGTCTTCAACAGGGAAGGGACCCTGGGCAGAAAAACATCCTGCAGTCAAGAGGGTTCCATGTCCATTTGCACCACTCAGGTGACCCTGAGGACACAGATGAGCCTCCAAGTGGCATCAAGGACCCTCTAAAAGGATGCAAATGTCCAGCTGTCTGCAAGGAGTATCAATCCTTCCATTCCCCCACCATCCAGTCAGAGCTGAAGAAGCTTCTTGGATGACAAGCAAAACGTCAAGGAAAAAACAAGAAAGTCCAGTTGCCTCCTGAAAAAGCACCTTTGGGACATCCGTCAGGTCTTCTGTTCATTTATGGTGACTTCTTGTGGCCCGCCAGCGGCCAATGGAGCTGGCAGCAGAGTTGGATAGTGAGATTTGGGAGGCGCATGAGCCAGTCCTGGGGAAGGCTTGGACGAAGGCTCCGTGTCGGAGGCTGAAGCCATCTGGCAGTGATCAGCTGCCTTCGGAGCTAGACAGCAGTGAGGCAGAGGAACAGCTGGAGCCTGTTCCCAGTGTGCGCACGTGCAGAGCTGCCAGAAGAAAAGAACGGCTCAGAAATCAGGGTCGACTTGGGAGTTAAGCCACAGGTGGACGGTGAATGGCCCCTCCCATAGGAAATAAAAGAGGAGAGAAAGGGGAGGGGGCATTTGCAGGAAACAATTTCTTCATTCGTTTCAGGAGTGTGAAGATCTGTCCGTGAATCTCAGAGACTCTGTGCCCAGTCTTTCCTTGCACAACACTTCATTTGAAAAAATATTTGCATGGCAGCTTTCCAAGCTAGATAAGGTCTGTGGTCATAAATACTCCTTTGAAAGACTGTTTGCCAGGCCTTTGCTGAAGGTGAATGAGAGGAATTCACATTCGTTTAATAAAAGGGGTTTTGTCGGGACCAGGACTCTGCCTCGTGCTTTTCAGGGAAGCCTAGGTCAGAAAAGGCAGACCCTTGATAAAATAACTACCTCAATCCTGAAGCTTTGGGGTCCCTCTCTTAGTGTGCGAATACATAGACACATTCCTGATGTGTTGATAAGATTCTGGCGGGAGCTCCAGCAAACCCACATCTCTCTGTGTTGATGGTCCTTAATGGCACCTGAACTTATATTCCAAGATGTGAAGAACACAGATTTGAAGTACAAAAATCGGATCAGGAGCCGCCTCTCCAACCTCAAGGACTCCAAGAACCCGGACCTGCGAAAGAATGTCTTGTGTGGAGTGATCACCCCCGAACAAATTGCGGTGATGACCTCAGAGGTGAGACTGTCAGGGTTCCAAATAGCATCCAAAATTAAATCAGAGTCCAAGGCAAAGTATTGCTCAAAGTTCCAATTTATTAGGAGAGCCATGTTGGCACATCTGGGGAAACCCGAATCTGAAAGCTTCCCGGTTTTCCCCACCCAGTTGAAAGTTCAAGATCCTGCCCCCACACCCACCAGCCCATTATGTGGTCCAATCTTCCACTGCCATCCTGGCAGTTCCACCCATCTAGTTCTGGTCAGGTGCAGAGACAAAGGATGACCTTGGCTTTCTAGAAAGGATTTTGTTATGGCTACATAGCATCTAACTCCTTACGATCCCCCCTCCCATTTTCCCACAATAGAAAAAGGCATAGTACAATAATAGAAAGTGTGGCAGGCCAAAGATCCAAAAGAAAAGATGGGGCAGGTCTGACAGGAGATAGGAAGACCTGAGGAGGCTTAAAACATCTGGATTGGATCGATTCTTTTGCTGTGCAAGCACAGGTAGTCCTCAACTTACGACCACAGTTGAGCCCAAAATGTCTCTTGTCAAGTGAGACAAGTGAGCCTTTGCCCCATTTTTTGACCTTTCTTGCCTCGGTTGTTAAGTGAATCACTGCAGTTAATAGGTGAGTAACCCGGTTGTTAAGTGAATCTGGCTTCCCCCGTTGACTTGGCTTGTCAGAAGGTCGCAGAAGGGGATCACGTGGTCCCGGGGACACTGCAGCCGTCACAAATACGAGGCAGTTGCCAAGCATCTGAATTTTGATCACGTGGCCCTGGGGACGCTGCAACTGTCGTAAGTGTGAAAAACGGTCCTGGCTCACTTTTTTCAGTGCTGTTGTAGCTTTGTACAGTCACTAAATGAACTGTTGTAAGTCGAGGACTACCTATATCTAGTCCCAAGGTGCCCACTTTTGTTTTTAAAAAGCGCCCCGGCATGTTTTATTGATTTATTTGAAAGACCTGCCCATCTTTCAACTAACTCCTCTTTACGACCACATTTGGAATCGGAATGTCTGGTGCTACACAATGTAAACGTTGAATGAGTTTTTATGACCAGTTTTTGCTGTGGTCGTTAAAGAGAATGCGCCTTTCCCCGTTGACCCCCTTGGAAGTTCGCAAGTGGCTGCAGCTATTCTAAATATATACTGATTGCCAAATCCTTTGAATGCTGCAATGGTCATAAACATGTTGAATTGGATAATAAAAGTACATTTTGTCCCGATACTCATCATTTGTTTGGTACTCAACTCACAAGCTAGAATTTATCGCTGTCGGCTGCCTTGGGACTCACTATATTATTTAACCTGATGGTTAAAATTTGTTGGTACTCCTTGCGCCTCCTGGAATCAATTAATGATGAGTACTAAACAAATTTTATCCATCAGGGATAATATACTGAGTCACAAAGCAGCTGACAGCGATAACTTCTAGCTTGTGAGTTGAGTACCAAACAAATGATGACTACCAGGACAAAATGTTCATGTCAAAATGCAATTCAATAAGTTTCAAAGCTTTTGAGTACCACAGTACTGGAAGTTGAAGGGCTATCCCAGAGAAGAGAGGATTGACTTACTCTTCAAATACCTGAGGGCAGGACAAGAAGCAGTGGGTGGAAACTAATCAAGGAGAAGCAATTTAGAACTAAGGAGAAACTTCCTGACAGTTAAAACAATTAATCAGTGGAACAGAAGTTGCCTCCAGAAGTTGTGAATGCGCCAACACTGGAAGTCTTTAAGAAGAGTTTGGACAGCCACTTATCCAGGATGGCATAATGTCCCCTGCATGAGCAGAGGTTTGGACTAGAAGACCTCCAAGGTCCCTTCCAGTCCTACAGTTCTATGTTGAATTAAGCAAATGCTTGAAGTGTTTCTGGGTTCCAACTTCAGAGGTTGCTGCCTCTTTTCCCCTTCCGTGTAGTGAAGTGTCCCTTTGCGTTCTTTCCTGGACAGGAAATGGCCAGCAATGAACTGAAAGAGATCCGCAAAGCCATGACCAAGGAAGCCATCCGGGAGCATCAGATGGCCAAAACTGGAGGGACCCAGACAGACCTTTTCACTTGTGGCAAGTGCAAGAAAAAGAACTGCACCTACACTCAGGTGAGACTTCCTGTTTAAAACCATTAAAATCTCCTTTCCCCAAAGGGATCCTGGGCGGCCTACAAATGTTAAAAAGCATATAAAACTTGTTGTTACTTGTAAAGTCCTATCCGATCCATCGCGACCCCATGGACCACGTTCCTCCAGGCCTTCCTGTCCTCTACCATCCCCCGGAGTCCATTTAAGCTCACGCCGGCTGCTTCGGTGACTCCATCCAGCCGCCTCCTTCTCTGTTGTCCCCTTCTTCTTTTGCCCTCCATCTTTCCCAGCATGAGGCTCTTCTCCAGGGAGTCCTTCTTCCTTCTCATTAGGTGGCCAAAGTCTTTGAGTTTCCTCTTCAGGATCTGGCCTTCTAAAGAGCAGTCAGGGTTGATCTCCTCTAGGACTGACCGGTTGGATGGCCTTGCAGTCCAAGGGACTCAATGCAGGAGTCTTCTCCAGCACCAGAGTTCAAAGGCCTCAATTCTTTCTTATGCTCAGCCTTCCTTATGGTCCAACCTTCACAGCCATCCATTGCAACTGGGAAAACCATCACCTTGACTATACGCACTTTTGTTGGCAGGATGAATATATAAAAGTTAAAATCATACAAATGGAATTGAACAATTTTAAAAATAGGGCAGAATACGTTCAGTCCTCGATTTACAACCATAATGGAGGGGCAAAATTTCTGTTGTTAAGTGAGACATTTGTTAAGCGAATGATGCTCCGTTTTGCGACCTTTCTTGCCACAAGGCTGTTGTTAGGTGAATCACTGCAGTTGATATGTTAATAACTCAGTTGTTAAGTGAATGGTTTCCCCACTGACTTGGCTTGTCAGGTCACGAAAGTGGATCACATGGCCCTGGGACACAGCGACGGTCATAAATACGAACCCGTTGCCAAGCCTCTGAATTTTGATGACATGGTTAAGGGGAGGCTGCCATTTTTCCTTGTGGAATAATGGCAGGGTTGCTTTTTCCAGGGACGACGTAACTTTGAACTGTCGTTCAATGAGCTGTTGTAAGTCGAGGTCTACCTGTAGTTGTGATATGTGGAAGGGGTGAGGAAAGATGGTGATTTGACAGTTTTGGAAATCTGCCACCTGGTGGAGGCTTATCCTGTGTTTTATCCCCACAGGTGCAAACCCGGAGTTCGGATGAGCCAATGACAACCTTTGTGGTGTGTAACGAATGTGGAAATCGCTGGAAGGTAAGCAATCTTCATGCCTTGCGGGCCGGCCCTGACGTGACCTACGACCCTGAAACAGGCCGTTGTGGACTTACAACCCGGGTTGAGCCCAAATTACTGTATTTTTTGGAGTACAAGACGCACCAAGCTTTTGAAGAGGCAAATTTAAAAAAAAGTAATCCGCTCACTGACTAAGTTCACCCTTCCATCCTGATTTCCATCCTTTTGACCGTATTATTAACTTATTAGTAAGGGAAAGGACAGGGGGGAGAGAAGGAAGAAGACAGAGAGATGGGAAGGAGGGAGGGAGGGAGGGAAGGAAGGAAGGAAGGAAGGAAGAAAGGCAATGAGAAGGAAGGAAGGTAGGAAGGAAAGAAGAAAGGATCCGCTCACTGACTAAGTTCACCCTTCCATCCTGATTTCCATCCTTTTGACCGTATTATTAACTTATTAGTAAGGGAAAGGACAGGGGGGAGAGAAGGAAGAAGACAGAGAGATGGGAAGGAGGGAGGGAGGGAGGGAAGGAAGGAAGGAAGGAAGGAAGAAAGGCAATGAGAAGGAAGGAAGGTAGGAAGGAAAGAAGAAAGGATCCGCTCACTGACTAAGTTCACCCTTCCATCCTGATTTCCATCCTTTTGACCGTATTATTAACTTATTAGTAAGGGAAAGGGCAGGGAGGGAGAGAAGGAGGAAGGCAGAGAAATGGGAAGGAGGGAGGGAGGGAGGGAGGGAAGGAAGGAAGGAAGGAAGGAAGGCAATGAGAAGGAAGGAAGGTAGGAAGGAAAGAAGAAAGGATCCGCTCACTGACTAAGTTCACCCTTCCATCCTGATTTCCATCCTTTTGACCATATTATTAACTTATTAGTAAGGGAAAGGGCAGGGGGGAGAGAAGGAAGAAGGCAGAGAGATGGGAAGGAAGGAGGGAGGGAAGGAAGGAAGAAAGGAAGAAAGGCAATGAGAAGGAAGGAAGGTAGGTAGGAAAGAAGGAAGGATCCGGTTACTGACTAACTTCACTCCTCCCTGATTTCCATCCTTTTGACCGTATTATTAACTTATTAGTAAGGGAAAGGGGGGGAGGAAGAAGGCAGAAATATGGGAGGGAGGGAGGGAGGGAGGGAGGGAAGGAAGGAAGGAAGGAAGGCAATAAGGAGAAGGAAGGAAGGAAGGTAGGTAGGTAGGTAGGTAGGTAGATAGGTAGGTAGGAAAGAAGGAAGGATCCGGTCAATGACTAACTTGACTCCTCCATCCTGAATTCCATCCTTTTGCTTCACCCCAACTGAATCACAAGCCCAGCATTCTGCGAGGGAAAAAGCAAACGGCCACACCCTCTTGGTTCATCTGTGCCCCCCCCCCCTTCCCATCCAGCAGAACAGCCTCTTTGGCTCAATCGCTTCTGCCTCTACATCCCTTTCCCCTTTCTTACAGTTCTGCTGAAAACGTCTCCGAGGGGAGCAGCCACAGCCAATTTCAGGGCCCCGAGCTCTGCCACGGACTCCCGCAAGTACTGCCAGCAGATTTATTTATTTTTTGTCCTGTTTTGTCGCCAAGTTTGCTTTGTGCTCTGTACATCAACCAGGTGAGGAGGGCCTGGCTGACTGCACACCTGTCGGGAGTAACAGCGACTGGGAATAGACGCCTCCCAGGATGGCACCGGATGAAAAGTTTACCCGGACCAGCCAGCTTATTGTGAGAATGTGGGACAGCCATATATTTTTCCCCCCGTTCTTGTTTCGTTTCGTTTTCTCTTAAAAAGGCCGGGCTTCGAGCCTCAAAGTTTGTACAGAAGCTTCTTGCGACTCCCTCCTTGGCTCCGGGTGCAACTCTCCAAAGCTACAACCAGTATTAACCCCACTCCCTCGTCCTGGGGTTCAAGGCTGCTTTTGTGTTTCGCAGGATGACATTTTCCCGCTTTCGTTGCACAAACCTTGCCCGGTTTGAAAAGCCGGTGCCAAGGGGCTGTGGGTGGGTCTGAGGATTCAAAACCTCCCAGCCCCTCTAACCGAATAAGTATTACTCATCCTGCTTTCCTTTTGTTTTGGGGGCTGGAAAGAATATGAAATAAGAGTTAAAAGGTTTCGTTTTGGTTTTGTTTTCAATTGAAATATATGCTATAGATTCTCCCGTTGCCTGGGTGGTGAAGCCAAATATCTTAGAAAAGTTGGCCTCTGTTGTTTACGAGATGAAAAATGTGAGCTTCGAAAGAAACATAGGAAGGGGAAGGGGCGGGGGGCAAAATTTCAAAATTGAAAAGTGTTTCTAGGAAAATCGCTTTAATTTCAGCAGACGCTGCAACCGAGTTAACGAGATGAAAAATGTGAGCTTTGGAAGAAAACCAGGAAGAGGAAGGGGGGCAAAATTTCAAAATTCAAAAGTGCTTTGTAGGAAAACCACTTTTAATTTCAGCACGCTCTCTTGCCATTGAGTTTACGAGGTGAAAAATGCGAGCTTCGAAAGAAACCTAGGAAAGGGGGAAATTCAAGTATTTCAAGGAAAATCGCTTTAATTTCAGCAGAGTCTCTGCCGTCGGGTGGGAAGGGTGGGGATGCAGATACAAATTTCTTGCCATCTTTGTAAGTTTGCCGCTTTGGAGACTTTGGAGAACTTCCGGGTGTGAAACGGAGAGATGGCTGGGCTTACATCCATTTTGACCGTGGCATCTGAAATCCCTCACTTTGCTGTGTTCTTTGTGGGTGTGCTAGGAATACAACTGCCCTCTGCTAATCAATCGCATTTGCACACCAGTTTCCGTTTTCCACGTAGGACGAGGCTCTGCGTTCTGAACCCACGCAAATGTGAAAAAGAGAGCCGTTTTATACTTGAGGGAGTGGGTCATTTGGATGGTCCACATCCTTTTAAGTACAAGTGTTATTAACACAAAAAGTATTTTGAGTTTGTTAAATGAACAAATCCTGGCGGTGTGAGGGGAGGAAAAGGGGGAAAGTTTGCTATTTAAATACTTTGTTAAGTTCTCAGAAAAGAGTTGGAAAACAAGATTTTAGACCAACGTGTCTGACATTGACAGACAGGTGGACTTCAACTCCCAGAATTCCCCCAGCCAGCTATGCTGGCTGGGGGAATTCTGGGAGTTGAAGTCCACCTGTCTGAACGTTTGCCAACTTTGAGAAATATTGTTTTCAATCTTCCCCCTTCCGGTCATCCCAGCTTACCAGGCAAATGAAAGCTTGAACAATCAATTCATGATTTGGGAATGATGCTTCACCCAAAGGAACTTGGATTATTTGTATCTCTGCTGCCACATCTCGTCCATCGGGCCCTCAATATGAAATTTGATTTTGTCTGTTCCATGTACAGTCACAAATGCAAAACAATAAAACTTCCTTCGCGAAGAACGGAATGTATTTTATTTCATCCCACAGGAGCACAGTGGCTCACCTGGCTACGATGCTGGGCTGCCAATCGGCAGGCCGGCGTTCGAGACCCGGTTGCTGCCATGTGGCAGGTGAGCTCCCATCCCTTGCTCCAGCTCCCGCCAAACCAGCAGTTCGAACTTCAAGTAGGTAGATGAGTACCACTTTGGTGAGCAACTTAACAGGGATGTGAATGGGTGTCCCCCAGATGGTGATGATGTCTCGGGAAAATCCTTTCAACCCGGGAATTCTTCGATGTTCTCGACACAAATCTAGTCGTAATATCCAGTTCAATTAAGTAATTTACGCCAAAAGCTAATTTGGTTAAGGCTAATCTCGGTTAGATTTTGGGGGATTTAGTGTGTTGTTCTCACACAGACTGTTTGGTTAATCCTCAGTGAATAAATTATAGGGATCAAGGAAATAATTTAATTCAAAACAGGAAGTCCTCAACTTACAACCATTTAGTAACCAAGGTTACAACAAGAAAGTAATTTATATCCATTTTATACACTTACAACCATTGCCGTATCCCCATGGTCACGTCATCAAAATTCAGATGCTTGGCAACTGGCATGTACTTGTGACAGTTGCGCAATCCCGGGGTCAATCCCGGGGTTATGATAAGCAAAGTTCAATGCGGGAAGACAGATTCATTTAACAACTGTGTCACTCGCTTAACAACTGCAAATATAGCCAGAGAGGTCATAAAATGAGGCAAAGCTTCAGGTAACAGCAGTCTCACTTAGCAACCAAAATTTTGGGTTAGCAATAGCAGTTCGACTTATATACCGCTTCATAGGGCTTTCAGCCCTCTCTAAGCGGTTTACAGAGTCAGCATATCGCCCCCCACAGTCTGGATCCTCATTTTACCCACCTCGGAAGGATGGAAGGCTGAGTCAACCCGGAGCTGGTGAGATTTGAATCGCTGAACTGCAGATAGCAGTCAGCTGAAGTGGCCTGCAGTACTGCACCCTAACCACTGCGCCACCTCGGCTCTTCAATTAGGGTCGTGAGTTGAGGACTCCCTGTATATTCAAACCTTCCCTTGCCTAGAGTTTCAATGGCGAAATGAAAAGCCATGGGAAATTTACAAGCGACGTCTTTGTTACTCTTCCCAAGATAACTTTCAACTCAAAACTATAATGGACGCTTCATTTCCTTGAGTGGAAAAATCTCTTAAAAAAAAAAAAGCTGAAATTTTTGTAGAAGGAAAGATGGGTTCAATATTAAAGAGGAAAGGATTTGACATTATAAATGTCAATGCACAAATCACCAGGGCCACTGCTGGGTATGTGTGCAGCTACATTTCTACAGCCATTTTATCTCTGCGCTAGCTTGAAAAAAAAAGCCAAATATGACAACTCCAACATTTCAGCCTGCAGATCCATTCTCAAGTTCACTGTTTAGTGAAGCCGAGGTGGCGCAGTGGTTAAATGCAGCACTGCAGGCTACTTCAGCTGACTGCAGTTCTGCAGTTCAGCTGTTCAAATCTCACCGCCTCAAGGTCGACTCAGCCTTCCATCCTTCCGAGGTGGGTAAAATGAGGACCCGGATTGTTGTTGGGGGCAATATGCTGACTCTGTAAACCGCTATGGAGGGCTGAAAGCTCTATGAAGCAGTATATAAGTCTAACTGCTATTGCTATTATATATTTTGCAAAAAAAATAAATATATTTACTGTAACCAGAAGCATTCTCATTCTTACTGGAGCTATTGAAGACAGGGAAAGTTATTTGATCCACTGAGCTAATTATAAAGTGTGGTTATTCAGCATTATTTCAAAGATATACTGTATTTTTCAGACTATAAGACGCACCGGAGTATAAGACACAACAAGATTTTGAAGAGGTAAATAAATAAAAACTTTTCCACTATGCAGGACTCCCAAACCCTCCAAATGCCTCATTTTTTCAGGGCATGCATAGGCTTTGGGAGGCTTGTGGAGTGCTCCTGGGGGCTGGGGGGCAAAAACAAGCAAAAAAAGGCCCATTATTCACTCATTTTTGCCCTCCCCAGCCCCCAGGAGCACTTTGCAGGCCTTCCAAATCCTCTGCACGTGTATTTTTGCAAAAAACGGGATGCACTGGGCGGGGTTTCGGGAGGCCAAAAATGCTGTATTCAGTGTATAAGACCCACCCAGATTTTCACCGTCTTTTTTTGGGGGGGCGGGAAAGTTGCATCTTATACTCCAAAAAATACAGTAGATGTGATGGAATTGAGATAGGAATCGAAAAGGATCCCAAAAGGTTTTGCAACTATGATCCTGCACCAAACAGCCTTTTCGTTTTAAAATACCCGGTTTCCCTGAAAATAAGACCTCCCTGGATAATAAGCCCAATCAGGCTTTTGAGCGCATGCACTAAAATAAGCCCTCCCCAAAAATATTGCAACACCGCAGCATCCATGGGGTGACCACACTCGCTACCTCCTGCACCTCAAAAATAAGACCTCCCTGAAAATAAGACCAAGTGCTTATTTCGGGGTTCAAAAGAAAATAAGACCCTGTCTTATTTTCGAGAAAACATGGGCGTTAAGTTTTTTTCCAATTAATTTCAATTCAAATACTCTTCATGTTCAAAAATCTGTGCTTGGAAAGGAGTGTGCCTTTAAAAAAAAATGCAGATATTGTTCCAGAATACAGGAAGTCCTCAATTTACAATGGCACTAGAAAAAATGACTTATAACCAATCCTCATAGTTAAAATTCTTGCACCATCCCCATAATCGTGAGTCGAGGTGGCGCAGTGGTTAAATGCAGCACTGCAGGCCACTTCAGCTGACTGCAGTTCTGCAGTTCGGCGGTTCAAATCTCACCGGCTCAGGGTTGACTCAGCCTTCCATCCTTCTGAGGTGGGTAAAATGAGGACCCAGATTGTTGTTGGGGGCGATATGCTGACTCTGTAAACCGCTTAGAGAGGGCTGAAAGCCTTATGAAGCGGTATATAAGTCTAACTGCTATTGCTATTGCTATCAAAATTTGGACACTTTGTCAATCTGCATGTATTTATGGGGATTGCAGCATCCTGAGATGATTTGATCGTCATTTATATGTCCTTGTGACAAGCAAAGTCAATGAGGGAAGCCAGAGTTGCTTAATGGCTGTGTGATTCATTTAACAACTGCAGTGATTGCCTTAACCATGGCAAAAAAGGTCGTAAAATCGGGTATGACTCACTTAACCACTCTCTTGCTTAGCGACAGAAGTTCTGGTCCCAATTGTTGTAAGTCGAGGACTACCTATGTATCAGGGAGGTCAAGACTTACAAATATGATGGAGAGTCGTAAGTTGAGGATTATCTGTACATATAAACGGAAGACACACGGAAGCGGTCATGATAAGCCTACTCAATGGCGATCAAAATGCCAACTTGCAATTAAAATGAAGTGTTTACAATTCCAACCATTAAAAAAAAAATCCACTAAGCCACGATGGTTTGCTTTTGGCTTAACAAAAATGTGTGAGCCAACGTTCATTTGTAAACCATTTTAATGCCCTTGGCCTGGCATGCCAACCGAGCTCTACTGAAATATGACATCGTGTGAACCCAGCTTGTAAAATGACGTGCTGCTCGAGGGCGAGTAAGCTTTTAGTCCACGTTTGTCATGTAATCCAGGGATCGCCAAACTTGGCAACTTTTCAGGCTTCTGGACTTCAACTCCCAGAATTCCCCAGCCAGCATGGAAGCCGACAAATTTCAAAGCTGTCAAGCTTGAAGACCCTTGAGTCTATGTCAGGGGTGCTTAAATCTGGACCACAGGGAAGAGTCACCCTGGAAATAGCAAAGAACTGGCTCGTGGTGGCTTTGGAAGTCAAAACAGGGTGCCCCCGCCCCCGTACACCCCATTTTTGGCCTAAATGACCTCTTTCAGCACTCTGGCTAAAATGGGGGCACGGAGGTCCATGTGAAGAGCCAAGGTCATGCAGTGGTTAGAGTGCAGTACTGCAGGCCACTTCAGCTGACTGCTATCTGCTGTTCAGCGGTTCTAATCTCACCGGCTCAAAGTTGACTCAGCCTTCCATCCTTCCGAGGTGGGTGAAATGAGGACCCAGACTGTGGGGGCAATATGCTGACTCTGTAAACCGCTTAGAGAGGGCTGAAAGCCCTATGAAGCGGTATATAAGTCTAACTGCTATTGCTATGTGCCCGTGCCCCATTTTGGCCAGCAGGGGCTGCAGCAAGCCATAAGGCCGAAAATGGAGCACAGGGGAGTCTCAAGTGCCCCCCCCAATGCCCCATTTTGGCCAGCAGGGTGCCACAGGTGTCTAATCCACCACCCGCCAGCTAGCCCACAGAGAACTACAATGCTGATCTGGTCCTCAAAGAAATAGTTTGACACTCCTGGTCGATGTCATATGAATGAATTGCGAAAATCAATATCCTGTATCCATAAACCGCTGTATTCCCCACTATCTCTCTCCAGCATTAAGGCATGACCCGTCAAAACCGCGGAGGACAAAATCGCACTCGACGAAAGCACGCATTTGACGTCATCACAGCGCGACGAAAAAAATTAAAAATTGAAATAAAATTAAAATTAAAGCAAGCCGATTCACATAAAGGTAAGGGTTAGGTTTAGGTTTAGGTTAAGGGTTAGGGTTAGGTTTAGAGCGTTAGGGTTACGTTTAACGTTAGGTTAAGGGTTAGCGTTAGGTTTAGCGTTAGGTTAAGAGTTACGTTTAGGGTTAGATTTAGGGTTAGGTTTGGGGGGGTTAGGGTAAGGTTTTCACTTTATTTTTACATTTTTCGATCACAGCGCAATGTTTTTGTCGCGCTGTGATGACGTCAAATGCGCGCTTTCGTCGAGCGCGATTTTGTCCTCCGCGGTTTTGTGGTGGAACCCCATTAAGGAAGCCAGTCAGATTGCTGGAGTCAATATCCCAGAGAAGCATTTCTCAGCTGTAGCTAAACCTTTTTAAGATTTGTGTAAGATCGAAGCTTTGGTTTTTCCAGTAGTAATAATGTATGGCTGCCAGCTTGGTTTATAAGGAAGGTTGAGAGCCGAAGAATCGATGGCTTTCCAATTGTGGCATTGGAGAAGACTCTTGAGAGTGCAAGGAGATCCAATCAGTCCAGGCATGAAATGCTGCTATCTTCACTACTGGTTTGGAACCAGGGGTACGTGTGTGCGCGTAGGACCTTCTGCGCATGTGCAGATTGTCTGGGATGATGTCTGGGCATAGCCTCCCACCGCGGCTACTACTGGTTCGCCTGAACCGGGGTGAACCGGCAGAATACCATCTCTGAATCAGTCAATCTTTAAGGAAATCAACCCTGGAAGGACAGGTGCTGAAGCTAAAATATTTTGGCCACTAAATGAGAAGAGAGGACTCACTGGAGAAGACCTTGAGGTTGGGAAAGATGGAAAGCAAGACACAACGAACATGAATTTTGGCAAAAGTGGTGAGAAAGTGGACCAGGGTTCTAGCATGCTCTACTTCATGGGGTTGGATGCAACTTAAATTTGTGGACTTCAGCTCCCAGAATTATCCAGCCAGAGGAATTCTGGGAATTGATATCTACACTTCTTAAAAGTTTCCCAGGGTAAGAAACACTGCTCTAGAGCATGAATTTTGAAACTTTTTCAGGCTATACAGCTGGTTTTATTTTAAAAATTCCCAGAATCTCGAATTATTTGGGGGGGGGGGCTCCTGAATGTCAGCTGATGAGCCCCACCCTTTCTGCTCAAGTTGACAGAAAAATTCTATGGATATCTCTGTACAGTTTTGAGATGGGAACTTAAAGGCTGAGTGTATTCAGTGTTGTTTTTAATACTCGAGTCCCTTGCAAAGTTTCTGAATCCCACGAAACCCTGTCAAATGCTTACAGGAGTTTGCAAAACCTGGTATAAAAAAAGTTAACCCCATTTTTTACAGCATGCCTGTCGATATTCTTATCTTCTTGGTAGATGTAAACAAAAAATGCTTCTGATTTACTCAATTGACCCTTTATTCCTTCCAGTGGGCCAACAGCTCTCACAAAGTTATAAAAAGTATGTTTTTTTTTTTAAAAGAAACCTTAGCCCTGTGGATCCACCTCTTTATGTAATTCCAAAGCCATTTCCCAAACTATAGTAATACAGTAATATCTCAGTACTCAACTGCTTTGAAACTTATCAAACTTGATAGTCGACACATTTTGATGTGAAAATTTTGACCCGGTACTCATCATTTGTTTGGTACTCAACACACCAGCTAAAACGTATCAGTGTTGGCTACCCTGTGACTCATTACGTTATTCCTTACGGGAAAAAAATGTTTGGTATTTATCATTTTTGGTACTCATTGCACCTCCTGGAACCAATTAACGATGAGTATTCAGTTACACCTGCATGGGAATTAAAAAGATATCAGACAAAGTTTGCATACTTTACTGGCCACAAAACACACGAGTTTCTAGAAACAAACAAACAGAAGTTTTACTAGGCAGGCCAGTAGGATGTATTGGGGTGACCAGTTTTTTTGAAAAATTCTTTCTATAACTCACAGATAACTCTTTAAAAAAATGCAACAAGGGGGATCGGCTGAGACGGCTCGAGCGTCAGGCCTGCAGCCATCTTTCCTTTTGAATCTTTGGCCTGCCACTTTCTATTATTCTACTATGCATTTTCTATTGTGGGAAAATGGGAGGAGGATTGTATGGAGTTAGATGATATGAAGCCATAACAAAATTCTTTCTAGAAAGCCAAGGTCATCCTTTGTCTCTGCACCTCTGCACCTGACCGGAACTGGAAGAATGGAACTGCCAGCATGGCAGTGGAAGATTGGACCATGTGATGGACTTGTGGGTGTGGGGGAAAGATCTTGAACTTTCAACTGGGTGGGGAAAACCGGGAAGCTTTCAGATTTAGGATTTCACTTGGACTCTTTTAGGTGCTATTGGGAACCTTGACATCGAGATTGTCAGGCCTGCAATTATATTCCTTTTAGAATTTTGGCCTGCCACACTTTCTCTTATTTCATTATGCTGTTTCTTTAGAATAGTTGATGGGAGTGGGGAATAGACAGGAGTGAGATTGTGGAATGTATTGTTTTCATTCTTTACTAGAAGCAAGGTCATCCTTTGTCTCCGCACCAGTACACCTGGGTGTGGAAGCAGCTGGGTGTGGATGCCAGCGTGGAAGAAGATTGGATCATGTGATGGATTGTGGGTGTGGGGACAAGATCACGAACTTTTAACTGGGTGGGATTCTGATGCAATTTCCAGAACTGGGATTCCACAGATGTGCTAAGATGTCTGCTTTATTAAATTGGAACTTTAGGATCGTTTTGCCTTTGATTCTGATTTAATTCTACATGATACTTGGAACGCTGACATAGATCCTTCCCTCCTGAGCTAAGGAACACCAACCCTGAAATTTGTCCTTAGTACCTGCTATCCTTTTAGCCCCCCAAAACCAGACAGCAGAGAAGCGCTTGCAATTATGAAAAGAGGAGAGACGCCCCACCACCCTGATGGCGCTCTTATAGAAGACGAGACGGGGAAACCTTAACATGACGTGCGTTGGTTAGAGTGCAGTACTGCAGGCTACTTCTGCTGATCACCGGCTGCCAGCCGTTTGGCAGATCGAATCTCGCCAGGCTCAAGGTTGACTCAATCCTTCCATCTCCCAATATGCTGGCACTGGAAGTTTGTACTACATAACTTCAAGACATCCTGAATGGCTATCCAAGACTAATGGGAGCAACCAAGTGCTCACAGCTTCCACAGGATCATAGATGTCCCTGGAGATTCTCAGTCATCCAGGTCACGGTTGTCCCCAAAGGTGCTTTTTCAAGGGCAGCCCCTGAAGAGCATTCGGAGACTTCAGCTTGTCCAGAATGCAGCCGCGCTAGCGATCGTGGGTGCACCTCAGTACACCCACGTTACACCTATCCTCCGTGAGCTGCACTGGCTGCCTATTGGTCTTCGGATACGCTTCAAGGCGCTAGTCATCACTTATAAAGCCCTTCATGGTATTGGACCTGGGTACTTGAGAGACCGCCTGCTGCCAATTACCTCCCAAAAACCCATTAGATCACACAGATTAGGCCTCCTCCGAATTCCATCCGCCGGCCACTGGCGACCACCCGGAGGAGAGCCTTCTCTGTGGCTGCTCTGACCCTCTGGAATGAGCTCCCCATGGAGATTCGAACCCTCACCACCCTCCAGGCCTTCCGCAAAGCCCTTAAAACCTGGCTATTCCGACACGCCTGGGGCTAAAGAGCTTTTGTCCCCTCTCGAATGGTATGGTTGTTGTGTGCTTTTAAATTGTGTATTGTTTTGTTCATCTTTTTATTCTTTATTTGTACCCCTTCCCTTGACTTGGATTGTGAGCCGCCCTGAGTCCCCTTCGAGGAAAAGGGCGGCATATAAATGAAATAAATTCAATTCAATTCAATTTTTCAATTTGTTTTGCTTGGAGATGTTTTGCTTCTCATCCAAGAAGCGTCTTCAGTTCTTCAGAAGCAGTTTCTTGGATGAAAAGCAAAGCCTCTTCAAGCAAAACAAAGAAAGCCCAGTTGCCCTTTGAAAAAGTACCTTTGGGGTCTGGGATGTTAGTGTTGTGGCCTGTCAGCCGCTGGGTCCATCCAACAACCAACTCAGAGGAGGAGGTGCGGGAATCGGGATCAGCATCAAGACAACCTGAGAGCTCCAAGGAGAAAGAGGGAATGCTGTCAGAGAGAGACAGAGGCGGAGCCTAGGCCGTCCATCAGCCCTCAGATGGAGAGTCCACAGCCTCCAGGTCTGGAGGTGGCTGATGAGGAAGAGGAGGAACAGCTGGGTCCAGTGCCCGATGCGTGGATGCACAGAAGGCAGAGGAGAGCAGTGGAAATCTATGGGCTGATCCTTGGGACGGCTGCTAGCAAAGTCCCACCCTAGCTCTGGAGATAAAAGGCAGGGGGCGGAGATGAATAGGTGTAGCAGACCACTATTTATCTCCTTGCTGGACAAACTTGTTCGCCTGTGTTGAGAAACTTTTTGGCGGGACTGCTGGCGCTCCGAATAAAGGAATACCGAGGGTTTGTCGTGTTTGGGGAGCTGGGTCAGAAGAGTTTCCAGCGGAGAAGGGATGAAATGTGCATCATGGGCCAACTCCACCGCTTATGGCAGTGTTTCTCAACCTTGGCGACTTTAAGTCCTGTGGACTTCAACTCCCAGAATTCCCCAGCCAGCTGTGCTGGCTGGGGGATTCTGGGAGTTGAAGTCCACAGGACTTAAAGTCGCCAAGGTTGAGAAACACTGCCTTATGTACTTCTGGTGCGATGTCATAACCCTTGAATAATTTGGGCATGGAAGGGACCCCAATGGGAAGGATCCACACTTCTCCAGTGAGTTGGTAAGATAAAAAAGCTGCTTTAGTATATCTGGACTACTCCATTCCATTCTGGCACATCATTATTGTCTTTTGGGAAAAGGTTGTTCAATCAGAGCAAAGATCCACCTAGACCAGAAGGATCAAAGAGATACTTCCAATAATCTCACCAACGGATTATGAAGCACAGCTAATCCTTGACTTACAACAGTTCACTTAGCGACCGTTCGAGATTACAAGGTCACTCTAAACAGTGACTTATGACCGTTTTTCGCACTCAGCGACCGTTGTAGCATCCCCGTGGGCACGTGATCAAAATTCAGACGTTTGGCAACTGACTCGTATTTATGACAGTTGCAGTGTCCCGGCGTTCATGTGATCCCCTTTTTGCCACCTTCGGACAAGCCGAGTCAATGTGGGGAAGCCGGATTCACTTAACAACCGTGTTACTGACTTCTTAACGATTGCAGCGATTCACTTAACAAGTGTGGCCAGGAAGGTCGTAAAACGGGAGAAAACCCACTTAACAAATGTCTCACTCAGCAACAGACATTTTGGGCCCAATTGTGGTCATAAGTGGAGGGCCACCTGTAACGTCAACTGAATGAAGAAGACCTCCTCCTGGCTCCTAAGCCATGAAGATTATGAATCTTACTGCTGCCCAATAGGAACTTGGGAGAATCTACAATCAGATCAATCAATGGGAATCGAGCTGGAAGGAACCTCGGAGGTCTTTTAGTTGAAACCCCCTGCCCAAGCAGGAGACCCCATATCATTTCAGATACATTGGCTGTCCAGTCTCTTCTTAAAAACTTCCAGTGATGAAGCACCTACAACTTCTGAAGGCATACCTGTTCCACTGGTTACCCTATTTTTCGCTCCACAAGAAGCACATTTTTGTCTCCCAAAAGTGGGTGCAAATGGCTCCCCATCGGTCTCCGAACGCGCTTCAAGGTGCTGGTCGTTACCTTTAAAGCCCTACATGGCTTGGGACCTGGATACCTACGGGACCGCCTCCTGCCACACACCTCCCAACGACCTATAAGATCGCACAGGTTGGGCCTCCTTCGGGTACCATCGACCGGGCAATGCCGGTTGGCGACTACTCGGGGGAGGTCTTTCTCTGTAGCTGCCCCAGCCCTGTGGAATGATCTTCCCGCAGAGATCCGGACCCTTCCCACTCTCTCGGCCTTCCGTAAAGCCACTAAAACCTGGCTGTTCCGGCAGGCCTGGGGCTGTTGACCCCAAAATATGGTCCAGCCCCACTCAGAATGGAGTGCATGGTTGTGTTTTTTTAAATCTATCTTTTCTTCTCTTCTCTTCTTTTTGATTTATTGTATTGTCAGCCGCCCGGAGTCCTACGGGATTGGGCGGCATATAAATGTTATTAAACTCTATTAAACTCTAAATATCTGTGCTTCTTATGGAGCGAATATTGCCGAAGCACCATCCACCCGCTGGTCCCCACCCTTCGGCCATTTTTAGCCTCTGTGTGTCCAGTTTTCGACCTCCACGAAAGTCCTACGTGGAGGCTGAAAATGGGGTGCATGGAGGCCAAAAACGGGAGCGGAAAATATGGTATTTGTCCTCACTATTAGGAAGTTTCTCTTTCCTAACAGTAAACCATTCTATTACTGATGCCAGGCTGGACTGAATAGATATCGTGTTGCAATGAGAGGGCACCTTCTCCACCCAGTTCTCCTCCCTCCTGGATAAGAGAAGTCTGCCCAAATTAGGAGACCCATCCACTTCTTGAATTGGAAGACTAATCATTTCTCTTGGGCGCTCTTTCCCATGTTCCTTCTATCGACATCATAGCTGTAACCTATCTTCTCTGTTCATCGGTGGGTACCTTTCTTAAAGACATCACTCGGAGATGTCCTTGAAGCCTCTGGGATAAAAGGGATACAGTGGTTGCTGATGGAAGGTGATCCGCTTTTGCGACCTTCTGACAAGCAAAGTCAACAGGGAAGCCAGATTCACTTAGCAACCGGGTTACTAACTTATCAGTTGCGGTGATTCACTTAACAACCGAGGCAAGAAAGGTCATAAAAAGGAGGCAATATATATCTCACTTAACAACAGAAATTTTTGGGCTCAATTGGAGTTGTAAGTCGAGGACTATCTGTAGAGCAGCTGCTCCAGTTGGGGACTGCTTCATTGGGCCTAACGGCAGGGTCATTCATTCATTCTTCTCTGCAGAAGCCTGGTGGATCCACAACTCCATCTGCAAAAGAGCCCCTTAGCTTTTAAAAAAAGGAAGGAAACTGGAATTCAATCTGAAATCCACAGCATGGATGGTGGGCTGAAGGATCCTCTTGGTCATTAAGACCTCTGAAGTCCACACAGAGTCATAACTTTGGCACACGACTGCTTTAAAACGTGCCGGATTCAGTATCTGACCAGTTTTAAAGCAGAAATCTTGTCCCGGCACTCGTCTTTCTGGTGGTAGCTAACGTGCAAGAACCTGCCGACATTGGCTACCTCATGCCTATTTCCTGAATAGTGGGTCACATGGTTTTCTCAGTACTGGTCAGTTTTCGCGTCTTCCGGAACAAATTTACCAACGAGTACTGAGGTACCACTGTACATTGGAGATGGGTGGATTATATGACTTACAATGATGGAGAGATTTTGGGACTAATTAATATTCAAGTTGTCTTTCTCACAGAGCTTCCACATCAGAGCCAAGTATCACCTATCTTCTCTCTTTCCCTTGAAGAGGTCCCTGCTTCTTCTCAAAACTGAGGTGAGGGAATCCTACCTAGAATAAACTGTGAACGGAAAGCATTCGAGATGCGGAAAACCTGAACATACTTTTTATAACGTCTGAACTTCTCTTAATTCCATAAACATTGCTCTAACCGCAGTTTCCACGCCAACTGTCCGAGATTTGTTGCATCTACAAGGACAGCATGGAAATCATTCTTAAATCAACATGGAAGGAATTTAAAAAAACAAACAAAACACAAATCCAAGAGTGAGATCAAAACATCCAGGAGATATGGGCTTTGGCCTGTTTCTTCTGCTATGTGACCCCAGAGGTCTAGATCCCAGTCCGTTGCTGGTTACTTGCTCCGTTCTGCATTCTCCATCTCTAGGCCCACATTCTGTAATGGAAGTAGAAGCCCAAGTTTGGAGTTCTTGATGGCGGCTGGCACCGGCCCTTTTCTGACGGAAGAAAAGCGGGCAGAAAGTTGTGGAGTCACCTTTCCAATGACAGGACTATTGTCTGTGGCCAGAACTCAGCTGGGTTATGTCTTCAGTCTATTTTGTTCTGTAAGCTCATTTGGGAGATTTTTTTTTTAAAGAAGAGTGGGGAGGGGAAAAACCAGTAACACCTGTTGTATCCTTCACTTGGTGTCTCTATCAATGGTACAGAAGGGCTTAAGACTCCGAAGATGACCGAGAGACACTCTGGAGGAGAGCTTTGTATATGGCAGAGTTCAGAAAACGGGGGTAGGAGTCTCTATGCATAAGCGTGTAAATCTGTAGCTGCGCATCGTCGAAGGTGTGCAAAGAGGGCTCCTGCATCTTGCGGTTGATGCCTTCGCGGACACGGGAGTCCAAGCTGACCTGAGAAAAAGGAAGAGATCGGGCAAAACACAAGAAAGATGATTTTGGTGAACTGTCAATCAAGGGAGAGTCAGTTGGGTCTAGAGGTTAAGGTTAAGAAGTCAGGAGATGGTGAATTCTAGTTCAGCCCTAGACATGGAAGTCAGCTGGGTGACTTTGGGCCAATCACCAGGAGACTGGGAGTTCTAAGATTTAGACATGAAAACTGGCTGGGTGATTTTGGACCAAGCACCAGGAGATTATGAGTTCTAGTCCTGCCTTAGACATAAAAGCTGGCTGGGTGATTTTGCACCCATCACCAGGAGACCGGGAGTTCCAGTCCCACCTTAGACATAAAAGCTGGCTGAGTGGTTTTGGACCAAACATCGGGAGACTGTGAGTTCTAGTCCCGCCTTAGACATGAAAGCTGGTGGGTGATTTTGCACCCATCACCAGGAGACTGGGAGTTCCAGTCCTGCTTTAGACATGAAAGCTGGGTGGGTGATTTTGGCCGAATCACCAGGAGACTGTGAGTTCCAATCCCATCTTAGGCATGAAAAGTGGCTGGTGGCTTTGGGCTATTCCCTCTTTTTCAACCCAACACAATTCCTAGGGTAGTTGTGGAAAAAAGGAGAGGAAGGAATTTGTCAAGAATTTTCTCCTTGGTCCTGGGTTGGTTGTCAATTTAATGATCACCCACCTATTAGTTCTTGTTCTGCCCTCATATGCTTCGGAGAATTAACTCCTATCCCTTCTTCTTTGTGAAAGCCACTTGAATATTGTATGACAGGTATCATGCCATCCCTAAGCCCTCCCTTCATTAGGGTAGACATATCCAATTCCCTCAATTGTTCATGCAATTTAGTTTCCAGATCCTTTTTCATTTTTGCTTTTCTCCATTATGGAGACGAGAAACGGAGGCAGTATTCTAAGTGTGGCCTCACCACTGCAGTATAAAGCAGAAATATCACTTCTCGTGATAATGGTGTTGTTACCCCTCCGTTATTGGGATGCGGTGGCTCAGTGGCTAAGATGCTGGGCTTGTTGATCAGAGAGATTAACAACTCGGCGGTTCGAATCCCTAGCGCCGCGTAACGGAGGGAGCTCCTGTTACTTGTCCCAGCTTCTGCCAACCTAACAGTTCGAAAGCATGTAAAAATGCAAGTAGAAAAATAGAAACCACCTTTGGTGAGAAGGGAACACTTTTGGCATTTGGTCATGCCGACCGCATGACCACAGAGACATCTTTGGAAAGCGCTGGCTCTTCAGCTTTGAAACGGAGATGAGCACCACCCCCTAGAGTCGGGAACGACTAGCACATATGTGCGAGGGGAGCATTTACCTTTATCCCTGTTAATGCAGCCTAGGACTGGCACTGGTTTTCTGAGATAAATAGATTTAGCCCTACTTTGACTGAAAATGTGTACCAGCTAAAGTCATAATCAAACGTGAAGGAATTTATACAGTGTGCATAATTATTAGGCAAGTTGTATTTTTGAGGATTGATTTTATTATTGAACAACTACGATGCTCTCAGTCAATCCAAAATATTAATAAACCCCAAACCTGAATATTTAAGGAAGTAAAAGTGATGTTTTTGGTTTTCTTCGAAGAATACCTACGTGTGCACAATTATAACTTAGTAGTGTGCAGAATTATTGCGCAACTAAATGAAAATGTTCCCATCTCACTTGTTTATTTTCATCTGTTAAAAGTGAGAATAATAAACAAACAATTCAAAATTTACGAGTAAACATTTAAAAAAAAAAAAAGAACAACTCCACCCTGTTGACTATTTGCAACAAAACGTTTTGATGGTTCTGTGATATTTTAGCAATTTCAAGGGTGCTGCATCTGTCTGAAAGACATTTTACCATGTTTGACTTTTCAAGAGTTAATTAAATCCCTTTTTGGCCCATTTTGCCTGAGGAAAAAAAGCTTGCCAAATAATTATGCACACCTTGATATAGGGGGTTGATCTCTTGAGGCCACACCCTCCCTTGTTACGCAAACACACATCACCTGATCTGTATCCACTATGCATTCCAATTTGGGAAAAACAGAATAACAGAGTTGGAAGGGACCTTGGAGATCTTCTAGTCCAACCCGCTGTTTAGGCAGGAAACCCTATACCACTTCAGACAAATGGATATCCAATCTCTTCTTAAAAATGTTCAGTTGTTGGGGAATTCACAACTTCTGGAGGCAAATTGTTTCACTGATTAATTGTTCTCAGTGTCAGGAAATTTCTCCTTAGTTCTAAGTTGCTTCTCTCCTTGATTAGTTTCCACCCATTGGTTCTTGTTCTGCCCTCAGGTGCCTTGGAGAATAGCTTGACTCCCTCTTCTTTGTGGCAGCCCCTGAGATATTGGAAGACTGCTATCATGTTTCCCCTAGTCCTTCTTTTCATTTATACAGCTTGGAGGTGGAAAATATGCATAAAAATGACTATATGGTCAAAACACTCACTTCCCTAATAATTACACACTTTACCCTGGAGTGAGAAAACCTTGGAAAAGTTTCTGGACTGCAAAGGGAAGGGGAGAAGGGCCCCGGGGACTACCAATTACCAACTGAGTGAAAACTGATATGTGAAACATTTTGGGGTGCGGGAATAAAATAAGAAAGGACATACCTCCTTGGGAGAAAGGATGGAGATGTAATCTTCATAGATTTCTCGTGCTTTCTCGTCGATGTCTCGCTTGTTGCATTTGCTTTTGAGCTCCTCGCAAGCTAACCAAAAGAGCATATTTTCCTCGCTGTATTCAGTCCGTAAGAACTCCCGAAACACGTTCCTGCCAGCTGGGGTTTTCATCAACTTGTCAAATGACTGAGACCAGACCTTGACTTCTTCGGTGGTGGGTTTGTTGCTGAAGTCACAGGAGCCACAATCCAGCAGAAACAAAGCAAGGTAGAGTGAGTCACAGTGGGAAGAAGAGGAGGAGGAAGAAATGTGTTATTGGAGCGAGATCCCGGTAATTCTTGCGCAATTTCTAGAGCGGTGTTTCTCAGTCTTGGCAACTTTTAAGACCTGTGGACTTCAACTCAAACAGTTGAAGTCAACTTCAACAGTTGGAAGTCCATGCATCTCATCTCATCCCATCTCAACTCAACCAGTTCAACTCAACAGTTAAAGTCGACTTCAACAATTGAAGACCACTCAACCAGTTTAACTCAACACAACACACCTCAACTAATTCCATCTCAACTTTCACAACTGAAGACCAGACAACTCAATTCGACTCAACCAGTTCAATTCAACAATACCACTCAACCAGTTCAACTCAATAGTTGAAGTCAACTTCAACAATTGAAGATCACACAACTCAACCAGTTCAATTAAACAACACAACTCAACCAGTTCAACTCAACAGTTGAAGTCAACTTCAACAATTGAAGACCACTCAACCAGTTTAACTCAACACAACACACCTCAACTAATTCATCTCAACTTCCACAACTGAGGACCAGATAACTCAATTCAACTCAACCAGTTCAATTCAACAATACCACTCAACCAGTTCAACTCCAATAGTTGAAGTCAACTTCAACAACTGAAGACCACACAACTCAATTCAACACAACCAGTTCAACAACTCAACTCAACCAGTTGATCGCAACAGTTGAAGTAAACTTACATAGTTGACGTCCACACATCTTAAAAGTTTATGAAGTTGTAAACTAGTGTTCTAGAGCTTTCATGCTTTCTGGAGGCTTTCAAAAACAAGCTACAGGTATTCCTCAATTTACAGCTATTTATTTAGCAACCACTCAAAGCTACAATGGCACTGTAAAAAGTAGCTTAAGATTGGTCCTCACACAATCATCCCAGTATCCCCACAGTCATATGATCAAAATCCAAATTTTGAGCAACCAGCATGTATTCATAATGACTGCAGCATCTTAAGAGTCATATGATCTTCCCAGCTGGTTTCTGACAAGCAAAGTCAATGGGGAATCCAGATTCACTTAACAAATGCAGTGATTTGCTTAACAACTGTGGCAGG
This sequence comes from Thamnophis elegans, assembly GCF_009769535.1. NCBI lineage: Eukaryota > Metazoa > Chordata > Lepidosauria > Squamata > Natricidae > Thamnophis > Thamnophis elegans. The sequence continues at coordinate 95,000,701 of NC_045545.1, read as the reverse complement.
AAAGGTCATAGAATCGAGCAAAACTCCCTTAACCAATGTCCACGTTAGCAACAGGGTCTTATTGTGGCTGTAGCAATAGTAATAGCAATAGACTTATATACCGCTTCACAGCCCTCTCTAAGCGGTTTACAGAGTCAGCCTTTTGCCCCCAACAATCTGGAGTCCTCATTTTACCCACCTCCAAAGGATAGAGGGCTGAGTCTATCAACTTTGAGCCAGGATCGAACTGCTGGCTGTGGCCAGATTCAATATGGCCTGCAATACTGCATTCTAACCACTGCGCCACCATGGCAATAGAAGGGTCCTCATTTAGCCCACCTCGGAAGGATGGGAGGCTGAGTCAACCTTGAGCCTGGTGGGATTCGAACTACCAAATTTCAGGCAGCTGGCAGGCAGCAGAAGTAGCCTGCAGTACTGCACTCTAACCACTGCACCCCCAAGGCTCTGTAAGTTGTATCTCCTGAAGCTTTCAGCAATACCAAACTCGCAGCTTACAAGGAAGAGAATGTCACTAGTGGAAATCTGACTGCCCTGCTGCTTTCCTGTCGATGATCTAAGCTATCTCTTCCAAAAATTTAATGCAGCTTCCTTTTTTGGAGCATGAATTAGGGTGAAAAACGTATTAAAATATCGCTTTCTTATTCCACCCTTCATTTCCTCCCGGACGGAGATGCCCGTCAAGTACTTTGAAGTTGCACTGATGTCAATGATGACATTTAGAGCGCTGTTAGTTTTGAAAGCTCAGCTCTTGGTTTAGGTCTCAAATGTATGATATATCCTTTCTTTATGAGACTGAATTCTCTTCCACAGTGCTCCAAAGGAGTCCTTTGAGCAGCCAACAACATGAAAGGGCCATCCATCAAGGAATCCATAAACACACTCCTTAAGTTCAACATAACTGCTCTGGATTTGTACAACACATTTTGTTGTGGCCTGCCAGCGGCCAGGAGAGTTGGCTGCAGAGTCAGACAGTGAGGAGGTTGGGAAGGAGCATGGGCCAGTCCTGGAGACTGGGGAAGGTGAGGACGAGGGCTCTGCGTCGGAGGCAGTGGTGGGGCCCAGGCCGTCTGGCAGTTCTCAGCTGCCTTCGGAGCTAGACAGCAGTGAGGCAGAGGAACAGCTGGAGCCTGTTCCCAGTGTGCGCATGCGCAGAGCTGCCAGAAGAAAAGTACGGCTCAGAAATCAGGGTCGACTTGGAAGTAAAGCCACAGGTGGACGGTGAATGACCCCTCCCATAGGAAATAAGAGAAGCAAAAGGGGAGTGGGATTTTATAGGCAACAATTTGTTCGTTAGTTCGTTCGTTTGAGGAGTGTGAAGATCTGTCCGTGAATCTCAGAGACTCTGTGCCGAGTCTTTCCTTGCATAGCACCCCATTTGGAAAATATTCACATGGCAGCTTTCCAAGCTAGATAAGGTCTGTGGTCATAAATTCACCTTTGAAAGACTGTTTGCCAGGCCTTTGCTGAATGTGAATGAGAGGAATTCACATTCGTCTAATAAAAGGGAATCTGCTTCGTGCTTTTTGGGGAAGCCTAGGTCGGAACACATTTCAACCAAACAAACAAACTGAGTTCACACAGACACAAGAAGCCACCATAAACCTAACCCCGATTCAAACCAAGCAAGCTTTTTAAGTGTTTTTTTTTTTCCTGTGAGACTGGTCTATCAGGGCAACTTGGGCTACCCAATTATGGGACCGAGCATACTGCTTCCGCTTTCTTAATCTCTCCCCTGGTATAAATGACAAAGTGAGGAGAGCCCGTGGCTTAGAGGTTAATACATCTACCTAATATGCAAGTAGCCTGGGCTCGAATTCCAGAAAGGGTATGGCTAGCGGACGAGAGCTAAATAACTTGAAATAGATCTATACTAGTCCCCCTTTATTTCTTTGTCAGCTAGTTTAATAGAAAGAAGGACCAGGGGAGACATGATAACAGTGTTCCAATATCTCAGGGGTTGCCACAAAGAAGAGGGAGTCAAACTATTCTCCAAGGCACCAGAAGGCAGAACAAGAAGCAATGGGTGGAAACTAATCAAGGAGAGAAGCAACTTAGAACTGAGGAGGAATTTCCTGACAGTTAGAACAATTCAACAGTGGAACAGAAATTGCCTCCCGAAGTTGTGAATGCCCCAACACTGGAAGTCTTTAAGAAGATGTTGGATAGCCATTTGTCTGGAACGGTATAGGGTTTTCTGCCTAAGCAGGAGGTTGGACTAGAAGACCTCCAAGGTCCCTTCCAAGTCTGCTATTGTATTGCATAAACATAAATTCAACACAAATAACTTTTTGTTTATTTGTATGCTGCCAAACAGCCTGTTCTGACCTAGGCTTCCCAAGATCATGAAGCAGACTCCTCGTCCCGATAACACCTCTTTTATTTAGGTTAAAGGGAATTCCTCTCCATCAAAGTCCTGGCAAACAGTCTTTCAAAAGATTTCACAACGACAGACTTTTATCAGGCTTGGAGAGCTGCCAGGCTGATATCTTCCAAACTCCACGCTGTAGCAGCAATTACTTGGCAAGAAGCCAGGAACAGATCTTCACTCTATTGAATTGAACTCATGGTCTCCTGCAAACTCCCCTCCCCTTTCGCTCCTCTTTTATTCCCTATGGGAGGGGCCATTCATCGTCCGCCTGTGGCCTTCCTCCCAAGTCGACCCTTGTTCTTTAGCTGTTCCCTTCTCCTGGCAGCTCTGCACATGCACACATCAGGAACAGGCTCCAGCTGTTCTTCTGCCCCACTTGATGTCTGACTCCGAAGGCAGCTGCTAACTGGCATACGGCTCTGGCCCCCACTCTGCCTCCGACACAGAGCCCTCATCGGAGCCTTCCCCAGACTCCAAGACTGGCCCATGTTCCTCTCCCCAACCTCCTCACTGTCCGAGTCTGCCGCCAACTCTGCTGGCCGGCCACAACACTGTCAACAACTCTTGGCGACTCACAAAATCCAACCCCAGTAAAAGCTTAGCATGTCGTGCAAACCCCCTTCCGGCCAGATCTTCATCTGGCCTGGTTGGTTAGGATTGCGGTGTGGATGCAGCCCGAGGTGCAGCCCGATTCAAGCAGATTGTGCGAATGCCGCCAGCCAAGCAGAAAGAGAGTCTCATGCAAATAAATAAATAACTAAGTAAAACTCACCAGGATTCACAGTTTGGAATGGTCTCCAATTTCGTTTCGCGAGATGCTCTCCAGGCCCTTTCCCGGTCTTCATTCCTAATGATGCGAAAAGAAAAGAGAGAGAGAGAGAGAGGGAGAGAGAGAGAGAGGGAGGGAGGGAGAGAGAGAGAGAGAGAGAAAGAGAGAGAGAGAAAATAAGATGAGAAGTGAAACTTCTTCAAAAGAAAAAAAAAACAATTTTGGACTTCAGGCCTGCCACAATTTCTACCATTCATTTTCTATTGTGGGAAAATGAAAAATGGGATGGGGGGATTATATGAAGTTGGGTGATAGGTAGCCATAATAACGTTTTTTTCTAGAAAGCCAAGGTCATCCATTGTCTCTGCACCTGGCCGGAACTGGATGGGTGGACTCTATCAAAGTCCCGGCTAACAGTCTCAAGAGATTTCACAACGACAGACTTTTATCAGGCTTGGAGACCTGCCAGGCTGATATCTTCCAAACTCCACGCTGTAGCAGCAATTACTTGGCAAAGAGTCAGGAACAGATCTTCACCCTAATGCATTGAACTAATAGTCTCCTGCAAACTCCCCTCCCTTTTCGCTCCTATTGGAGGGGCCATTCACCATCCACCTGTGCCTTTACTCCCTTGCTCCTTAACCATTTCTTTCTCCTGGCAGTGGAAGATTGGACCATGTGATGGACTTGCGGCGTGGGGGGCAAGATCTTGAACTTTCAACTGGGTGGGGAAAAACGGGAAGCTTTCAGATTCGGGTTTTCCCAGCTGTGCCAACATGTCTGTCTTAATAAATTGGAACTTTGAGGAAGCTTTTCCCTCTGACTCTGATTTACTTTCGGATGTTATTTGGAACACCAATTGCCTCCTGAAAAAAAAAAGCATTTTTGGGACAACCATGACCTGGATGACTGACCTTTAAAGACCTTTTAGAGAAAATAAGAATTTTGGAAGACAATCTGAATCAAGCACTGTGGCCTTATCAATTATAGGTAGTCCTTGATTTACAACCTTTTGCGTAGTGGCCACTCAAGGGCACTGAAACTAGTGACTTAGGATTGGTTTGCAAACTTAAAGACCATTGCAGCATCTCCAGGGTCAGCTGATCAAAATTCAAGACACCTGGCCACAGATTCACATTTATGATGGTTACGATCTTCATGACAAGCTAACGGAGAAGCTAGGTTCACTTCACAACTGGGCTACTAATTTAGCGATTCACTTATGAACGGTGGCAAGAAAGGTTGTAAATTGGATGAAACTCGCTGAACAACTGTCATGCTTAGCTGTTGTGGCCCGGCAGGAGCCGTTGGAACTGCCACCAGACTCCGACAGCGAGGAGCCTTATGAGTCGGCCCTGGAGGATGTGGAGGACCCTGGACAGGGTTCCGACTCCGAGCAGGGCGCAGAGAGACTGGTTGGCCACCAGGTGGCGCCTGAGCCTTGGATCAGTGGGGAGGAGACAAGAGAAAGTGATCCAGAAACCACCCGTGAGTTGTTCCGGGATGCACGCCGTCGAAGGGCCACTCGGCGTCAAGAACAACTACGTAATTACAGGAGGCAATTACGCTCAGCTGATGCTCATTAAGCTCCTCTCCAGATTATAAAAGAGACTGCTTGTGCCACGCCCTTCTTGCAGAAGTCAACGTTAGGGTCTAATGAGAAACAAACTTGGCAGGCTGGATTGCTGCCAGAGTTTGTTTGCATTGCTGCCAAGGTTTGTAGGACTTGCTGCCAAAGTGCTTATCTCTTTGTTGATTTGGCTTTCAGCCAACAAGAGTCTGGACTTATTAAAAAAGATTCTCATTTACGTTTGTTTCGGCTTTCGTTCCTGGACGGAGGAGGGTCAGAACACTTAGCAACTGAAGTTGTGGGCTCCATTGTGGTCGTTAAGTCGAGGACTAACTGAATAGCTAGAATAGGGTGTAGTGATTAAGGCCCCAAGCTGGAAACCAAGGGACTGAGTTTTAGTCCTGGTTTAGGGTGGGGAATTCTGGAAACATCTTCAAAGTTGCCAAGTTTGAAAAACACGGACCTAAGCGAAGGATTTCTCAAGCAATTGCAGATCTCAGGAAAGAGAAAACAATCTTCTTGGGTTGATTAATAGCAAGATTATATTCTATTCTATTTATATTCTGTTCTATTTATTTATATTCTATTCTCTACCTATTCTATTCTTTTCTCTACTTGTTCTATTCTATTTTTATTCTATTCTATTCTCTACTTGTTCTATTCTATTCTAGTTATATTCTATTCTATTTATATTCTATTCTATTCCTATTCTATTCTATTCCTATTCTATTCTCTACCTATTCTATTCTTTTCTCTACTTGTTATTCTATTCTATTTATTTATATTCTATTCTATTTATATTCTATTCTATTTATTTATATTCTATTCTCTACCTATTCTATATTCTTTTCTCTACTTGTTCTATTCTATTTTTATTCTATTCTATTCTCTACTTGTTCTATTCTATTTATATTCTATTCTAGTTATATTCTATTCTCTACCTATTCTATTCTTTTCTCTACTTGTTCTATTTTTATTCTATTCTCTACTTGTTCTATTCTATTCTTGTTATTTTCTATTCTCTACTTGTTCTATTCTATTTCTATTCTATTCGCTACCTATTCTATTCTCTACTTGTTCTATTCTATTTCTATTCTATTCTATTTCTATTCTATTCTATTTCTGTTCCATTCTCTACGTATTCTATTCTTTCTATTCTCTACTTGTTCTATTCTATTTCTATTTTATTCTATTCTATTTTCTACTTGTTCTGTTCTATTCTATTTCTATTCTATTCTCTACTTGTTCTGTTCTATTCTATTTCTATTCTATTCTATTTCTGTTCCATTCTCTACGTATTCTATTCTTTCTATTCTCTACTTGTTCTATTCTATTTCTATTCTATTCTATTCTATTTTCTACTTGTTCTGTTCTGTTCTATTTCTATTCTATTCTCTACTTGTTCTGTTCTATTCTATTTCTATTCTATTTCTATTCTATTCTATTTCTGTTCCATTCTCTACGTATTCTATTCTTTCTATTCTCTACTTGTTCTATTCTATTCTATTCTATTTTCTACTTGTTCTGTTCTATTCTATTTCTATTCTATTCTACTCTATTCTATTCTAAAAAGCAATCTCAGGAAGTTGCAAAATCAGTTGAAAATGAGAGCATCAAATTCAACAGGAGGTTGCTCAATTAAGCAAAGAGAAACCAAACAGGCAGCCATAGCCTTGGTTATACCCAGATGCCCAATGTGCTAATTGCACCAGAGAATAATTAATTTTCTGCAACTGGAACCCGAATTAACCGGCGGATGATGTGGCTCCTGGGGTTTTTTTTCTGCCTGAATTTTGAGTCTGGTTTGATTTGGCCAGTAGATGTCAGGGTAACCTCAATGTTTAGTCAACCAGGAAGGAGAAGTTGGAAGTCTAGAGACAGGAGAACATTTCCACTTGCATTGTCAAGTAGAGGTAAGTCCTCAACATACAACAGCTGTTTAGTAACTGTTTGAAGTTACTAGTAACACTTTGTAAAGCCTTAGTGAGACCACACCTGGAATACTGCATCCAGTTTTGGTCACCACATTATAAAAAAGATGTTGAGACTTTGGAAAGAGTGCATAGAAAAACGAACAAAGAGGATTAGGGGTCTGGAGGATAAAACATATGAAAAACGGTTGCAGGAACTGGGTATGGTTAGTCTAGGGAAGAGAAGGACTAGGGGAGACATGATAGCACTCTTCCAATATCTCAGAGGTTGCCCCAAAGAAGAGGCAGTCAAGCTATTCTCCAAAGCACCTGAGGGCAGGACAAGAAGCAACGGCTGGAAACCATATAATATTCATTGTTCTTTCTCCTGTTTCCTTGCAGACGTTTCATTACCCAACTAGGTAACACCATCAGTGCTAGTAAGGAGTGCCGTTTGCTGTCAGTTTATAGTCTGGTGACTTGCCTGTCGGTGTTGGGTCTTAAGAAATTCTTTGGTTGGGCTATTTGCTGATGGTTCTTTGGCTGTTTCTAGATTGGGGTATTGTTTACTTGATTGTTGGTCTGACATTAGCCTTGATGATGTTACCTAGTTGGGTAATGAAACGTCTGCAAGAAAACAAGCAAGCTCAGAGAACACGAAGGACCCCTTAGATTCCACAAAGAAGGAGGAGTCAAGCTGTTCTCCAAAGCAGTGGTCATCAACTGTTGGTCCGTGAGAAAATTTTGGTGGTTGGAAGAAAAAATTATGTGCATTTTTATATTGAACTAAATACTATTCCTTTTTTTTTTTTTTTTTTTTAATCATCTTAGTGGTCCATGGGATTTTAAATTATGAATTTAGTAGTCCCTGCGGTCCAAAAGGTTGGTTACCTCTACTCCAAAACACCTGAAGCCAGGACAAGAAGCAATGGATGGAAATTAAACGATGAGATATACGGTTCCACCACAAAACCGTGTTCGACTAAAGCGAGCTCGACGAAACCGCGTAGCTGACGTCATCACAGTGTGACAAAAAAAGCACGCTGTAAACGCTAAAGCTAAAATTAACCCCTAAACCTAAACCTAACCCCCCTAAACCTAATCCTAAACCTAACCCTAAACCTAACCCTAAACCTAACCCTAAACCTAACCCTAAACCTAACCCCCCTAAACCTAATCCTAAACCTAATCCTAAACCTAACCCTTAACCTAACCCTAAACCTATCCCTTAACCTAACGCTAAACCTAATCCTAACCCTTAACCTAACCCTAACCCTAACCCTTAACCCTAACCCTTACCTTAACTTGAATCGGCTTGCTTTCAAAGCGCTATTTAAAGCGCCCCTTTTTCTCCGCGGTCGCTGTTGTCGCCCTGCTGATGACGTCAGCGACGCGGTTTAATCGGGCGCGCTTTAGTGGAGCGCGGTTTTGTCGTGCCATGGAGATATACAACCTAGAACTAAGGAGGAATTTCCTGACAGTGAGAACAATTAATCAGTGGAACAACTTGACTCCAGAAGTTATGAATGCCCCAACACTGGAAGTCTTTAAGAGGATTTGGGGATTAGGGAAAAGACCTATAGATCTTATTAATAAATTTCTGTTGAGAGCTGGTTATAAAAGGTATAATCTCTTTTGGGCCTGAACAGAGGAGAGGTGAGATAAATAGTAAACAATTTTTAGTTAACTACAATAATAATAAGGAAATGTTGATGGATAATATTTAATGATATATACAGGTGTGTTGTACTAGTAAAAGTAATTCGGACAGAAGCACTAATTTGTGAGTTGGAGGAGGGGAAAGGGGAGGGAATGTTAGATATCCTACTAATTGACTCTCTTTTAGAATATGTTATAAAGATGTAAAGTTATGGTAGACTCATTGAGATTGTGAAAGTATGCCAGTAGATGGTTGTGTCTTTAAATATAAATGATTTTAGAAAAAAACAAGTTTAAGTAACTGTAATCCAATACTGTGATAGTAAAATACATAAATTCTAAAATGTACAACTTAATTTGAATGAAGTATAGGTAATGATTGTGGAAGAAACGCACGTTATCTGTACCAATGGACGCGCTTTCTACAAAATGTAACGAAAGATGATTCGCTTTTTCTTTCTTTGCGAGTGTAATAAAAACAATTAAAAATCTTAAAAAATGAAGAAGATTTGGGGCAGCCGTTTGTCTGAAATGGCATAGGGTTTCCTGCCTAAGCAGGGGGTAGGACTAGAATTAGAATTAGAATAAGTTTATTTATAGGCCGCCCTTTTCCCTGAGGGGACTCAGGGCGGCTAACAACTTATATGGGAGGGGATACATACAATGACATATAGCATAACATGTAATTAAAAATAGAACAACATTCATTCAACATTCGGGTGGGGGCGAGTTATGATCTTTACCCCCAGGCCTGACGGGATAGCCAGATCTTGAGGGCTGTGCGGAAGGTCTGGAGGGTGGTGAGGGTACGAATCTCCACGGGGAGGTCGTTCCAGAGGGTCGGAGCAGCTACTGAAAAGGCTCTCCTCCGCGTAGTTGCCAGCCGGCACTGGCTGGCAGATGGCACTCGGAGGAGGCCTAATCTGTGAGATCTGATGGGTCTCGAGGAGGTAATTGGCAGGAGGCGGTCTCTCAAGTACCCAGATCCACTACTATGAAGGGCTTTGTAGGTGGTAAGAAGCACCTTGAAGCGCACACGGAGGTCAACAGGTAGCCAGCGCAGCTCGCGGAGGATAGGTGTTATGTGGGCGAACCGAGGTGCACCCACAATCACTCGCGCGGCCGCATTCTGGACTAGCTGAAGCCGCCGGATGCTCTTCAAGGGCAGCCCCATGTAGAGCACGTTGCAGTATTCCAGCTCAAGGATCCTTCTTCAAGGATCCTTCCAACTCTGTTATTCTATTCTATTCTATTCTAATTAAGATTGGACAACGTGTTTTCCTTTACACCAGAGTAAGATCATCTCTGGCCCCCTCCATTTGGGCCACTTAAAGCTCCTGTCATTTACCGGAGAACTCCATTCTAGCATTCCTGCACTACGGAAAAATCCTTGCTATTTATGAGCATTGAAACTTAAAAGCCAGGGACAGGCGAGGGGATTAAATGCACACTGAGCTAGGAAATGAGGGCATTTCTTAGAAAACCCCACAAACAAATTAGCCAGGAGGGAATAACTCTAAATTTAAAACACTTAGACCCCGGAGCATGCAGAGAACGGGACGCGTTTTGCAAAGTGTAAATAGGAGACGCCATCTGTTTGCGACCGTGTTTAAGAGTCGCTTTGTTAAATGCACCAAGCAAATAAACACCGCTTAAGCCCAGGGTGGATGGCACAGGAGGATAAAGGGACTAGTTCAGAGGTGATATTCAGCCAGTTTGGACCGGTTCAGGCAAATCAGTAGCGGAAATTTTGTGTAGTTTGGAGAACTGGCAAATGCCATTTGTAAACTAGCCCCTTTATCCCTCTTCATTTATCCATCTCCGTTTAGAGATGGATATATAAGATAGAAATTGACATATCTAACTAGATCTACCTATTTCTATCTCTATCTATGTGTATGTGTGTGCGCATGCGTGCGCGCGCGCACACACACAGATATATGTGGATGGGCCTATCACGCATGCAATGGCCAAATTGAGTAATAGTGTATAAAGGCAGGTATCTCTTTAATGGCTTTTACACTCTAATGATGTTAACAATGGCTAATGAAAGTTTAGTGAGCAATATATTTTAAAGTTTTGGAGATCACAATGTTTGTTTCTTTTATAACTACACCTGGAACTCACATTTTTAGGACAATTCACAATATAGTGTGTTTGTGTGTGTGTGTATACATATAATTCACAATATAGTGTGTGTCTATCATCTATCTATCTATCTATCTATCTATCTATCTATCTATCTATCTATCTATCTATCTATCTATCTATCTACCTACCTACCTACCTACCTACCTACCTACCTACCTATCATCTATCTATCTATCTATCTATCTATCTATCTATCTATCTATCTATCTATCTATCTATCTATCATCAGCTGGTCTTGTTGTATTCGGGTCTTTTCCCATGTAAGATTGAGATTATCTTGGCAACCCAAAACCCAGCCTGAAGATGGCGAGCCAAGACAATCTCAATCTTACACGGGAAAAGACCTGAATACAACAAGACCAGGATATATATATATATATATATATGTGTGTGTGTGTGTGTGTGTGTGGTGTTGGTGTGTGGTGTGTGTATCCTAGGGTGGAGCTGAAAGGCAAAAGGGAAGCAGTATACTCCCTCCCCTATTTGGCCATACCAGTGCTTTGACAAAACTCCTAATCATTCCCCTGGCTCAGCTGGTAAGAGAGGAGAGCTTGTGGCTTAGAGGTTAATATAACTGCCTAACATGTAAAATAGCCCGTTCAAATCCATCTCTAGCTGGCCATCAGAATCACATCCTAAGTATCCCCACAGAGGGTTCATTAAGTGACCATTGTAAGTCGAGGACTTCTTGCAAGGCACACAGAGCCCTGGTGGAGTTGTAAAGCCGTGCACGTGTGCGTGTGTAGAAGAGCAGGCCAGGTGCCAGGAAACAGCTGAACGTCCCCCCCCCCTCACCGCCCCCTGCGGGAGGCACCTACCAGGAGCAGCTGCAACAGCAGCACCAGCACAAGCAGCAGGGGTTGCCCCGTCGGTGGTTGCTGGCCCTCCGCAGTGCAGCTGGAGAAGTCTCATGCTGGGACATTGGAAGGGGTCTGTCCGGGTACGGCGGCTCTGGGTACTGCAAAGGGGAGGAGCCAAACAGAGAGGGTGAGGAACAAGGCGCCTCGGCCAGCAAACTCCTTGCGAGGCCTTGCAGAGAACATTCAATCAATTATTTCCTTCACACTCACTCACTCACTGATTCATTCACTCACTCATTGACTGACTGATTCAATCATTGCATTTATTCATACTCTCACTGATTCATTCACTCGCTCATTGACTGACTGATTCAATCATTGCATTTATTCATTCTCTCACTGATTCATTCACTCGCTCATTGACTGACTGATTCAATCATTGCATTTATTCATACTCTCACTGATTCATTCACTCGCTCATTGACTGACTGATTCAATCATTGCATTTATTCATACTCTCACTGATTCATTCACTCGCTCATTGACTGACTGATTCAATCATTGCATTTATTCGTACTCTCACTGATTCATTCACTCGCTCATTGACTGATTGATTGATTCAATCATTTCATTCATTCATTCTTCACACTCACTCACTCACTGATTCATTCACTCGCTCATTGATTTGATTCAATCATTGCATTCATTCATACTCTCACTGATTCATTCACTCACCAATTCATTCACCAATTGGGTGACTTTGGGCCAATCACCAGGAGACTATGAGTTCTAGACCCACCTTAGGCATAAAAGCCAATTGGGTGACTTTGGTACCAATCACCAGGAGACTATGCGTTCTAGTCCCGCCTTAGGCATGAAAGTCAATTGGGTGACTTTGGTACCAATCACCAGGAGACTGTGTTCTAGTCCCGCCTTAGGCATGAAAGTCAATTGGGTGACTTTGGTACCAATCACCAGGAGACTGTGCGTTCTAGTCCCGCCTTAGGCATAAAAGCCAATTGGGTGACTTTGGTACCAATCACCAGGAGACTATGCGTTCTAGTCCCGCCTTAGGCATGAAAGTCAATTGGGTGACTTTGGTACCAATCACCAGGAGACTGTGTGTTCTAGTCCCGCCTTAGGCATGAAAGTCAATTGGACGACTTTGGTACCAATCACCAGAGACTGTGCGTTCTAGTCCCGCCTTAGGCATGAAAGTCAATTGGGTGACTTTGGTACCAATCACCAGGAGACTGTGCGTTCTAGTCCCGCCTTAGGCATGAAAGTCAATTGGGTGACTTTCGACCAATCACCAGGAGACTGTGAATTCTAGTTCCGCCTTAAGCATGAGAGCTGGCTGGGTGACTTTGCACCAATCACTAGGAGACTCTGCAGGATGTGCGGGATCTAGGTTGCATGTGTGAAACCGTTCCCCTCCTCCCCCCCGCCACCGGTCCAGGGCCCCAGAAAAGGTGGGGACCACTTCCCTCCAAGGCACAGTTTGAAATGCTAACCTGGTTTTGTAAACGACCAGAGTTAGGATCAACAGCTTACCTGCTTCCCCACTTCGCAAACGGTCGGCATGGGGAGCCCTCTTCAGCCCTTCTGGCCCACACTGGGTACTTATTCCGAGCCCAAGGGCTAGCCAGACGTCTCCGTGGCCCCTGCCCTGCCTAGGGGAATTGCAGCTTAGGGAAGAGCCCCTGCAGAAAGCAAAAAACATTGCAGTGGTTAGTTAGTTAGTTTAGTTTATTAGACTTGTATGCCGCCCTATTCCCAGGGTTACAAGGATAACTTCCTGTGCTGGTCTCCCACGCCTCCCTATCCAAATTAAGCCTCGCATTCGAAAATTAGAATTAGAATAACAGAGTGGGAAGGGACCTTGGAGGTCGTAACACCTATCCTCCGCGAGCTGCACTGGCTGCCTATTGGTCTTCGGATATGCTTCAAGGCGCTAGTCGTCACTTATAAAGCCCTTCATGGCATTGGACCTGGGTACTTGAGAGACCGCCTGCTGCCAATTACCTCCAATAGACCGATCAGATCCCACAGATTAGGCCTCCTCCTAATTCCATCCGCCGGCCAATGCCGGCTGGCGACTACCCGGAGGAGAGCCTTCTCTGTGGCTGCTCCGACCCTCTGGAACGAGCTCCCCGTGGAGATTCGAACCCTCACCACCCTCCATGCCTTCCGCAAAGCCCTTAAAACCTGGCTGTTCCGACAGGCCTGGGGCTAAAGAGCTTTTGCCCCCCTCCTCGAATGGAATGGTTGTTGTGTGCTTTTAAATTGTGTATTGTTTTGTTCGTCTTTTTTATCCCTTATCTGTATCCCCTTCCCTGACTTGGATTGTGAGCCGCCCTGAGTCCCCTTCGGGGAAAAGGGCGGCATATAAGTGCAATAAATTCAATTCAATTCAATTCAATTCTTCTAGTCCAGCCCCCTGCTCAGCCAAGAAATACTAATAAGGCTGCTAAATGTACTTCTGTTGTGATCTATTTCCACTTCAAAGGCTGCTTTTCACTCAGATATAATAAGAACTGGCATATACCAATTCAGACAAATAGTTGTCCAATCTCTTCTTAAAAAAACCTCCAGCGTTGAAGCATTTACAACTTTTGGGGGCAAGTTGTTCCACTGAATAATTGTTCTCACCGTCAGGAAATTTCTCCTTAGTTCTAAGTTGCTTCTCTGCTCGATTAGTTTCCACCAATTGCTTCTTGTTCTACCCTCAGGTGCTTTGGAGAATAGTTTGACTCCCTCTTCTTTGTGGCAACCCCTGAGATATTGGAAGATTGCTATCATGTCTCCCCTGGTCCTTCTTTTCATTAAACTAGACATACCCAGTTCCTGCAACTGTTCTTCATATGTTTTAGCCTCCAGTCCCCTAATCCTCTTTCTTGCTCTTCTCTGCACTCTTTCTAGAGTCTCCACATATTTTCTACTTGTGGCAACCAAAAATTCATTCACCGTATTTTAAAGCAGGGGTCCGCAACCGGCAATACGTGAATTAGCACCGTGCCACGGCATGCCAGAAACCGGGCCGCATAAACAAGCATAGCCCCCTCCGTGGGATGCAGGCCGCGTGCAAAACCACACTCCCTTCCCTCCGAGGAAAACCCCCTCTCCACAGGAATGGTCCCTGGTTACCCAAAAGGCTGGGAGCCGCCATTATGAGCCGAGGTGATGCAGTGGTTAGAGTGCAATACTGCAGGCTACTTCTGCTGATCACCTCCAGAAACCATCACAAAAGTCTTCCTAAAAATTAAACCACTGATGATGTTACCTAGTTGGGTAATGAAACGTCTGCAAGAGGACTATCCAATTCAGAGAGCACCCAGGAGCCCTAATTTAAGCATAATTGGGAAATCATTTCATTTAGCTATCAACTGTCTTCTCAATTTTGTTAAAGGAGATATTTTCAACTGCCAAATGCAGCTTTGAAGATCAAACTTTAAGTCCTAATACTCTATGTTGCATCGTAAGCAGGGATGAAATGTTACCGGTTCAGGCCAGTTCGCCCGAACCGGTAGTAAAAATGCTACCGGCTTACCGGAACCGGTAGTAAAAAAATTCTTTAAAAAATAAAGAAAAAGTTCCAACGATCCAACAAAAGAGGAAACATTTCTCCTTTGGTTTTTCGTTTGTTTGGAGAGCCCTCTGCCAGCAAGAACGGAGTTGGCCCCCTTTTCCACCTGGATGGCCTCCTGCAGTCCTCTGCCAGTGGAAACGGAGCCCAGGGGGCCTGTGTGTGCCCCCACCCACCCCCAGATCTAAGCCCCCCGCACAGTCTACGGGCCTTGAGTTGACACCCCTGATTTAGACAGTTTAATAGGTAGTCCGTGACTTACAATCATTTGTTTAACACGTGTTGCGAGTTACACCACCACTGAAAAAGTCTCTTACAACAGGTCCTCACATTTACGACCACGGCAGCATCCCTATGGTCACACAATCAAAACTGGGCAGATGGCAAGCAGGTTATTTATCACGGTTGCAGCATCCCGCAGTCACTTGAACTCCATTTGCGACCTTCCCAGCTGGCTTCTAACAAACAGAGCCAAGGGAGGAAGCCAGATTCGCTTAGCGACCGCCTGGTTTCCCCCAAGGACTGCAGCGATTCGCTTAGCAACGGGGGCAAAAAGTTCATAAAACTGGGTCAAACTCGCTGGGCCACCTTGTGACCTCTAGGCTGGAGTACTGCAACGTGCTCTACATGGGGCTGCCCTTGAAGAGTATTCGGCGACTTCAGCTTGTCCAGAATGCAGCCGCGCGAGCGATCGTGGGTGCGCCTCGATTCACCCACGTAACACCTATCCTCCGCGAGCTGCACTGGCTGCCTGTTGATCTCCGGGTACGCTTCAAGGTGCTAGTCGTCACCTACAAAGCCCTTCATGGTATTGGATCTGGATACTTGAGAGACCGCCTGCTGCCAATTACCTCCACTAGACCAATAAGATCCCACAGACTAGGCCTCCTCCGAATTCCATCAGCCGGCCAGTGTCGACTGGCGACTACCCGGAGGAGGGCCTTCTCTGTGGCTGCTCCGACCCTCTGGAACGATCTCCCCGTGGAGATTCGCACCCTCACCACCCTCCAGGCCTTCCGCAAGGCCCTTAAAACCTGGCTGTTCCGACAGGCCTAGGGCTAAAGACTTGCAGCCCCACTTCGAATGGTATGATTGTTGTGCTTTTTAATTGTGTATGGTTTTTATGCTTTGTAACTTGTCTGTTTTTCCCCTCCCTTGAGTTGTGAGCTGCCCTGAGTCCCTTTCAGGGAAAAGGGCGGCATACAAATAAAGCTAAAATGAAAATGAAAATGTTGGCCTCGGTTGCGGTCATAAATCAAGGGTGGCGGTATTTCTTTTGCCTGCTTAAAGTATCATAAACATGACACTGAATAAAATATAGTTGCACCGCAGCCAGGAAGAAAAACAGACGGATTTTGCATCAGCCGTTGCTCAACATCATTCAACAGGCCCCTCTCAGTTGTTTTGGGAACGGTTCCCAGATCTCGAGGTAGCACAGCTAGCCAAGTAAGGAGGTCTTTGCTCACACAGGTTGCCTGGAATATTTTTTGGTTTTTCAAAACGATGAATACGAGGGCAACAACAATAAGGAAGTCTTCAGGGGGGAGGGGGGGGGAAACAAGGAAGTCCAGTCGCCTTCTGTAAAAAGCACCTTCGGAAGAACCACGACCTGGACGACTGAAAATCTCTACGGACTTTTTAGCTACACAATTTGGGATGAAGACCTTTTGAATGGTGTTGAGTGGATTTCCAGAGGGGTGGAAAAAAAATGCAGACTACAGGAACCAGGAGCATCACTCAGGTGACCCTGAGGACAGAGATAAACCTCCAGGTAGCCTCAATGACTCTCTAAAAGGGATTCCACCACAAATCCGCGAAGCCCTTATCCGCGGAGACATAAGCGCGAAGATTAATTCGCGCCGTTCGAAGCGCTAAGGAAAAATGCGACCCTACCGCGATGACATAATCGCGGAGGGCAAATCCGCGCATTCCCAAGCACTCAGTACCCTAAACCTAACCCTAAACCTAACCCTAAACCAAACCCCTAAACCTAATCCTAACCCTTACCTTAATTGAAATTGGCTTTCTGCCGCGGCGCCGTTTTAAAGCGCCCTTCTGTTGCCGCGCTGTTGTTGCGGCGGTGATGACGCGCGGTGATGACGTCGCGGCTTTAGCGACGCGCTTATGTCTCCGCAGATAAGGGCTTCGCGGTTTTGTCGTGCCACGTCTAAAAGGATGCAAATGACCAGCTGTCTGCAAGGAGTAGAAATCCTTCCATTCCCCGCCTTCCAGTCAGAGCTGAAGAAGCTTCTTGGATGAGAAGTGAAACATCTTCCAAAACACAAGGAAGCCTCCTTGAAAAAAAGCACCTTTGGGACAACCACGACCTAGATGACTGAGAATCTCTACAGATGTTTTAGCCATACAATTGCGGGCCCTCGGAGGAGAGCCTTCTCGGTGGCTGCTCCGACTCTTTGGAACCAGCTCCCCCCCGGAAATCCGGACCATACTCACTCTGATGGCCTTCAGGAAAGCCGTAAAAACCTGGCTGTTCAGGCAGGCCTGGGGCTGTTGACCAGACTGTGGAGATCCGGCCCCGAGTAGAATGAATTTATGAGGGATTACTGTTGTTTTAAATTGTATTGTTTTATGTTTTTTATATTTTCTTTGTAAGCCGCCCGGAGTCCTTTGGGATTGGGCAGCAAATAAAAGCTTTAAATAAACAAATAAAATAAATGAACACCTTTGGAAGGGTGCGGGAGTAGGAATGGATTTCCAGAGGGGAAAACTGCAGGCTACAGGAACCAGGAGCACCACTCAGGTGACCCTGAGGATAGAGATAAACTTCAACTACTCTACAAAACGGGGGTGGGGAGGGGGTCAAACTCAAGGACCACGGGCCAGATCCCGTGGCACGACAAAACCGCGGTCCACTAAAGCGCGCCCGATTAAAGCGCGTACCTGACGTCATCAGCAGCGCGACAAATACCACCACGGAGAAAAAAGGGCGC
The DNA here is from genome assembly GCF_009769535.1 of Thamnophis elegans. NCBI lineage: Eukaryota > Metazoa > Chordata > Lepidosauria > Squamata > Natricidae > Thamnophis > Thamnophis elegans. Next base: position 94,982,937 of record NC_045545.1, on the reverse strand, counting down.
TTTAAAAAGCGCTTTTAAAGCAAGCTGATAAACGTAAAGGTAAGGGTTAGGTTTAGGGTTAGGTTTAGGGTTAGGGTTAGGTTAAGGGTTAGGTTTAGGGTTAGGTTTAGGGTTACGTTAAGCGTTAGGGTTAGGTTTAGGGTTAGGTTTAGGGTTAGGTTTAGGGGGGTTAGGGTAAGGTTTTCGCGTTAATTTTAACTTTACCGCTCACAGCGTGATGTTTTCGTCGCGCTGTGATGACGTCAGGTACGTGCTTTCGTCGAGCGCGCTTTAGTCTACCGCGGTTTTGTGGTGGAACCCCAGATCCAGCCTGCTGAGTGCTTAGATCTGGCTCACTGGGCTGCCCTGCTCTCAAAGGATGAAAATGACCAGCGGTCTGCAAGGAGTATAAATCTAGAGCTGAAGAAGCTTCTTGGATGAGAAGCGAAACGTCTTCAAAAAGACAAGAAAGTCCAGTTGCCTCCTTGAAAAAAAGCACCTTTGGGACAACCACGACCTAGATGACTGAGAATCTCTACAGATGTTTTAGCCGTACAATTGCGGGCAACGCAGCCAGCTACTCTCTTCTCAGTGGCCACAGCGGAAGGAGTCGCTGTCCCCGCCGCCGTGATCCTGGCCCAGGAGAGTATTTTCCTTGCACGCGCAAGAAAGAGATGAAAGAGAAAAGGGAAGAGAGAGAGAGAGATAGAGAGAGAGAGGGAAATGAAAGAGAGCTGGAAGGAGAGAATGGGAGAGAGGGAGAAAGAAATGAAAGAAAGGTGAAGGGAGAGAATGAGAGAGAGGGAAAAGAGAGGGAAACAAATCGGGGGAAAGAAAGGAAGAGAAAAGAAAGAAAGAAACAGAGAGAGAGAGAGAGAGAGAAACTAACTTTCTCAGACCTATGATGAAAGCAATGGCAAGCTAGATCTCTTGCCAAGAAAACTGCAGTTTGCCAGAAGGCACAAATTGGAAGCAAGTCTGATTTTTTTAAAAAGAAAATAACAGGGCACAAAAAATGCATCTGGAAATAAGATTATTTCTAATTTTGGATAACATATTATATTGTCAAACTCAAAAGAAAAAAAATATATATCCTATTGTTGTTAGTACAATCTTGCCAGCTTCTATCAACTTAGAGTTCACTATGAAAAGGTTACAGCGAAGCAATTTCCTACAATTAATAACTTTATTGTGGATTTGCTATCGTATTCAATGAGAAAGAAAGAAAAGAGGGAAAGGGAAGAAAAGCAAGAAAGGAAGGAAGAAGAGAAAGGGAGAGGAAAATATAGAGAAAAACAGAAATGAGAGCGAGGGGGAGAGAAGAGAGGGAGACCCTATCTCACAGAAAACACTGAGCCATGAAACCTGGGTAGGCATGTGGGGGGGGGGGAAGAATGCCATGTGACTGGGTGGGAGTGATGTTGAGTTGGCCACACCCACCCAGGTTTTGTGGCTCCTGGTGTTTTTTCTGTGGGAAACGGACCCAAATGCCTCTTTCAGTGTTTAAGGTTGCTCACCCCTGTGCTATACTATGCTTCAAGAATTTAAAGTTTAATAACATTTATATGCCGCCCAATCCCATAGGACTCCGGGCGGCTAACAATATAAAAAATCAAAAAGAAGAGAAGGAAAGAAAAGACAGATTAAAAAAAAAACACCATGCACTCCGTTCTAAGTGGGGCTGGACCGTATTTTGGAGTCAACAGCCCCAGGCCTGCCGGAACAGCCAGGTTTTAGTGGCTTTACGGAAGGCCGAGAGAGTGGGAAGGGTCCGGATCTCTGCGGGTAGATCATTCCACAGGGCCGGGGCAGCTACAGAGAAAGACCTCCCCCGAGTAGTCGCCAACCGGCATTGCCCGGTTGACGGTACCCGAAGGAGGCCCAATCTGTGCAATCTTATAGGTCGTTGGGAGGTATGTGGCAGGAGGCGGTCCCATGGGTATCCAGGTCCCAAGCCATGTAGGGCTTTAAAGGTAACGACCGGCACATAAATTTTATTTATTTGTAATTAGAAATAAATATTTCACAATATATAATTACACATTGTTTTTGGGATTAATCACTATGCTTTAATTATGTTCAATTTATAACAATAAAAATACATCCTGCATATCAAATATTTACATTACGATTCATAATAGTAGCAAAATTACAGTTACGAAGTAGCAGCAAAATAATTTATGGTTGGGGGTCACCATAACATGAGGAACTCTATTAAAGGGTCGCGGCATTAGGAAGGTTGAGACCCCACTGCTCTGGAGTATAGGATGCACCTTCGTTTTTGGGGAGGAAAACAAGTGACTTATGACTGTGTTTCACAGTTAGGAGCACCTTGCAAGCATCCCCATGATCACGCGATCAAAATTCAGATGCTCGGCAACTGGCTCATACTTATGACCGTTGCTGGGTACCGAGGTCATGTGACCGATCCCCTTTGGTGACCTTCAGACAAGCAAAGTCAATGGGGGAATCAGATTCACTTCCTAACCAAGGTTACTAATTTACCAACTGCAGGGATCCACTTAACGATGGCGAAAAAGGTCCTAAAACGGGGCAAAATTCACTTAACAAAGGTCTCACTTTAACGACAGAAATGTTGGACTCACTGTAGACGACAGGAATGAAGAAAAGAGCCCGAAACAGCCTGCGGTGAAAACTGTGCAATGAGAACAGAATAGAAGGGCAGAGTTGGAAGGGACGTATGTTTGCACCTTGGAGAAGTGGCGGGATGGAAAAAATTCACAATGGGGAGAACAAATCTTCCGTTTCTCCAGCTTCATGTGTATTTTAACTTTTGAATAAAAAACAAATAAATATCTTTTTCTTGGAAGCCCTTCATCCAAAGCAGTTGGGGTCTGCCAAGGCCCTGCTGATTTCCTCCAGGGACAGTGTTAATATGACAGCCAGATCCTTGTTTTGATCAGATGCCGGTTGCACCGAGTGAATCTCCACAGACACAGGAAGAAGTGGGGGAAGTCTCAGAGCCCACCCAGGAAGAAACCAACGACAGCAATGAAGAAAAGAACACGGAACACAGCCTGTTTACAGTCAGCCTGTTGCCGCCAACAATCTGGGTCCTCATTTTGCCCACCTCGGAAGGATGGAAGGCTGAGTCAACCTTGAGCCTGTTGAGATTCGAACTGCCAAATGGCAGTCAGCCGGCAGTCAGCAGAAGTAGCCCGCAATACTGCACTCTTAACCACTGCACCACCATGGCTCACAATCCCTAAAGCAACCGGACAACGCAGAACAGACGACCTCCGCTCGGTACCCGATGCCCTTCTGGGGAACACCTTGTCCACTTTCAAAGATGGCCGCCTTAGCAACTGTGTTACCAACTTAACGACTGCAGGGATTCACTTAACAAGTGTGGCAGAGGTGCGAACTGGTAGGAACCCACCTCTGCTACCTACATCATCTATCTACAGTCTCATCTCTACCCTAATCTGTTTCTCTCCACGTCTCTATCTATATATTTGCATCTACCTATCTATTCATATATCCATCCATCCAGCCAGCTAATTTTTCAGCTAGCTAATGCTGAATTTTGACTTCTGCAAACCCCAGCTAGCCATTAAATACATCACTCTATTGCAATCAATTTGTTTGTGTGTGTGTGTGTGTGTGGTGAGAGAGAGAGGAGAGAGAGAGAGAGAGAGGGAGGGAGGGAGGGAGGGAGAGAGAGAGAGAGAGAGGGAGGGAGGGAGGGAGGGAGAGAGAGAGAAAGAGAGAGAGAGAGAGTTTTCATACAGAAGATGTTCAGAATTGGCTCTTACTTCCAACCCAAAGTGTTTACCAACACCTTTTCTTCACAACAATGTGGATTTGATAGAAGATAATTATTTCTACTCAAGGTTGAACTGTGGGGGTCCTTCTCTGAGCTGGGTTGTTTTCTTGTAGATGTTTCATGACCAAACTAGGTAACGTCATCAGTGCTAGAAAGGAGCGGGGCTTATGGGGAGGAAGACTGTGGGATACTTGGTGGTGTCCAGGAAACTCTGAGTTTGGTTCTTTTCTTTCAGACATTTATTACCCAACTAGGCAACATCATCAGTGCTAAAAGGGAGTGGGGTTTATGGGGAGGAGGAGGACTGGGGGCCCACTGAGCTTGGTTGTTTTCTTGCAGACATTTCATTACCCAACTAGGTAACATCATCAGTGCTAGAAGGGAAATACGGTTTGCGGGGAGGAGTAGGGAGTAGGAGGAAAGTCAATGGGGAAGCCAGATTCACTTACAAACCATGTTACTAATTTAACAACTGCAGGATTCACTTAACAGCTGTGGCAAGAAAGGTCGTAAAATGAGGCAAAGCTCACTTAACAACTGCCTTGCTTAGCAACAGAAATTTTGAGGACTAGCTGTAGGCTAGTATCAGGCCACTCGAATGCTGTTTGGTTTCTTATCTTCCAGGATGTGGACTTTTCAATTTCCTGGGATATCATCCTTAACAGAATAATAACAGAACAACAGAGCTGGAAGGGACCTTGGAGGTCTTCTAGTCCAACCCCCTGCTTAAGCAAGAGATCCCATCCATCCAGGATTAACTAGGGTCAATCCTACTTAGCTTATTTGACAAACTAAGGTTGCTTTGGACTCATCCGGTTCTTTCATTGGGGCAAGAAAATCCAGGCTGAACTATTGATTACTCTTTCCTCATCTACAACAAGCTATCACTGTTCAAGCCCCAGCTTTCTACCTTGGGTTTCGCACCCTTGGCCACTTGGAAGATTTATGGACTTCAACTCCCAGGATTCCATAGCCAGCATGGCCAGCTATGGAATGGCCTCTTGAAGACCCATGGACTTCAACTCCCAGAATTCCATAGCCAGCTGTGGAATGGCCTCTTGAAGACCCATGGACTTCAATTCCCAGAATTCCATAGCCAGCATGGCCAGCTGTGGAATGGCCGCTTGAAGTCACGTGGACTTCAACTCCCAGAATTCCATAGCCAGCTGTGGAATGGCCGCTTGAAGTCACGTGGACTTCAACTCCCAGAATTCCAGAGCCAGCACGGCCGGCTGTGGAATGGCCAAGATCCATGGACTTCAATTCCCAGAATTCCATAGCCAGCATGGCCAGCTGTGGAATGGCCCGCTTGAAGTCACGTGGACTTCAACTCCCAGAATTCCATAGCCAGCTGTGGAATGGCTGCTTGAAGTCACATGGACTTCAACTCCCAGAATTCCATAGCCAGTATGGCCGGCTATGGAATGGCCACTTGAACACCGGTGGACTTCAACTCCCAGAATTCCAGAGCCAGTATGGCCGGCTATGGAATGGCCTCTTGAAGACCCGTGGACTTCAACTCCAGAATTCCATAGCCAGCATGGCTCACTCTGGAATTCTGGGAGTTTGAAGTCCACACATCTTCAGGCAGCCAAAGTTGAGAAACACTGATCTATTTGGAAATACCACTGAGTACTAGTCTCCTGCAGCATGCAACCGCTAATTTCCCAGAACAAAACACTTTAAGCCCTTTTTTTTTTAAAAAAAAAAAAAGCAAGATCCTATTTTCTCTTCTTGGGAAATATCCGCCTTTTCATCATTTTGCTCCTCTTCGGGGTTAGCACATTCTTCTTCCTCTTTTCAGAGGGTGTTTCAGATGGCACGTCGCTAACCCAAAATGAACTTCCGTTTTTCTTTTGGGATTTTTCTTTCTTTTTTTTTTTGCTGGAGCAATTCTTTCCGTGGCCCAAAGGACTTTGAAAAATCTCGGGAACCCGTATCCTGAGCTCGCTACCCCACCATGCCTTTGAATAACTTCCTTTTGGGTGGGCGCTGGGTTGTCGGGTTTAGTGTGGGGAAAAGGTATCCGGGGAGGCCATCTGGGGAGCAGAATGGCTGCTTCCTCATTAGCTGGTTTTGTTGGCCTGATTGCAAAAGTTGTGTGGGCCTATTCAACAGAACAAAATCACAGATGTGAGAAGGGGGTGCAAATCGCCAATGCAGAAGGACTTCAAATAAGCTGCCAACGATTCATTTTTGATGGCCCTTTGTTAGCTGCAAAAAATCACAAACCGGGCCTGGATTTCTACATCACTGGAAAAGAGAATAATTGCACATCTGGCCATGTCTTCATCTGTTGGACATCCTGTAACACAATGGCTAGGCAGGCTGATGGGCTGTCTCCATTCACTTATCCTTCTAACCTCTCCAACGACTTTCTTAGCAGTAGTATAGAATTGGAATAACAGAGTTGGAAGGGACCTTGAAGGTCCTCTAGTAGTCCAACCCGCTGCTTAGGCAGGAAACCCTACACCACTTCAGACAAACGGATATCCAGCGTCTTAAAAATGTCCAGTGTTGGAGAGTCACAACTTTTGGAGGCAAGTTGTTCCATTGATTAATTGTTCTAACTGTCAGGAAATTTCTCCTTAGTTCTAAGTTGCTTCTCTCCTTGATTAGTTTCTACCCATTGCTTCTTGCCCCATTACTTTGTGGCAACCCCTGAGATATTGGAAGACTGCTATCATGTCTCCCCTAGTCCTTCTTTTCATTAAACTAGATTTACTCAGTTCCTGCAACCGTTCTTCATCTGTTTTAGCCTCCAGTCCCCTAATCCTCTTTGTTGCTCTTCTCTGCAGTCTTTCTACAGTCTCCACATCTTTCTACATCGTGGCGACCAAAACTGGATGCTGTATTCCAAGTGTACCTAGGTTATTTAAGATTTATCTTCCATTCAGATGGGTTTTTCAACAGAATAACGGAGTTGGAAGGGCCTTAGAGGTCTTCTAGTCCAACCCCCTGCCTAGGCACGGAACCCTACACCGTTTCAGACAAATGGCTATCCAACATATTCTTAAAGACTTCCAGTGTTGGAGCATTTACAACTTCTGGAGGCAACTTCTGTTCCACCGATTAATTGTTCTAACTGTCAGGAAATTTCCCTCAGTTCTAAGTTGCTTCTCTCCTTGATTAATTTCCACCCATTGCTTCTTGTTCTGCCCTCAGGTGCCTTGGAGAATAGCTTGACTCCCTCTTCTTTGTGGCAACCCCTGAGATATTGGAAGACTGCTATCATGTCTCCCCTGGTCCTTCTTTTCATTAAACTAGACACACCCAGTTCCTGCAACTGTTTAGCCTCCAGTCCCCTAATCATCTTTGTTGTCCTTCTCTGCACTCTTTCTAAACTAGTCTCAACATCTTTTTTTAAAATATTTTGGTTGACCAAAACTGAAACATTAGCTCTTTCCTAGGGTTGAGAAAAAGTGGCTGGCTTCATGGCCAAGATGGGATTAGAACTCAAGTCTCTGGGTGAGTGGCCCAATGTCACCCAGACAGCTTTGAGACCTAAGGCAGGTGTAGAGATGGATCTCCTGGTGATTGGCCCAAAGTCACCGCTTTCAGGCCTAAGGTGAGACTAGAACTCACAGTCACCTGGGGATCGACCCAAAGTCACCTAAGAGGCATTTCTGCTTAAGACAGGACTAGAACTCTCTGTCTCCCGGTGATGGGTCAAAAATCACCCAGCTGGCTTTCAAGCCTAAAGTGGGACTAGAACTCACAGTGACTTGGTGACATACCCAAAGCCACCCAAGAGACATTCCTGCTTAAGGTGAGACTAGAACTCACTGTCTCCTGTTGATTGATCCAAAGTCACCCAGCTGGCTTTCATGCCTAAGGCAGGACTAGAACTCACAGTCTCCACGTTTCTAGTCTAATACCTTCACCACTACATCATAGGGGCTCTATCTGCCACTGACCGGTGGAGAAATTATCTTATTTCTATTTGCCATTGGAAACTCTATGTTTGTCTTGCCATTTTGCAAATCATTTAAAGAGTTTTAAGGATGTGCCTGTATTTTTAGGTAACTCCCCCTTCTTCCTTTTTTCCTTCAAACTTTTTAATAAATCCATCATTAGCAGTTAGCAATAGCAATAGCAGTTAGACTTATATACCGCTTCATAGGGCTTTCAGCCCTCTCTAAGCGGTTTACAGAGTCAGCATATTGCCCCACAACAATCCGGGTCCTCATTTCACCCACCTTGGAAGGATGGAAGGCTGAGTCAACCCTGAGCCAGTGAGATTTGAACCGCTGAACTGCAGAACTGCAGTCAGCTGAAGTAGCCTACAGTGCTGCACTCTAACCACTGTGCCACCTCGGCTCTATATCATTCATATAACTTTTCCCGACAGAGAATACTTGGGCAGGGAATTTTCATTACCAAATGCACTTAAAAGATTCTTTCCTCCCCGATACAGGTAGTCCTCGACTTACGACCACAAAATTTCTGTTCCTATGCGAGACGGTTGTTAAGTGAATTTTGGCCCATTGTGACCTTTCTTTGCCACAATTGTTAAATGGGTCGCTGCAGGTGTTCAGTTAGTAACACGGTCGTTAAGCGATTCTGGCTTCCCCAGGGAGTTTGTCAGAAGGTCCCAAAAGGGGATTCCATAACCCCAGGACACTGCAACCGTCATAAATACAAGTCAGTTGCCAAGCGTCTGAATTTTGATTACATGACTACTTACAGCTCCAACAGCTGCAAGAGTGAAAACTGGTTTGAGTTTTTTCAATGCCATTATAACTTCGAACAGTCCCTAAACAAACTGTTGTAAGTTGAGGACTATATTTTTTGTATCTATAAAAAAATTCCCAGGAAAAACCTGAAAGTAGAACTAAAAGGTCTGAAAAAACCTAAAGTTGACAGAATAGCACTAAAATACACATTGTGTTCCTCAACGTTAGAAGCTTTAAGATGGGTGGACTTCAACTCCCAGCATTCCCCCGCCAGCATATCTAGCTGGGAATTCTGGGAGTTGAAGTCCACCCATCTTAAAGAGGCGAAGGGCCAGAAATATTGTGCATAAGAACAATGAAGCAGTTTGCTGTAGAAACACACAACAAACTATATGTTAAAGTAATCCAAATTTTGAAGATCTGCCTACATGCCTAATGGCCGTGTTTGAATAAAACCAACGAGTTTTCAATCATCCCCCAGAGCAGTGGTGAAATCTAATTTTTTTTTTGCTACCGGTTCTGTGGGTGTGGCTTAGTAGGGGTCATGTGACTGAGTGGGCGTGGCTACGCAGTCATATAACTGGGTGATCAAAACACAGAAAGCCACTTTAACAATATCCTGCTGGAGCAGGGCTGGACTAGATGACCTCCAGGTGCCTTCCAGCCCTGGATTATCCTCTGAAGCTGGTCTGGTACCAGGATTGAAGTCCTTCCTTCCTCTCCTCTTTCTTTCTTTCTCAGCACCCCTCCCCACCCTTTTTAAAAAACTTTTTTTAGTATTTTTTACTGCCGGTTCTGGAAACCAGTAGCATTTTTTACTACTGGTTCGGGCGAACTGGCCCAAACTGGTAGCATTTCCCCCTTGCTCCACAGATAGTTAACCCTTCCCAAATTCCAAGATGGCACTTAAACTGAATTAACCCATGTTCTGGGTTTGCATTCGATCCTGAAGCCTTGGCTAAGCAAAGCAGAGGTCTCAGCAGCCCCAGAAAATTAAAATGCAGGTGAATCAAATTTCGGAGTTCCTAGATCCGAATTATAGGGATGCGGTGGCTCCCTGGCTAAGACGCTGAGCTTGTTGATCAGAAAGGTCGGCAGTTCAAATCCCTAGCGCCACGTAACCGAATGAGCTCCCGTTACTTGTCCCAGCTTCTGCCAACTTAGCAGTTCAAAAGCATGTAAAAATGGGGACCACCTTTGGTGGGAAGGGAACAGCTTTCCGTGCGCCTTGGCGTTTAGTCATGCCAGCCGCATGACCACGGAGAGTCTTCAGTCAGCGCTGGGTCTTCGGCTTTGAAACGGAAACCAGCAGCGCCACCTAGAGTCAGGAACGACTAGCACATATGTGCGAGGGGAACTTTTAGCTTTTTAGACCCGAATTGCAAACTTTCAGAGGAACATAAGAGGGCAGCAACGGGCTGGAAGTCTGTTTCTCTTTCTTGCCCTCTGTTGGTTAGTCGGAGTTTTGCAGCCAGTGCATTTTACAACTGCAGGCCCTAAGCCTTGATTTGAGGCCAGTGTCTTGTCTGAACGCATCTCCCACACAAATCTAATGGGGGGGTCAGGACAGGATTCAAGATAAGAGAGGACAACGTGAATCCTTCTGCCTCCTATAAACATCTTTTGAATAAGCCCTGCAGAAATTCCAGAATTCACTTTAAAACACGACGGAAGGAAAGATTAAATCAGTTTCTCAACCTTGGCGACTTTAAGCACAGCTGGCTGGGGGATTCTGGGAGTTGAAGTCCACAGGACTTAAAGTCGCCAAGGTTGAGAAACACTGGATTAAATGCAGGGAGAGGCGGAGATACAGTATATGAAATGAATGAAATAATTTAGCTTTAGGCTTCCATCACATCTGTTTTCTGGAGCCCAGCTCCTCAAGCCAGATGCGTTTAAAAGCCATCTCTATCTCTGGCTCTCGACATGGAAAATGCGCGTATGAACCCCAGGGTATCCCAAAAACATGAAAATGGCATCCACAACACGGGAGCAGATTTTCACTTAAAACAGAAAGTATCTAGGCCAGGGGTGGTTTCACTTCCCTTCCCTTCCGGTTCGCAAATGTATGTGTGCGCACGCATACTCGCTTTGCTCGCACGCACCCCGTCCCACGCATGTGCCCGGCCTTCCACGGATGTACTGTGCTAAAAAAATAGGTCCCTAAATAGGACGAAATAGAAGCGGGGTGGATGGGCGGGCCGACCAGTGATTTCCCCTATCGGTTCGGGCGAACTGGTCGAATATCACCTCTGATCTCGGTGCACCAATCTATCCACCATCTTGATTTTTTAAGATCAGCAGCCCCCAATCTTTTTGGGGCCCAAGACCGGTTCTGCGGAGAGAGCTTTTCCCCGATTAGAGGGGTTGCAGTTTCGTGTACTGCCTGCATCCCGTGGATGGGGCAATGGTGGGTTTCCGGATCCCGTCGCAGCCGGTACTTTGCGACGGGCCGGGTGTCCTCCACGGGCACACGGGCTGCGCATGAATGGGCACCACTGCTCAGCGGAACATAGTGCAGGCCCATACGCTGTGCGCGCGTGTGCAAATGGGCCGGTTGGCTTAAATATAGGTAAGGAACGAAGGCGGGCGGGCAGGCCCTCCAAAGCCCATTCCGGTACGGTGGCTGCTGCTCCCAGCAGCCACCGGTACACCCGTACCGGAGTGTACTGGCTGAAACCCACCACTGGGATGGGGCTATAAAAAGATGTTGAGACTCTAGAAAGAGTGCAGAGAAGAGCAATCAAGATGACGAGGGGACTGGTCACGGGATCAAAATTCAGATGCTTGGCAACTGGCATGTATTTATGACGGTTGCATTGTCCCGGGGTCATGTGACCACCATCTGTAAACCTTCACAGCTGGCTTCTGACAAGCAAAGTCAATGGGGGGGAAGGCAGATTCGCTTATTCGCTTAACGACTGCATGGTTCACTTAAGAGCTGCGGTTATTCGTTGACGATGGTGGCAAAAAAGGCCATAAAATGGGGCGGAACTCACTCGACTGCCTGAAGATTGCAGTGGTCGTAGGTTGAGGACTATCTTAGGTGCATTACTCAAGAACAGCCACGCGGGGTGTCTAATCTGGGTGGTGAGAAAAGGTATAGGTAGTCCTTGACTTACAACAGTTGTTTACTGACTATACAAAGTTACAACAGCACTGAAAAAAGTGACTTACGACCGTTTCCCCTCCATTAACAACCTTTGTACCATCCCCTTGGTCATATGATCAAAATGCAGATGCTTGGCAACCGGCGTACTTACGACCGTCAAAATGTCCCAGGGTCACATGATCCCCTTTTGCGACCCTTCTGACCAGCAAAGTCAATGGAGATGCTGGATTCACTTAACAACCGTGTAACTCACTTATCAATGGTGGAGATTCGCTTAACGACCGTGGCAAGAAAGGTGGTCGAATGGGGCAAAACTCACTTGACCAATGTCTCCCTCCATGACAGAAACGTGGGGGCTCAATTGTGGTTGTAAGTCGAGGACTGCCTGTATTGAACTAACAGCTGGAAGGTCTACCTTGCTATTTATTTCCCCAGCTGCTCGGCAAGTCTTTTTTAAAAATAAAACATTTTTTTTTATTTTTAAGCAAACAAGTACAAACAAACTAAAACATAAAAACTTCTTCCAATTCCGTACAGCCTGTCGATAGGTTACAAACTATTTTTGTACATTCTCACCATAGTCTTCACTTACACTTTATATAGAATCTCGTATTATCAATCTGGTATATATGTATACCGTATTACTCGAGTATAAGCCGAGTTTTTCAGCCCACTTTTTGGGCTGAAAAAAGCCGCCTCGGCTTATACTCGAGTCTACAACTGGATCCGGCAGTGCTGTTGCCTGTTGGAGGAGGAGAGCCAGCCTGCCATCGCCGGCCACCGCTAGCCCCGCCGCTCTTCCCACCCCCTTCCAAGCCCCACAGTCCAGCGGATGGAGCAGAAGCAGCTCGGGGGCTTCGCTGCTGCTCCCCGCATTTGCTGCACGGGGATCCCTTGGAGAGGGGATTCCAGCCTGCCATCGCCAGCCACCGCTAGCCCCGCTGCTCTTCCCACCCCCTTCCAAGCCCCACAGTCCAGCGATGGCAGCTAGCGGTGGCTGGCGATGGCAGGCTGGAATCCCCTCTCCAAGGGATCCCGTGCAGCAAATGCGGGGAGCAGCAGCGAAGCCCCGAGCTGCTTCTGCTCCATCCGCTGGACTGTGGGGCTTGGAAGGGGTGGGAAGAGCGGCGGGCTGGCAGTGGCCGGCGATGGCAGGCTGGTTCGCCTCCTCCTCCTCCAACAGCACTGCCGGATATCCCCAACGCTGCGGGGGCGCCAGCGGGAGCTTTGGCGGCTTCACCTCAGCCGCAGCGCTGGGCAGCAAATGTGCTGGTGCTGTTGGAGGAGAGGAGGCGGCGGCAGCAATAGCACCTGAGGACAGGACAAGAAGCATGGAAACTTGTCAGAAGGAGACTCAAGCTGGAAATAACGAGAAATCTGACAGTAAGAACAATTAAAATCCTAGGAAATGTCCTTTCATGAAAAATTACTTTTCAGTTAACTCTGCCTGACATTAGTTGGGTGAACAGAAATATTAGTTGGCCAATTCTAAAAGGGAGCACCAGAAAGAACTTAAAATATTTTTAAGAGAGCTGGGTTTTCATTTATATTATATGTATGAACAGAATTAACACAAATTGCAGATACCAATCAAACATAAAGAAAAAAAGGATGAAATAATGCTCATTTTTAAAACTCAGTGAAAATAAAACAATATACCAAGAAGGTGGCATACTGGTTGTGATTTGATCTCTTCGTGGGATCCCGGGGATCCCCTATACAAGTATTTTAATATTGCAGACTTGCAGTATTATAAGTCATACTGATATTATAGAACACTTTAATTAAGCGGGTCCCTTGAATAAACATAACTTTGAGTTTCAAATAACACTGATTTTTTATTTTTGAAATTTACCGTAGCTGCTGCATTTCCCACCCTAGGCTTATACTCGAGTCAATAACTTTTCCAGCTTTTTGGGTAAAATTAGGTGCCTCGGCTTATATTCGGGTCGGCTTATACTCGAGTATATACGGTACAATTATTATCATGATTATACATTTATTTGACTATAATTGTCATTACTTCATTTTATGTATGATATCCTACGTTTTAGGTAAATGTATATTGTGACATTTCATTACATCATCCTAAATCCGCCCAATAATAATACATCTTTATAAAATTCTTTTATCTAACCATTGATTAAGTCCCATGTTTATAAAATCGTTTCTCTTTGGTTACCAAACTTTTATGCATCCTCTCCACTTACAAATTATATAAAATCTCTTATCAATATATACAGTATGTATGCAGCATTATTATCATTATTAATCATTTAATAATTCAAGACTCGGCAAGCCTTGAATCCACCCAGCGAGGTGGATTTGTGTTATGTGTGAACTGCGCCACATGCGAGGGTTTGAGGGACCGAGCGACCAGCTACTGCCCTCCATCCCTGGGAGCAAAGCAGTTAGTCCAGCCTTCCACAGCTGGTGGCCAGATGTTTTAGGATTTGGTCAGGGAGACATTGCTGGTTGATAAGGAGCAGAGCTAAAGTGCGGCTTATCTGGAGCACTGGCTTAATGCAGTGTTTCAACCTTGGCAACTTGAAGATGTCCGGACTTCAACTCCCAGAATTCCCCAGCCAGCGAATGCTGGCTGGGGAATTCTGGGAGTTGAAGTCCGGACATCTTCAAGTTGCCAAGGTTGAGAAACACTGGCTTAATGTATCTTGGAGGCTCTTCATAAAGACAAATTTCCTTATGTCTAAAGAGCCCTGATGGCAAACCTGTGACACGCATGGCCAAAGTGGCACGCGAATCCATGTTGCACCAGCACGCGTGGCCTTGCAAGTTTCTCTTCCAGGTTTCTGGCGTGCAACACACACGATAACCACCTGTCCTTCGCGCATGCAGCAGTGCTGAAAAGCAATGTGCGCGTGCAGGCTGGAGAGCTGATTGTATGCCAGAACCCAGAATATATAGAATAAAATAGAATAACAGAGTTGGAAGGGACCTTGGAGGTCTTCTAGTCCAACCCCCTGCCTAGCAGGAAACCCTAAACCGTTTCAGACAAATGGCTATCCAGCATCTTCTTAAAGACTTCCAGTGCTGGGACAATCACAGCTTCTGGAGGCAACTTCTGTTCCACTCATTAATTGTTTCCACTGATTTAATTAATATAAAGAGGGAGATGATAGATGATAGAAGAGAGATGAAAAGATGAGAGAAAAATGATAAGATGGTAGAGATCGAGAGAAATTTTATTTTATTTTATATTTATTTTATATTTATATATAAATTATTTATAATTTATATTGGTGAAATTGATAGACAAATTGATAGCTAGACAGACAGATGAGAGAGGAGGGGGGCGGAGATACAGATAATCCTTGACTTACGACCACAGCGGAGTCCAAAATTTATGTTGCTATGTAAGACATTTGTCAAGGGAATTTTGTCCCATTTTACAACCTAACGACACTGCAACCGTCATAAAATGAGCCGTTGCCAGGCATCCGAATTTTGATCATATGACCAGAGGGGGGGGGGATTTGCTGCAACAGTCGTAAAATCGGTCATACCTCCCTTCTGTTCAGTGCCTGGAGGCAAGCTGTTCCACTGATTAATTGTTCTCACTGTCAGGAAATTCCTCCTCAGTTCTAAGTTGCTTCTCTCCTTGATTAGTTTCCACCCATTGCTTCTTGTTCTGCCCTCAGGTGCCTTGGAGAATAGTTTGACTCCCTCTTCTTTGTGGCAACCACTGAGATATTGAAAATTCGGCTTTTCTGGAGAATGATCCCTCCACACGCACGGCAGTGCCGAAAAACCGGGCCGTGGCATGCGCAAGCTAATCATCATGTTGCACAGGCGTGCTAGAACCCGGAACTTCCACTTTTCCAGAGCACAACATTGCTTCGTGCACGGTGTGCCGTGACTTTCCGCACGACCTTTACGGCCATACTGGTGCCACAAAAGTTTGCCGGCCATGCTGTAGAGATTCACCGTCTCTACGGGTCCTGGTTGTCCCAAAGGTGCTTTTTCAAAAGGCAACTGGGACTTTCGTTTTTTTCCTTGAAGACCTTTCGCTTCTCCTCCAAGAAGCTTCTTCAGTTCGTTAAAAGAAAAAACCCCAGTTTTCAAGGAAAAGTTTTCAAGGAAAACCATAAGTCCAGCTGCCTTTTGAAAAAGCACCTTTGGACGAAACTTTTGCCTCTTGGAGGAGGAGAGTCCTAATTTTCCAAGCTTACGGAAAAACGGATTCACATTTGAAAGCTGGGGATTTGCAGGGCACCAAATGGTTGATTTGGTGGCTTAGAGGTGGAGCTCGGGTCACACAATCAGGAAGCGATGAGTTTGATCCTAGGTAGAGGCAGATATATTCTCTCTCTCCGAGAGAGAATATATCTGCTGAACAAAACTCCGCATTGGTGACAGGAAGGGCATCCGGCCATGAAAACACTTTGCTAACTCCATTCAGTTGCCCAGACTCCACCCCACAAGGGATTATGGGGTCGTTAAATAAGGACGAGGATGATGTGTTGGGTTTGATCTCAGAAAATTGAACGCCAGCACATGTCTGCAACACCACAAAGTTGTTGTGCAAGAATACAAACCACCATGATTGGAAATGCACCTCCACTGGGTGAGCAACCATACCGTATTTTTCAGAGTATAAGGCGCACCTTTTCCCCTCCAAAAAAGAGGGTGAAATCTGAGTGCGTCTTAAACACCGAATACAGCATTTTTGGCCTCCACCAAAATGGCCGTACATTGCCTTTAAGAGACTTCCAGAGTGCTTCTAGGGGCTGGGGAGGCAAAATGAGCGAAAAAATTCCCGGTTTTGGCTCATTTGGGGGGGGGCACCCCCAGGAGCACTTTACAAAGCCTCCTAAAGGCTATTCATGCCCTTTGGGGGGGGGGGAAACAGGCCCGTTTTTGCAAAAAACTGGCTGCTTTTGGGAGGTCTGCAAAGTACAAAAACTTTTTTTTAAAAAATTGCTTCTTCAAAATCTTGCTGCACCTTATACTCAAAAAAATACGGTAACTATGGTTCTTCCTCAAACCTTGGAGAGGCGGCTGCTGTGTAAAAAGGGGAAACCCTCAAAATCCCCCCTGCCAATCTCACAATTGCCAAGAAGAAGGAAGACGGCGGCCCATCTTCCTTTCTAGCGTATCACAAGGACTGAATTCACACAACATGTTCTCCTAACCTGAATTGCATTCACGCAGCAGGCTAAACTAGCCAGAATTAAAAAGCTCTCTTGCTTTTGCACGGGATTTCCCACGCCAAGGCGCCCGAAGGGCTGCATTCACACACACAAAAAACCCAAACCAAGGTCAATGCAGGTTTTCCAGAAACTCATGATAAAAAAATGATATTTAATTATCCATGGAATAAACAGCAGCTAAGATTGTTATTTGCACACATTGGAAAAGTGAAGAGATCCCTCCAGAAGAGAATGTGATTAGGAAAAATTAAGAATGTGCAGAAATGAATAGATTAACACTGGCAATCAAGGAGGAAGAACAAACCGATTATTATACTATATGGGAATTATTTATCGGTGGTTAGAGAATGAATTATAGAATTAGAAGTAAAAGTGGATGTGTAAAAATTAGAAAATGTTATCTAAAGAGTTAACGCAATTAATGAGTTGAATAAATCAAGAAGAGAATTGTTATAGTATTAAACATTTAAGGTATTGGTAATTAAGCTAGGACTAGACTAAATAATGAACGTGGTTGTAAATTTAATTGTTATTGCACAAATATCTGTACCCAGATGACACTGTTAATGGAAGATGGATGTTTATATTAAAATAAAAATGTTTTTTTTTAAAAATAGTCAATGCAGGTTTTGTGAATCAGGGTTTGAACTAGTCCTGTTATTTCTTATAATAGCTTTATTCAATTTGAGATCTTCTTGGCTTTCCTAGCTCACCAACGCCAAGTTGGGCAGGGACTTTTACTAAAAGCAAAATAAGAAGAGAAATCAAAATATAATGACTGTAAGGTGTTGTAGAAGGGAAAAAAATAATTTAAAAAAAATCTGCTATATCAAAATAGATGCCCCTACTTTGCAAGAGACAAGCGAAGGGCAAGAAATGTCTTAAATCGAAGCAACACGGATTCTTCTTTTACTGGGAGGGAATACAGGAACGGATTTTAATGACTTTTTGATAATTTTAATGGCCTTTTTTTTAAAAAAAATCTCCCCTTATTCTACTGTCCCTGGTTGCATAGAACAGGGCAGTGTTGATAGGCGTATCGAAAAGGCTTCGGGCAGTGAAAAGATCTTTGCTGAAAAAGCAATCATTGTACCCAGGTTCAAAAGATTAAAAATTGTCAGAAGAAATGGGTGTTTTATCATCTCAAAGCCTTTAGGCGCTGCTTAGCTATGAGGTGCAAGGATTAAATCTCCAAAGACAGCTAGCAAAAAGCATCCACATGTCTAATATGGAGATTATAGTTTAAAATGACTCCTCAGCTATGCCTATCAAGTTCCACAGAATTAAAAAAAAGAGAGAGAGATTTGCTGATATCTTCACGGCTGACGTAGAGTTTGCACATCAAAGCAATTTCCGCATTCTGTGTTCTGCTGTCCGACCACGCGTGCAAAGACTTATAAAGTTCTGATTTTTATCTCCCGGACAGATCTGAGATAAGCCATTTCAATAATGATGGGTGACCCCAGAGTGGGGGAGAGAGAAGAACCAAATTCAGGGTGTCGTTTCAATTAAGATAACGACACACATCAACTCACCACGCCTTTAAGGCCTGCCGATATCCGAATCC
This sequence comes from Thamnophis elegans, assembly GCF_009769535.1. Classification (NCBI taxonomy): domain Eukaryota; kingdom Metazoa; phylum Chordata; class Lepidosauria; order Squamata; family Natricidae; genus Thamnophis; species Thamnophis elegans. The sequence continues at coordinate 94,964,645 of NC_045545.1, read as the reverse complement.
CAGACACAGCGAGTCCTCGACTTACGACCCCCCCTACGGAGCGCAACATTTCTGTCCCTAAGCGAGACAGGTTGCTCGGTGAATTTTGCTCCCTCGTTACCACCTTCTTGCCGCCAAGTTGTTAAGTGAATCAATACAGTTACGTTACCAACACGGTCGTTAAGTGAACCTGGCTTTCCCCCATGACTTTGCTGGTTGCAAAAGGGGATCACGTTAAGTGGTGAAATTCAACTAGTGGGCGTGGCTTGGTGGGCGTGGCAGGGGAAGGATATTGCGAAATCTCTTTTCCCAGCCCACGCTGGGGGCCAGCCAGATGTGGTATTTGCCGGTTCTTCAAACTACTCAAAATTTCCGCTGCCGGTTCTCTGGAACCGGTCAGAACCTGCTGAATTTCACCCCTGGACCCACTTGGTTCCCGAGGATATTGCAACCGTCATAAATACTAATCCGTTGCCAAGTGCCTGAATTTTGATCGCGTGACCACGGGGAACGCAAGCGACGGTCATTAAGTGTGGAAAAAACGGTGGTTTTTTCACTTTGTAACGTTGAACAGTCACTAAATGAGCCATTGTTACGTCGAGGACTACCAACATAAAACAAAAACCCAATATGCATTCGGAGATATTGTCTCTGATATTGCTAAGCCGTGACCGACAGGGTACTTGCCTGAATTCACACAACCTAAAATGAAATCTAACTGCATTAATGGCATACGTGGAAACCTTTTCAGACAAGGAGAATTCACAAAACAGCAAAACAAGCGTTTGTGACCTACTAAAAACTCCCTTTATCACACATTTGTTGTTTTCCTTTTTCAACCTGTGGCGGGCCACCGAGAAAGACATGGAAATATGAACAAGAGGCATACCCCTGGCCTGTTGGAGCACCATTAACATTGGGTTAAGTGCAAAGCTGTATTAATTTTCACTCGCCCTCCGGCATAAATCATAAATATAAATAAGTGCCCCTTTGAATAGGAACAAGCAGTCCACTTTGCAAAGCTACAGTAGATTTCACCCAACATTGATTAGAAAGAGACATTATGTTGAGAATACGAAATACAGAATTTGAGAGTCGAAAGGGACCTTGGAGGTCTTCTAGTCCAACCCCCTGCCCAAGCAGGAAACCCTCTACCACCATTCTGTACAATGTTTTCTTGAAAAACTCCAGTGGATGGAGCACCCACGACTTCTGGAGGGAAGTCATCAGAGTTTGTTCTCACGGTCAGAAACTCCCTCCTTAATTCTAGATTGATCTCTCTTTAAATGACCTTCCACCCGATGGGAACATACAATCATAGGACTGGAAGGGACCTTGGAGGTCTTCTAGTCCAACCCCCTGCCAAGCAGAATAACTAAACAGCAGGGTTTTAAGGGACCTTGGAGGTCTTCTAGTCCAACCCCCTGCCCAAGCAGAATAACTAAATAGCAGAGTTGAAGGGACCTCGGAGGTCTTCTAGTCTAACCCTGTCCAAGCAGGAGACCCAGCTGACCTCCAGAGATGGAGTACCCACAACTTCTGAAGGCAAGCCATCCCACCTGGATACAGGTTGATCTCTTGGGTTCTTTTCCATTCCACCCCTTCTCCAACCCCTCAACATCTTGGTCGGAATCCCAAGGTAATTCCTTGCACCTTCAAAAACCAAGGGGGAAGCATGATGCGTTGGAAGGACCTCGCCATACCTGCTCCATGGCGAGACCATCCCATCTAGCCATCCTGGAAGCAGCTTCTCCGAGGCGTCTCTTGCTCTCTTCCGGAGCTTGTCATAATACGTTTGGAAGAAAAGGAAGAAGAAAAAGAAGAAGAAGGAGGAGAAGAGAGGTGCCCCATGCGGTAGAAAACTAGAGAAGGAAGAGAGAGGGAAGCTCGCAGCAAGAACTTACTTAACAGGAAAGGGAAGTGGACGGCGGAAATGGCGTAACCAATGCACGACCCAAGGCCTTTTTTGGGGAAAGCGGCAGCCGTCGGTGGAGAGAGAGAGAGAGAGAGAGAGAGCTCTCAAGAAGGGTTCCTAGACATAAGGAAGGCAGTTCAACCCACACTGAGGAAGTGGGTTTGAGAAGCGTGGCAGTGTGCAGAAGAGCGAAGGGTGGGGACCGAGAAAGTTCCCGTCTTCCCATCCTATTGTTACAGACTGCAAGACTTTGGGGCCGACATGTTGAAACGCCAAGACGTAGCATTTTTTTGGAGGCCTCCTGCCTCTTGGGGAGGGGGGGGGGAGAAGAGCCGATGGACCATTTATGGACACTCGGAGGGCAGAAGAGACTACGCCAAGGGTTCAAACTCAAGTTCCGCGGGCCAGATTCTGGCCCGCGGGGTGGGTAGATCTGGCCTGCGGGACTGGCCTGGTTAATACTGTATTTTTCGGAGTATAAGACGCACCTTTTCTACTCCCCCACAAAAGAGGGTGAAAATCTGGGTGCGTCTTATACACTGAATACAGCAGTTTTGGCCTCCCGAAACCACGCCCCCTTCGCAAAAATGGATGTGCAAAGGATTTGGGAGGCTTGCGGAGGGCAAAAATGAGCAAAAGCCGAGCCCTTTTTGCTCGTTTTTGCCCCCCCCAACCCCCACGAACACTCTACAAGCCTCCCAAACCCTCTGTATGCCCCCCCAACATTTTCTTTTGCAAAAAAACCGAGGGCGTGCAAAGGGTTTGGGAGGCCTGCAAAGTGCCAAAAACTTCTTTTTTTTAAAAAAAAAAAATTACCTCTTACAAAATCATGGTGCGTCTTATACTCTGGTGCGTCTTATAGTCCGAAAAATACGGTGGCAAAGGATCAACCTACGGTGCCTCTGGCAGCCAAAATGGGGTGCGGGGGGATGATGACCTCATGCACTCCCCTCACAGCCCATTTTGGGCCTGGATGGCCTCCTGCAGCACTCTGGCAGCCAAAATGGGAAATGGAGGGGGGCTCATGTGCCCCCCCCCGCCGTGCCCCATTTTGGCCAGCTGTGCTGCAGGAGGAGTCCGCCCTGTCTCCTCTCCCCCAACCCCCTCCCCCTGCCAGCCCATGGAGGACAAACTACAATGCTGATCCAGGCCTTGAAGAAATCCAGTTTGACACCCCTGGACTGGACCTTTTGGGCACTGAGTTCCAAAATGGGAATGCGCGTTTGCGCGGACTACAAACTGGAAGAGCAGCCGCCTGGTGCGCATGCCAGGAAGATGATCATTTGGTTTCTGGCTCACACATGCCATCGTCCACCTGGTCTTCCGGTGGACTGGCGTGGATGCGCGCAAAAAACCCGTGTGCATGTATGCAATGGAAACCAGAAGATCATCTTCCGGGCTGTGCGCAACAGGCGGCCTTGTCTTCCAGTTTGTGGCACACATGTGTCCGTGAAGACCAGCGGGCCGGCGCACCGGAACCCAGAAGAACAAGGGGCAATGGCTTGCATGCCCGGAGAAATGGCTCTGCATGCCACTTTGGGCACGACTGCCATAGGTTCGCCATTCACGGGCATAGGTTCTCCTGCTTGAGCAGGGGGCTGGACTAGAAGACCTCTAAGGTCCCTTCCAGCTCGACTTGGGAGTAAGGCCACAGGTGGACGATGAATGGCCCCTCTCAGAGGGAATAAAGAGGAGCGAAAGGGGAGTGGAGTTTGCAGGAGACTATTAGTTCACATAATTGGTTTGTGACTCTCCAAGACTCCTTGCAGAGATCGGCCTGGCAGCTCTCCAAGCCAGATAAGGTCTGTGATGGTAAATCCTCCCTTGAAAGACTTTGCCGTCACAGTAAATTAATAAAAGGTGTTTTTGTCGGGACAAGGGGAGTGGAGTTTGCAGGAGACAATTAGATCACTTATTGGTTTGTGACTCTCCAAGACTCCTTGCAGAGATCGGCCTGGCAGCTCTCCAAGCCAGATAAGGTCTGTGACTGTAAATCCTCCCTTGAAAGACTTTGCTGGATGTGAATGAGCAGAATTCACAGCAAATTAATAAAAGGGTTTTTTGTCGGGACCAGGAGTTTGCTTCAGGCTCTTGGGAAGCCTCGGTCAGAACAAGAGTCAGAAGGGACCTTGGGGGTCTTCTAGTCCACCCCCTTCTCATGCAGGAACCCCTGTTACTCTAACCCCAATGGTCCTTCAACGAATAGTTGGAAATCCTGCCTCCACAAACTTCACCCAGCCCGCCTCACAGTATATTTTGCAAGCAGGGATGAGAAAAGCCTGCTTCTGGTCCGTGGGTTGACATTTCCATAAGATTTATTCAACCAAATATTAGCTTTTTATTAAGAGAGAGGTGGAGAGGGGGGGGAAGGGAGGCCTGTGCAATCCTTTTAAGTTCCTCTTTGCTTTCTTCGGAAATCAATTTGACGCAGCCAAGGAGACGATTGCCCTGCAAAGAAACCAATTTTGCATAAGACGGGGCCTCTCACATCCTCTTCCTTGACATCAGCCAGTGCCGTTTCCCCTTCTCAACGGCTGGAACTTTTAAGAAGGGTGGGACTTCAACTCCCAGAGTTCCCCAGCCCGCCCAGGAACTCTGGGGGTTGAAGTCCGCCTTCTTAAAAGTCCCCACCGTTGAGCAACACTGTGCTAGTGTGGTTAAATTTTGCAATGGGGATAGTTGCGAAGTTGTGTCCGACCCATCACCATCCCATGGACCACGTTCCTCCAGGCCTTCCTGTCCTCTACCATCCTCTGGAGTCCATTGAAGCTCAGGCCAACTGCTTCGGTGACTCCATCCAGCCACCTCCTTCTCTGCCGTCCCTTCTTCTTCTTTTGCCCTCCATCTTTCCCAGCATGAGGCTCTTCTCCTTCCTTCTCATCAGGTGACCAAAGTCTTTGAGTTTCCTCTTCAGGATCTGGCCTTCTAAGAGCAGCCAGGATTGATCTCCTCTAGGACTGGACCGGTTGGATGGCCTTGCAGTCCAAGGGACTCAATGCAGGAGTCTTCTCCAGCACCAGAGTTCAAAGGCCTCCATTCTTTCTTATGCTCAGCCTTCCTTATGGTCCAACATTCACAGCCATCCATTGCAAACTGGGAAAAACACAGCCTTGACTACACGCACTTTTGTTGGCAGGGTGATGTCTCTGCTTTTTAGGATGCTGTCTAGATTTGCCATAGCAACAGGGATAGGAGAACCTTTGCAAAAGAGGAGGGGGCTGGGATAGATCAGGGGTCTTCACTCAGGGGATCAGGAAGGTTTCATGAGGACTAGCTCCTTAGCTCTAGAGACCCAGCACTAGAAGCCTTCTAGCCCTCCGAGGCAAACGTCGCTGGCGAACCCAACTCGAAGGCTGTCATTTTATTTCTCGAAACATGCAATTATTAAATCAGAACTCTGCCAAACCGAGCTGTAAAACAGCTGTTTTATTTTGGCCTCTGATATGCCAGCGTCTCTATAAAGAGCAGGAGACATTGGACTAACATTCGACTGAAATGGTATAAGGTTTCTGGTTTGAGCAGGAGGTTGGACTAGAAGACCTCTAAGGTCCCTTCCAACTCTGTTGCTCAGTTATACTGCAGCTCATCCTTGAATCCCAACAGTTCATTTGATGACTGTTTCAAAGTTACAACGGGATTTGGAAAAAAGTGATCTATGACTGCTTTTCATACTTAACGACCGTCGCGGCATCCCCCAAAGTCACATGATCAGAATTCAGACCCTTGGCACTGGTTCACACTTACGACGTTTCTCGCCGCCTTTGTTCAGCGAATCGCTGCAGTGGCTAAATTAGTAACAAGGTCGTTAAGTGAATCTGGTTTGCTTGACTTTGCTTGTCAGAAGGTCGCAAAGGGGAACACGTGACACCCCCCGGGATCACTGCAGCCGTCATAAAGGTGAGTCAGTTGTCAAGCATCCAAAAGGTGAATCACGTGTCCATGGGGATGGAGGCTGCAACGGTCGTTAAGTGTGAAAAAACGATGGTAAGTCAATTTTTTCGGTGCCGTTATAAGTTCGAATCATCACTAAGTGAACTGTTGTAAGTAGAGGACTCCCCATATAGCAGAGGGGTTACTCCCGCTCATTCAAGTGATATTCCACCGATGTGCCTATTATTATTCTCAAGAGCCAAGAAACATTTTTCTGTAATCCTGGTTTTTGTTTTGTTTTTAAAAAAAACCAAATATTGGCTTGTTTTTGCTACCAGAACTAATTGCTCTGCATTTACCCACAGACCATCTGGGAGCCTTACGACACATTCTTCCTGTTTAGCCAAAGCAGCTTTGCAATAAAAAGACCATAAAAACGATTATCCCACCAAAATACGCCAACTCACCAACTATCTACATTTGTCATACATGCGCCACCGAAAACGAGCAGTGTTTTTTTTTCATTCCGCCCCCCCCCCCCCGGTGACCTCTCTTCTCCACGCCACCGGCAGAGGTTTTTTTTAATGAATTACCCATTCGAGAAGCTTTTATGAATGAACGCGGGGAGTAATTTTCGCTTGGCAACGGTTTTTGTTAACAAGGATGAATGGAGAGCCTCACGCCGAAAGGAAGGGTCCAAAACGATATCCATAGGAAATTAAGGCCTTTTCTCCATTCCAGTTAAATAAGCCGGAAGATTCTTTCTGGGGTTATAATACGCTGGGGAAGAGTGCAGAGAAGAGCAATAAGGAGGATTAGGGGGCTGGAGCAGGGGTGGGTTTCAACCGGTTTGCGGCAGTCCCCGCAAACTGGTTGGTCGGCGAACCCGGAAGTAAGTAACTTCCGGGAACGGCGAAGGACCACCCGCCCGCCCTCCTTACCGGTCTTTGAAGGCTTCTGCGCTTCCACGCAGGCGCATGGCACATACAGCGCCTGCGCGATTCTCCGCGAGCAGCTGGAGCATCGTGCAAGCGCTAAGACGCATGTGTGAACTGCGCGCGTACATGAGGACGCCGCGGCCCCGTTCCAACCGAACCGGTTGGAACGGGATAAGCAACCCACCACTGGGCTGGAGGCTAAAAGTTATGAAGGAAGCCCGCAGGAATTGGGCATGGCTAGTCCATTGTAGAGGTCAGCAATCTGTGGCTCTGGAGCCGCATGTGGCTCTTTTATCCCTCTGCTGTGGCTCCCTGTCATTCAAAATATGCGTCACGACTGCCAATGTGCGACACCCCGCTGGAATGTGATTTCTTGAGCTTTTCAACCCCCAGTAGGGCCAAACATGAAACATCCAAGAAAAGAAAGCAGAACGTTTAATTCAACTAGATATACTAATTTTGTGGCCGCTCAGGAAATAGTCAGGCATGGGAAGGGATTTGTGGCTCCCGGAGTTTTCTGTGGGAAACGGGTCCAAATGGCTCTTTGAGTGTTTAAGATTGCCCATCCCTGCTCTAGTGAGGAGGAAGGCCAAGAGGGGGGACGGGGGACATGACAGCAGTCTTCCAATATTGAGGAGCTGCCACAAAGAAGAGGGGGTCAACCTATTTTCCAAAGCACCTGAAGGCCAGACAAGAAACCATGGATGGACACTACTCCGGGGGGGGGAGGGGGGGAAGCAACCTAGAATTAAGGAGAAACTTCCTAACAGTGTTAACAATTAACCAGTGGAACAGCCCGCCACCAGAAACCGTGAGTGCTCCATCACTGGAGGCTTTCAAAAAGAGATTGGACAGCCACGTCTGAAATAGTATCGGGCAGTGAATGGTTAAGCTAAGTGCATGTGCCCACACCCATTATGCCATGCGCCCCCGCCCGCTGCGCATGCACACACAACCCCCTAAACCCCCCTCGTTTATGGCATGGATGGCCTCCTGCAGCACTCTACTTGCCCACATGGGGTACGGGTGCCCGCACATGCCCGCCGCGCCCTGTTTTGGGCAGCAGGCTACTGCAGGAGGACATCGGGGCCAAAAATGGGACGCGGGTTGGCCATACGCCCCCCCGTCCCCCGTTTTGCCTGCCAGAGGCACCACGGGTTGCTCCTTTGCTATTTCCAGGCTGCTCCCATGGGCCAGATTTAAGCACCCCGTGGGGCGGAACTGAGCTATGGGCCTTGAGTTTGACACCTCTGGCCTAAGAGATTCTTCCCCTTTTGTGCTCTACATGGGGCTGCCCTTGAAGAGTATTCGGCGACTTCAGCTAGTCCAGAATGCGGCCGCGCGAGCGATCGTGGGTGCACCTCGTTTCACCCACACAACACCTATCCTCCACGAGCTGCACTGGCTACCTGTCGATCTCCGGGTACGCTTCAAGGTGCTACTTATCACCTACAAAGCCCTGCATGGTATTGGATCTGGGTACTTGAGAGACCGCCTACTGCCAATTACCTCCACTCGACCAATTAGATCACATAGATTAGGCCTCCTCCGACTTCCATCAGCCGGTCAATGTCGACTGGCAACCACGCGGAGGAGAGCCTTCTCGGTGGCAGCTCCGACCCTATGGAACGAACTCCCCGTGGAGATTCGTACCCTCACCACCCTCCAGACCTTCCGCACAGCCCTTAAAACCTGGCTGTCCCGACAGGCCTGGGGTTAAAGATATTGACCCCACCCGAATTGTATGAATGTTGTGCTTTTAACAATGTATTGTTTTATGTGTTTAACATGGTTTGTCCTCCCTCCCCCTGAACTGTGAGCCGCCCTGAGTCCCCCCAGGGAAAAGGGCGGCATACAAATAAAATATCTATGTATCTATCTATCTTTTGGAAGAGGGAAGACTCTTCCTTGGGAATCAGGAACGGTCCCCCCATTACGAATGCCACCTAAGCAATCTGTTTCCATTTATAAACGGCACTTGAATTCCCATCTTAGGAAATAAAAATAGCAAATGAATTATAGAAGGTAAAGCACTGCATATATAGGTCCTGGCCTATTTGGGTCTTTTCCCGTGTAAGATTGACAGTATCTTGGCGATGTTTCGACAAAGTCACACTCGTCATCTTCAGGCTGGTGCCTTTGGCTTCGTGCTTGTGCAAGCAAAGCGTGATCGGAGCTGCCGTTTTTTCTATAAATATAGGTTTGTGTATGGTGTGGAATGTTGGCTTTGTTGCTTTAAACGGATTGGTTGGCTGTGTTGTCACATCTTGATTGGTTGATGGAATTGATTCAGCCCTCTCTAAGCGGTTTACAGAGTCAGCATATCGCCCCCACAGTCTGGGTCCTCATTTCACCCACCTTGGAAGGATGGAAGGCTGAGTCAACCCTGAGCCGGTGAGATTTGAACCGCTGAACTGCAGATAACAGTCAGCTGAAGTGGCCTGCAGTACTGCACCCTAACCACTGCGCCATCTCGGCTCCCTTCTATGAACCTCTTGATCATTTCTCTAACTGTCTCCCGGCGTGCAAGGGGCTGATTCGACCTCTTAATAAGAAAGGAGCGTATAAAATGAAACCTGGCTGCATAAATACATCTTTGGAAAATGCATCGAACGTCGCTTCTAACATTTTAAAACAGGCAAATGTCAAACTCAAGGCCCGCAGGGTGCTTAAATCTGACCCGCGGTACCTCTGGCAGCCTAAATGGGGCGCAGGGGCATGTTCAAGATCCCTTACACCCTGTTTTGGGGCCTGGACGGCCCCAAGGCATAGTTTTTGCCGGCAGGGTGCTTCAGGAGGCATCCGTTCCATCTCCCTCCCTCCCTGCCCCCAGCTAACCGGAGAACTACAGTGCTGATCCAGCCCTCGTAGAAATCCTGTTCGTCCCCCCCCTTTTGTATTTGTATTATATTGTATTTTGTATTTATTTGTCTTGTGTGCTGCCCACTCCCGAAGGACTCCGGGCGGCTCACAATAGACAAGGGAAGGGGAATATAACTAGACAAAGACAACACTTAAAAAAAACAACGCAACATTCACAGTTTCCGTGGGGGTGAATGTTTCACAAGCCCCCCGGCCTGCTGGAGCAGCCAGAACTTGGGGGCTTTATCAGTCCCCGGCTTTTGCTGGCTGCGAGCCCAAATAAACATAGATAAATTCTCTGGCAAAAAGTTAAACAGCAAATGCAAAAACAAACTCTCACAGCAACCAAGTTTACATAAAGCAAATCACTTATCCAAGTGCTTCTTTGAATCATGAACACGAACTAGAACACGAACGGAACTAACGATACGAACGAACGAACGACGTTGACTTCTGCAACTAAGGCGTGGCACCATCAGTCTTTTATCTGCAGGAGATCCTTAACGAGCCACAGCTGATTGTTATTTACTCCTGTGAGCATCCTGAAACCACTCACAGGAGATCTCAGTCTGATAGCAGCTCCAAAGGCTCCTACCGAGCCACAACACCTACCTATCCATCATATCCATCTATCTATCTCCGATATCCATCCATCCATGCATCTACCCACCCCAACAATCTTCCAGTCGTCCTTGACTTTCACAGGCCTTTGTCCTCTCAGCTAGGACCTCCTAGCTTGATCTTCTGCCAAGAAGCGGAAGAACAGGAGACAGAGAAAGCAGCGGCCCGCAATAGAACGTGTGAATGACCTTGTAGGAGGGAGGGAAGAGATGCTGCCTAGGAAACAATCAGACCAGAGAGGCAGAAGCCCCCAGTGGCTAAAGGACCAGACAAAAGAAACATGGGGAAAGACACATCCTAATGGATCAAACAATGAAGGGGCAGTGCGAAATTTGCGCCTTCAGATTCGTGGGATTCCATTCAATGCAGCCTCGGAATAAAGCAGAATTAGCTCATCTCATCCTGCTTCCTGTCTGCTTTACTTGGGACAGCTGACAGCTGCTGAGATTTCCCTGGAGGATCTGGGGGCCAAGTTCTGGGATCTTGTGGAGACCACACATGTGGTCTAACCTTGGACTCTATGACCTGATTTCATCTCCAAGACCGGAGAAGTCACTATTAGCCAGAAGCAAAGGATCAAGGAACAGAAGAATAATAGACCACATTTAGCCTTCTGGGGGAAAAAATACTCTCCAATATTATTGTTCTTCCGATTCCAGGTGGGTTTTTTTGGGATGGTGTCAACACCTGGATTCTTGTTGTTTGGTGGTTGGTTCTATGTATATAACCTCTTCCTCAAGGATGGCCAGTTCTACTTAGAATATAGAATAACAAAGTTGGAAGAGACCTTGGAGGTCTTCTAGTCCAACCCCATGCTTAGGCAGGAAACCCTACACCACTTCAGACAAATGGCTATCCAACATCTTAAAAACGTTCAGTGTTGGAGCATTTACAACTTCTGGAGGCAAGTTGTTCCACTGATTAATTGTTCTCACTGTCAGGCGATTCCTCCTCAGTTCTAAGTTGCTTCTCTCCTTGATTAGTTTCCACCCATTGCTTCTTGTCTTGCCTTCAGATGCTTTGGAGAATAGTTTGACCCCCTCTTCTTTGTGGCAACCCCTGAGATATTGGAAGACTGCTATCGTGTCTCCCCTAGTCCTTCTTTTCATTAAACTAGACATACCCAGTTCCTGCAACCGTTCTTCATATGTTTTAGCCTCCAGTCCCCTAATCAAGGAGAGAAGCAACTTAGAACTGAGGAGGAATTTCCTGACAGTGAGAACAATTCATCAATAGAACAACTTGCCTCCAGAAGTTGTGAATGCCCCAACACTGGAAATCTTTAAGAAGATGTTGGATAGCCATTTGTCTGAAACGGTATAGGGTTTCCTGCCTAGGCAGGGGGTTGGACTAGAAGACCTCCAAGGTCCCTTCCAACTCTGCTATTGTATTGTATTGTATTGTATCTTAAGAGGGCATTCCTCTATCTTTCACACATATCCCGTGTCGCCTTTGACCTTGCATTATATAACCATTGTCTCATAATTTTGAGAATCTTTGGTTAGAAAAGCGGTCAACGTTTCAAAAAAAAAATTGGCTCCTTAATTTCCATTGAACCGTGGTGGCGAACCTATGGTACGTGCGACACAGGTGGCACACGGAGTCCACTCGGCGGGCATGCCAGTCGTCACCCCAGCCCACCTCCTGCTGGCCAGCTGGTCTTCGAGTCTCTGCTGTGCATGTGAGGGGGGGTGGGGCGCTTGCTGGGGGTGCCTGCAGGAGACGTGCGCATGCATATGGGGAGGGTGCATGCGTGGGGGGTGCTCGCATTGCATTTTGGGGGTTGCGCACATGCGTCCCCGTTTTGGGCCTGGATGGCTTCCTGCACCAACCTGGAAGCCAAAAATGGCCAGTGGGGGTTGCAGGGCGCGTGCATGGCAGGTGCTCACAATGCATTTTGGGGTTGCGTGCATGCTTGAGTGCGCACTTTGGGCAGGGCACCCAAAAGGTTAGCCATCATTGCTATAGGTCTTAAATGCTAAGGCCCTCAAATTTAAAGGTTGGGCCATTAAGTTGTCCCTGTAGCTTGAGCCAAAACAACAACAACAGACAATGGGATTGCCCTACTCCAAACCACGACCAATCCTGGATTAAACCTCAATCCTCACATAATTATCTTCCCCTTCATCCATGCTTTTTCTAGGCACACAGCAACCTTGCAAGAAGCAAAGCAATTATTATCAGAGGGAGCCGCCAGGCTGCTAAACCACCATTCCTCCTTTTTTTTTTTAATGAATATTTCCATTTTCATTTTCATAACACACACTCACATGTATACTATACATAGCCCGTATCATATGGTATTAAATAATAATTACATCAGTTCCTCTTGTCAACAATGCCCAGAAAAATAGAAACCCATTATAGCTCTTCTGCTCTCCATACACCTCTTTCTTCTACCACCCTCCAACTTTCTATCTTCCCTCCATCATCCTTTTCTACTCTACTTCCCCTCCCTTTCTACTGCTCCTCTCTCTACAATCCACTCCTCCTTATCCTTCTCATCTTCCCCCCTTACCCTCTCTCCTATCCTTCTCTACCCATCTTTCTTCTCCCTTCTGTTTCCCACTCCTCCTCTCCTTGGTGTATTTCCGCTACATGTCAATATGCTTAACATATCCTAGTTTTTAAAAAACCCTTTTTTTTTTTAACCTTGCTGGCAGCAAGCAAAATGCAGCAACGGTTTGAGAATGACGGTCGGCTTGGATCCCAAATTTCTCACCCAAGGAGACGATCCTGTCCGCAAACTTTCCGGAGCTGCAGTATCGTAAGAGGTTGCCCACGACTTATGACCACAATCGAGCCCTGTTGTTAAGTGAAACATTTGTTAAGGGAGTTTTGCCAATTTTACTGTTGGGAAGTAAATCATTGCTTCAGTTGTTCTGTTAGTAACGCCGTTGTTGAAGTGAAACGTGGATTCCCTGTGGACTTTCCTTGCCAGCAGGACCATGTTCCTGGGGGATACAGCGACCGTCATAAAGTGGGGCAAAGTTCACTTAACAACTGTCTCGCTTGGCGGGAGGAATTTGGGGCTCGATTGTGCTCCTACTCCGAGGACTTCCTGAGTACTTGAGTCTTTCTTCGATTCCGTCATTCATAACCGAGCAGGGAGAAATTGTTTTGGCCTCTACAATTATCGCCAACTATAATTATTGCATTATCATCGAAACGGCTCATTCAAACAAAAGCCAGAGAGGTTACAATGGCAACACAACAGCTGCATTGGCACGATAATCCTAGGGTGTAGATTAAGACTCTGTAATAAAAGGAAGATTATTATTTTGGCTGATATGCTTCCAGCATTAGAACTCTTCTGAAAGCCTAAACATTAACACAAAAAAGGGCTTAGAATCATGAGCAATATAAGCCGTTAAGAATGGCGAGACGCTAAGAGAAGCCACGGCTATATTAAGCAGGTACCTGAACTCAATTTGGTGCGGTGCACACGAGGAGCACTGGGCTGCCTCTTCACAACCCACTTCAACTCATTACTGAATTACAAAGGAAATCTTGATTTAAGTGACCGATTATGCTGCCAGAGTGTCCCTTATTCCAGTGTTTCTCAACCTTGGCAACTTGAAGATGTCCGGACTTCAACTCCCAGAATTCCCCAGCCAGCATTCGCTGGCTGGGGGATTCTGGGAGTTGAAGTCCGGACATCTTCAAGTTGCCAAGGTTGAGAAACACTGCCTTATTCCCACCTGCCAATTAAGCTGAGTGATGTCCTTGCTGAATGATGTCATCCTATAAACCAGTTTAAACCATGACATCATTACGCCAATGACATAAACCAGGGAGGGCTAGCTAACCTTTCCGGCAGAGTGCCGAAAGCTCGTGCGTGCACCCATCATGCGCCTGACCCCTGTGTGCATGCGGGCGTGACCCCCGCATGCACACATGACACATACACCCCCGCCCCATGCACATGCCCCTCTCCCTGTGCACGCGCAGAAGAGACCTGAAATCCAGCTGGCTGGGGGGAGGCACATGCGCGCGTGTGCGGCATTGAGCTGGGCCAACAGCTCGCATGCTCTTAAGACGGGGCTCTGCATGCCACCTGTGCCACGCGTGCCATAGGTTCCCCATCACGGACATAAACGGTTGTAGAAAGCTGGTTTAGTTACGTGCAACAGCAATAGCAATAGCAGTTAGACTTATATACCGCTTCATAGGGCTTTCAGCCCTCTCTAAGCGCTTTACAGAGTCAGCATATCGCCCCCAACAACAATCCGGGTCCTCATTTTACTCACCTCGGAAGGATGGAAGGCTGAGTCAACCTTGAGCCGGTGAGATTTGAACAGCCGAACTGCAGAACTGCAGTCAGCTGAAGTAGCCAGCAGTGCTGCATTTAACCACTGCGCCACCTCGGCAAAGTAACTCTGTTGTAAAACTGCCTAATTTCTTGGGGGGGGGGTGTTCATCATAAGGTTGTTTTTAAGCTTTGTTTGACACACTGAAGTTTACATATTATTACAGATCTCATCCCTGTAAACTTTAACTGGGTGAAACAGGGCATCCACAGGGCAAAATGTTTCGAACCCAGGTACCACAAACTTCAAATCGGGCGAACTTAACAAAATGATCATAAAGCATTTGTTTAGTCTTTCAAAAGAGTTGAATGCTGGAAGCGCATCAGCAAAAATAATAATCTTTCTTTTAATGCAGAGTCTAATGTACGGTCTAGAGCGGGGGGGGTGGTCAAACTTAATTTTGGTTTTTTCCTACGCTTTTTAAATTTTTTTTATTTTCATATAAATATCCACAAGTATATCATTACATCTTGACAGTCAGGTATTATCCAATATTATATCAATTCTTCTCACCATCTACCTGCAATAATTTTCATTTGCTCTTCTGCTTTCCATACATCGTATCTGTTCCACAACAGCCCTGCCTTCTCTTCCTCTCTCCTCCTCCCTACCTCCTTTCTTCCCTCTGTCATCCCTCTTCTCTACTTCCCCTTCCTCTCTCCTTCTCCTCTTTCCGTTCCTTCTCTCTCCTACTTCTCCTCTCCCTTTTATTTCCCTCTCTCCTCCTCCCTACCTTTCTTCCCTCTGCCATCCCTCTTTTCTACTTCCTCTTCCTCTCTCCTTCTCTCTCCTCCTCCCTACCTCCTTTCTTCCCTCTGTCATCCCTCTTCTCTACTCCCCCCTTCCTCTCTCCTTCTCGGAGCCGAGGTGGCCCAGTGGCTAAATGCAGCACTGCAGGCTACTTCAGCTGACTGCAGTTCTGCAGTTCGGCTGTTCAAATCTCACCGGCTCAGGGTTGACTCAGCCTTCCATCCTTCCGAGGTGGGTAAAATGAGGACCCGGATTGTTGTTGGGGACGATATGCTGACTCTGTAAACCGCTTAGAGAGGGCTGAAAGCCCTATGAAGCGGTATATAAGTCTAACTGCTATTGCTATTCTCCTCTTTCCGCTCCTTCTCTCTCCTACTTCTCCTCTCCCTTCTATTTCCCTCTCTCCTCTCACTCTCTCCTCCCCTACCTCCTTTCTTCCCTCTGCCATCCATCTTCTCTACTTTCCCTTCCTCTCTCCTTCTCTCTCCTCCTCCCTACCTCCTTTCTTCCCTCTGCCATTTCTCTTCTTTACTTACCCTTCCTCTCTCCTTCTCCTCTTTCCGCTCCTTCTCTCTCCTACTTCTCCTCTCCCCTCTATTTCCCTCTCTCCTCTCACTCTCTCCTCCCCCTACCTCCTTTCTTCCCTCTGCCATCCATCTTCTCTACTTTCCCTTCCTCTCTCCTTCTCTCTCCTCCTCCCTACCTCCTTTCTTCCCTCTGCAGTTTCTCTTCTCTACTTCTCCTTCCTCTCTCCTTCTCCTCTTTCCGCTCCTTCTCTCCTACTTTCCTCTCCCTTCTATTTCCCTCTCCTCTCCCTCTCTCCTCCTCCCTACCAGCTCCTTTCTTCCCTTTGCCATTTCTCTTCTCTACTTCTCCTTCCTCTCTCCTTCTCCTTCCTCCACTCATTCTCTCTCTCCTACTCTTCCTCAACTCTACTTCCCTCTCTCCTATCTCCTCTCTTCCCCTCCTCTCCTCTCCACTCTCTCTGCTTAGCTTACATGGTGTATTTCAGCATCTGGGTAGACTCAGTTTAATATTGATTATGTTAATTGTTACATTTGCAATAAACATCTTTCATATTAATACACACACACACACACACACATGTTGACAGCGAGGGGCCCTATGAGTCGGCTCTGGAGGATGTGGAGGACCCTGGACAGAATTCCGACTCCGAGCAGGGCGCAGAGAGGCTGGTTGGCCACCAAGAGGCGCCTGAGCCTTGGACCAGTGGAGAGGAGACAAGGAGTTGTTCCTGGATGCCGGGCAGATCGACCTAGAGAGCAGCTACACAGTTACCAAAGATAACTGGACCCAGGTGATTGTCATTAGGCTCCTCTCAAGATAGTATTTAAAGAGAGACTGGGAGGAGCCTGGTTTTGCAGGATTCGACGTCATTCCTAACGCTGGAGAAGCTGTTATCTGTCGAAGTCTGAGTTGCTGCCAAGGTTCTTATCTGTTTGTTATGCTTGGCTTTCAGCCACCGAGGTTTTGGTGTCTTGCTAATAAAGTGCTGTGACATTCCAGTGAAGCTTGTCTTGGCATTCGTTACTGGACGGAGGAGGGGGTTAGAATGTGTGTGTGTGTGTATACACACACACACATACATACACATTTCCATTATTATTATCCCCCCCCCCCCAATGCATCTTTTTGGGAACGTAGTGTGGGCTGGGTCCAAACTCCATCTCATTGAGGGTCTCCTCAGGGTTCTGTTTGACCTTGGAGGGCTGGGTCCAGAGATAGAATTCAGACGGTTTGGATCAGTTCGCCGGAACCGGTTGTGGAAATCGTGGGTGGGCTCTAGGCCACCCTATTTAGGCTTGTTTTCAAGCCATGTGCATGCGTACAAGCTGCACGCGTGACCGAAGTGCATGTGCGGAAGGCTGAGCACATGCGTGGATGGGGTGAGCGAAGCATGAGTGCGTGCCCACATTTGAGAACCGGTAGGGTAAGTAAGTGAACACCACCCCTGACCGTGTCCATAGTCCATGGTGGCCAAGTGCTAAGGCAAAACTTCTGAGACCCTCCCTCACTCTTATTATAATTTCCGTCCTTCCTCTTCTTGTTTCCCTCTTCATTCTCCTTTTTTCTTCCTTCCCCTCCTTCTTTTTCCTTCCTTGGTCTCTTCCCATCTTCCCTTCTTTTTCTTTCTTTCCTCTTTCCCTTTCTCCTTCCCTTCCTTCTTTTTCCTTCCCTTTTCCTTCTCCTTCTCTTCTTCCTTCCCCTCTTTCCTTCTTTTTCTTTCCTTGCTCTCTTCCCATCTTTCCTTCTTGTACTTTGTCTTTCCCTTTCTCCTTCCCTTCCTTCCTTTATTCCTTCCCTTTTCATTCTCCTTCTCTTCTTCCTTCCCCTCTTTTCTTCTTTTTCCTTCCTTGCTCCTTCCATTTTCCCTTCTTTTTCTTTCTTTCCTCTTTCCCTTTCTCCTTCCCTTTTCATTCTCCTTCTCTTCTTCCTTCCCCTCTTTTCTTCTTTTTCATTCCTTGCTCTTTCCATTTTCCCTTCTTTTTCTTTGTCTTTCCTCTTTCCCTTTCTCCTTCCCTTCCGTCCCTTCCTTCTTTTTCCTTCCCTTTTCATTCTCCTTCTCTTCTTCCTTCCCCTTTTCTTCTTTTTCCTTCCTTGCTCTCTTCCCATTTTCCCTTCTTTTTCTTTGTCTTTCCTCTTTCCCCTTTCTCCTTTCCTGTCCCTTCTTGCATGCTCAAATGCAAAAGGGGAAACATTTCTCCTTTGGTTTTGTTTTTAGTATGTTTTGGGAGCCCTCTGCCAGCGAAAACGGAGATCATTTTGCGCTACGACGGCGTCCTGCAGCCTCTCTGCCAGCGAAAACGGAGCTCAGAGTCGCCGCACCATAGGCTGGTCCTTTGCTGGTTCCAGGCTGGCCTTGCGGACCAGATCAAAGCACCCCGTGGGCCTTATCCGGCCCCTCGGGCCTTGAGTTTGACATCGCAGGTCTAGGATTATCCTAAACCGTTTTATGACATCACAGAAAATAAGTGTTTGAGTCTGCTCCATTGATCAACATGAGCTACTTTCAAGGCAGATCCATCTCTTAGAGGCTAAAAGGCATTCGACAGCATTAAAAAAAAAGAGGAATCTTTCATTTGTGTTTCCTCTGCAAACTTCACAGCTGTGTCATAAAGACTCTGCATCCCTGAAATTTGCAACAGACAAGAAATCCCAAAGCCATGTCATTTGGCTGATGGAATTCAAGAAAGACAAGAGTGGTATATTCAGCCTGGATAATAAGATTTGATTTTTTCCCCCCAAGCAAGAATGGGATGAATGTCACTTCAAACAATTTGCAGGCGGCTACGGTGTCTTGCAAAGGACAGCCTTCTGACAGGCTGTAAAAATCCCTTTTCTTGCCTGAACTACAATGTCCAGGACAGTTTGGGGGTGGGTGATGGGAGGTATAGTGCAAATATATCTAGAGTGGGCCAAGGGAGTTGTTCTAAAGCAGTGTTTCTCAACCTTGGTGACTTGAAGTCCCATGGACTTCAACTCCCAGAATTCCCAAGCCAGCAGGCTTGGGAATTCTGGGAGTTGAAGTCCACAGGACTTCAAGTCGCCAAGGTTGAGAAACACTGTTCTAAAGCAGTGTTTCACAACCTTGGCAGTTTTAAGATGAGTGGATTTCAAATCCCAGAATTCCCCAGGCGGCAGGCTGAGGTGCTGGCTGTGTGGCCGTTGTTCTCTTGTGTTGTAACAGCCTGGGTGGTGGATGGGGATCGTTTGTTGACTAGGGCTGGTTTCCAGATGTCTGGTAGGCAGGAGGTATCATCACGTTTATTCATGTTGTGGGGGTGTTTCTCTATTTCGATGGCTTCTATAATTATTATCTTGTTGAAGCGTTCAGTTTTGGAGAGTAATTTGGTTCCTTCAAAATCAATTTCATGTCCTGTTGCTTTAAGGTGCTGGAAAAGGGAGGAAGTTTTTTCTTTTTTTCTTACTGTGTTCTTGTGTTCTGCGATATGTGCGTTTATTCTCCTATTAGTTTGTCCAATGTATGTTGCAGGGCAGATTTTGCATGGTATTTCATAGACTCCTTGGTTTTCTAGCTGGATTTTGTCTTTGGGGGTTTCTTAAGATGTTGGCTATTTTTTGGTCAATGCTGAAGACTGTTTTGATATTGTGTTTGTGGAGAATTTTGCTGATTTTATCCGTGGTGCCTTTGATGTAAGGGAGGAGGGCGATGTCGTTGTCCTGTTCTGTGTCTCGGTTCTTGGGGGAAGTCTCCCTTTGGATTAGGTTGGTAATTGTTTTTCTTTGGAATCCATTGGAGATTAATATGTTTGTGAGAGTGTGTAATTCAGTTTTCAGGTGGTCTTTGTCGGCTAGGCGTTTGGTTCTGGAGATGAGGGTCTTGGCTACAGAGTTGATCTGTATGAGCCAAGGTGGCGCAGTGGTTAAATGCAGCACTGCAGGCTACTGCTAGATCAGCAGGTCAGCGGTTCAAATCTCACCGGCTCAGGGTTGACTCAGCCTTCCATCCTTCTGAGGTGGGTAAAATGAGGACCCAGATTGTTGGGGGCAATATGCTGACTCTCTGTAAACCGCTTAGAGAGGCCTGAAAGGCCTATGAAGCGGTATATAAGTCTACTGCTAAGTCTACTACTGCTATTGATCTGTGCAGGGTGGTGACTGGATTGTGCGTTTAAGTAGCGGTTGGTGTGGTTTTTTTCCCGATAGATGATGTGTCTTAGGAGGCCATTGGGGTTTTTGCAGATTAGGAAGTCCTAATCCTGATTCTACCAATCAGGATGCAACTACACAGCCAATCAACCCACTTACAGCAACAAAGCCAGCACTCCACACACACCCCACCAAGATTTATAGAGACGGACCACGCTTTACTCCCATAAGCACGAAGCCGAAAACACCAGCCTGAAGATGGCGAATGGGACCTCGCCGAAATGTCGCCAAGACAATATCAATCTTACACGGGAAAAGACCCAAATACAACAAAACCAGCATACCGACACCCGTGAAAATCTATGACAACAAACAATATATATATTGGTTGCATTTGTGCTGATAAATAAATAAAGCACAAATGCAACACTAATGTAACAAGGCAACATAAAAAAAATGGCTTTCTGCCGGGATGGCTCCCAGAGTGAGCCGATAGACAGAAAAGGGAAGCAGTATGCTCCCTCCCATATTTAGGCATAGCAGGGGTTGTGACATAATACATACATACATACATACACACACACACACACAATTTATATTCATATTATATTATTATATCATATTTATATTATTAATTAATCTTATTTGTTTATTTTTTTTAATCTAATAAAAATGGCTGTATGTATGTATGTTCCAGCATAACTCTGGAATGCCTCGACCAATTTCAACCAAACTTGGTACACAGGGACATGCGGGGGACATGTGTGCATGCATGCACAGGGGACGGGACGGGGTGCATGGGTGGGGGACACTCACATTGTATTTTGGGGTTCCACGCAGCCTCTCCCCCCCCCCCATGCCCCATTTTGGCTTCCAGGTTGATGCAAGAGGCCTTCCAGGACAAAAATGGGGCACGGGGTGGGGGTGGAGAGGGTGTCGCACACGCAGAGCACATGCAGGGAAGTATCACGCACATATTCCATTATGGGTGCAGGGGAGGGGGCGTGCACTCTTTCGACACACAGCAACAAAAAGGTTAGCCATCACTGACATAAGGCATGTCTAACATTGGCAACTCTTAAAGACTTGTGGACTTCAACTCCCAGAATTCCCCTGAGCATTAAATGTCCATACATGCAGATCTGTGATGGGATTCAGCCAGTTCGCACCTATTCGGGAGAACCATTTGGTAACTTTCTAAGCAGTTCAGAGAACCGGTTGTTGGAAGAAATCTTTTGTTTTTTTCCACTTTGCAGGGCTAATCCTGTAAGGAAGGCAGGAAGGAAACATTCTGGTGTTGCTTCTAGCCTAATCTTTATTGCCCTGCTTACAGAAACTGCCTCTCCGGTTAACCCTTATTACATTGTCACAGCTAAGGCGAAGCGCCCGTTGACCTGAGTGACATTGAGTTGGCCACGCCCACTCAGTCACATGGCCACCGAGCCCCACCTACCCAGATGGTCATTAGGGCAGAGAACCCGTTGTTAAATTATTTGAATCCCACCACTGATGCAGATTGAGAAACAGCGGGATTCCAATTAAGGAGAAAGAGCAAACTGAACATTATATGATTTGGGAAGCATTTTACCAATGATTGGAGAGAAAAAAAAAAGAGTTTGGAAATGAAGAAAACTAAAAAATAAGCGGATAATACACATAGATATAAATAAGATGAAAACTGTTAGTATGTCTATGATGAGAATAACGATGTTTAATGTCGATATGATATTATTGCTAGAAGATATCAAGAGAAATGGAGAGTTCCATGATGTTTAAAGGCTCAATATATTACAATACTAAACTTAGGGAAATAATGTTAATATGAATGTGGAAGATTTGGCAAAAGAGGAACGATGTTGCACAGGGATATTTGTACCCAGATGACACACTGCATAAGGAAAGATGGAAAAAATAATAAAACTCTTTAAAAGACCCAAGGTGGCGCAGTGGTTAAATGCAGCACTGCAGGCTACTGCTAGATCAGCAGTTCAGCGGTTCAAATCTCACCGGCTCAGGGTTGACTCAGCCTTCCATCCTTCCGAGGTGGGTAAAATGAGGACCCAGATTGTTGGGGGCAATATGCTGACTCTCTGTAAACCGCTTAGAGAGGGCTGAAAGCCCTATGAAGCGGTATATAAGTCTACTGCTATTGCTATAAAAAGAGAGAGAGAGAGAGAGAGAGAGAGAGAGAGAGAGAAAACAGGGGAATTCCTTTTCCCAGAGGTCAACATGGAATTCATTCAGTGACACCCAACCATTGTCAATAGGGGTATTCCTAACCCTGCGGCTTGTTGATGGCTTTTTCAATGACAGTCACATGCTCTGGCCATCTACAGCTTCCAATTTTAAATGGTTGCACCACCAACAACACTCTTGTCATCTCACACACACACACAAATACATACACACCAAAGCACTTCTGTCCATTAAATGCCTCCCTGTCTTGCCACTGGCCATTCCTGGCTTAATCTGGATTCCCTCTGGAACTCAACATGTTGCCAAAAAAAAAAAGAGAGTGCCAGATTAGACAAGCCACATTGCACACGTGGCCAAGAGGTGAAGTGCGGGTCTGTTTTTCCACAATGTGATGCTTTCCAGTTGCACCGAATGGCACATTACTAAGCCCATACATTGGCGTAGCGCATCCAGTTTTGGCCAACATATGAAAAGAAAAAAAGATGTTGAAAGTTTAGGGTAAAAAAAGAAGAGCAATTAAGATTGTTAAAGGCCTGGAGTCAAAAACATATGAAGAATGGTTGCAGGAACTGGGCATGGCTAGTCTAGTGAAGAGAAGGACCAGGGGAGACATGATAACAGCTCTTCCAATATTTGAGGGGCTACCACAGAGAGGAGGGGAGGGGGTCAAGCTATTTTCCAAAGGCCAGGCAAGGAATAATGGATGGAAACTGAACAAGGAGAGATTCAACCTGGAAATAAGGGGGAATTTTCTGACAGTGAGAACAATCCAACCATGGAACAGGAGTTGCCTTCGGAAGTTGTGGGAGTTTCACCACTGGAGGCTTTCAAGAAGAGACTGGACTGCCATCTGTCAAAAATGGTGTTATCGAGCGTAGGGTTGGACTAGATGACCTACAAGGTCCCTTCCAACGCTGTTATTCTGTTCTGTTCTTTGCATGGGCCGTTTTCTGACATGCTGCATGCATCCCCATGTCAGTGCAGAGCCCAGAAGAGGGGGGCCTGCCTATTCTTCAAAGCACCAGAAGCTACACCGTGTAGGGGCTCTGGGAAGTCGGGGGGGGGGGGCAGGGAGGTGGGGTCCTAGGGGGGAGGGGGGGAATACAGTATGTGCTAGATTTTAAAGTAACATGATTGCACTTGTATGGTGTTGCTCTTTAATTCTAGTGTAAAAATAGGAAGCTGAATATATTGATAGATAGTAGAAATACACCGAAGGGAGGAGCAGAGGGATAGAAGAAAGTGGGGTAGAGAGGGTGGGAGAGAGGATTGGAAGGAGGGTGAGAAGGAAGGGAGGGAGTGTATTGGGAGAGAGGAGTGGTAGAGGGGGAGGGGAAGTAGGGTAGAGGGGAATGTTGGAGGGAAGAAAGGAAAGTTGGAGGAGGGTGAAAGAAAGGGTGTATGGAGGGTTGAAGTGGTATATTGGGTTTGTATTTTGGGGGGCATTGTTGACAAGAATGGCTGTGTTTATTGTTCAATGTTATATGGCCCCGGTTATGCACAGTGTATATGTGACTGTACGAAATGAAAATAAAACATATTTACACAATATTTACACAAAGCACCAGAAGGCAGGACAAAAAAAACAGCCATGGATGGAAACCAATCAAGGAGAGAATCAACCTGGAATGAAGGAGAAATTTCCTAATAGGACAATTAACCAGTGGGACATCTTGCCACCAGAAGTTGTGGGTGATCCAACAACTGGAAGTTTTTAAGAAGACACTGGACAGCCACTTGAAAAGAGTTTGATACGGTACAGGCCAGGGTCCCCTGCTTGAGCAGGGGGTTGGACTAGAAGACCTCCAAGGTTCCCTTCCAGCTCTATTCTGATTGTATTGCACGAAAATGAAGAGAGACCATTCCAGCTGCCTTTGTTAGGCCCAAAAGGCAGAACCTCACTTGACCAACCTCAAATCCACCCAGATTTAATGCGCTGCAGGAGCAATGCCCCACATTACAGGATCGATCCTCAAATCTACGACCTGTCAGAATGACCGAGGCTGCAACAGCCGTGGAAAAAGCACAACTCCGCTATTTCCCCCCCCCCCTCTACAGACACAAACTGCTGCTTGCTCGCCTTGGCAACCGACCAGAGGCAGCCCCAGATTCCTTTTCCAAGCCACCGATCCCTTTTAAGGCAAAGGCAAAAATAATAATAATAATAATCCTCCGCCGGTATAATTTAATTTAGAGGTTGCAAAAAAAGGCTTGTAAATTAGATAAGCAGAATCTGTATAAGGGTATTATTAAATATGTATTAAAATGTGATTTAACAGGGAAAAGCTAGGATGAAGTAGCTCGATAAAACGCTTGGAAGGACGATTGATGCTACCGTGTTTTCCCCAAAATGTGACATGTCCTGAAAATAAGGCCATGACGGATTTTTTGGGGTGGGCAAAAAATATAAGCCCTCCCCTGAAAATAAGCCCCTTTTGATAACCCCCTCCCCTTTCTGTCCAGGTAGAGAGCCACTCACCGACCTAGGCAGGAGGCGGGGATGGGAAGGACAGGTGCTCACACAGCTTTGCGCCTTCGGGATACCTCTAGGTCAGTGAGTAGCGCTTTGCCCGGCAGAAGGGGGTTACCGGGCAGCTGCTCGTGAGCGTGGTCACCCCACGGGGGCTGTGTTGCATTGCTGCGACAGTACAAGACAGCCGTTCGCCCCTGAGGCTGTGGCCGTGTCTTCCCGTCCACGCACCAGGCTCTTCGGGAACCCCGCTTGCAAGAGCAACCCCCAAACAATAAGCCCCCCTCCTCCCTAATAAGGCCAAGACCATATTTTGGAGGTTCAAAGAAAATAACACCCAGTCTTATTTTCAGGGAAACACGGTAGAAGTGCCTATTAAAATATTGAGTGATGAAAAAAAAGGAAGAATCACGTCTTTGGATATTAGAATGATAGGGGAAGGGGGGATGGTGGGGAGGCTAAAATAAGAGGTAGAAATAAGAGAGGGGGAAACAGCAAAAACGGATGTTAAGATGGTGCGGTAGAACCACGAGAAGGTTTAGAATTGAAAAGAGGATAGTAGAAACGGCAACTAAAAATGAAAAATGTAAATTGCTAGGAATAACGCCGTTACGTTTATTGGTACTGAACTGTACGACACCCAGGAATCAAACCGTTCGCGCCATGAGATGTGTAAAAATAAAGACATACGGAACTTTATTAATAATAATAATAGGAAAACACCCTGGGGATCCCAAGGGTGAGGATTCCTCGGGGCGATTCCCCAGGTTGTTGCAAAAAAAAAGAAAGAAAAGAGAGCAGCCATCACAGGATAAGGCAGGAGAGGACGTGGGAAAGACCTTTGCCACTTAAGCCAGGTTTCCACGAGAGGATGGGGAGGGGATGCCCCCCCCAAGCAGGGATGACACCAAAAGGGGGGGATATGGGGGTGGGAAATCCCGCAGCAAGATTTCCTGCTTTGCAAAAATTAAAAAAGGGGGGAGTGATGCTTCTCTGGCTCTCTCTCTCTTGCAAAAGGCAGGGATTTCCCTACCCCTCCTCCAGTGGAGGATGCCCAGCAATCCAGGGTGGGGCTGCGGGCAAAGGAAGGGAACCCCCTTTTTTTCCTGGCAGCATCCAGGAAGGGAAATCCCCCCCCTCCTGCTTCCCCCCACCCACACTGCAAAGAGGAGGCGCAGAAGCGAATGCAGCCCATCCCAGCGGAGGGGGAAGGTAGAGCCTTCGGCTGGTGGAGAGGGGGGGGGAGTCATCTTTCATCATTTAAATTTAATTGCATTTTTAAAATTGATTGCAGAACAGGCGACTTCTGCAACCCAGAGGGCAATGCCTGGAAATGCACTCTGTGGTTTTCAGCCCCAAACCCCCACCCCACAACTTTCCCTTTAATTAAGACCCTCTTCCTGCCGACCTCAACCCTAATCCTAAGAGGTCTTTAAGGGCCCTGCACGTTTCCCTTTCATGCATTCATCCCCGCGTCTATACTTATATCCGCTATTAATTCAGGCTTGGCGAAATAAATAAATAAATACATGAGGAACAAGAGCGGGAAGGGACCTTAGAGGTCATCTAGTCCAACCCCCTGCTCACGCAGACCTCCTTCCCGGGGGATGGGGGAGAAGTCCCCTACCCACCCACCGCCACGGAGTGGTCACGCAAGGCTGACAGTTACCCGCCACGGGTCAAAGCTGGCAACCCCGAGCAGGAGCCGCCAACGCCCCCAAGGCCGGATGGGCACCAGCTCTTGCAACCTGGCGCCCGGGGACGCCCCGCTTTCCGGTCTCCGCCGGCGCAATTGCTTTGCAACGCAGCGCACATGGCTTTCATTTTTGGAGGCTTCCGCGCTTCCCAGGGAGGCAGCCGGGCTGGGTTTGCAATGCAGGGCAATCTCTCTCTCTCCACACACACACACACAAACACACGCCACTTCCACCCCATCCCAGTTGGTCCTCCCCCACCCCTCCCCTCGCTTTGCAAACGAGAAGAGGGCTCCGTTGCAACGGGCACACTTGCTGCATTCGCCGGGGAGCGTGTGTTTTACATGCCTCCTCCCCCCCCGCCCCAGTCTCCCCGGGGTGTCTGTGTGTGTCCTCATTCAAGACCCCAATCGAATCCACCGGCGCAAAAGCCAAGCAGGGAAACAAGGAAGAGCCCAAGGGCGCTGGGTAGGGGGATTGGGGTGGGGTGGGGGGTTTAGGGGTGCGATTAAAAGGCAGGTTCTCATTGCAGTCCGTGCCTGATTTCCCCCCCCCCCGTCGCTTCTCTCTCTCTCTCTCCTTAAGGGAACACCCCTCCCCCCTCCCTGCCCCGAGTGGTTGCTTTCCCTCCGGACCGATCGCTGGCTGTGCAAACCCCCCCCCCCACCCTTAAAAACAGTAAGAATAATTGGGGGAATAAAAAAGGGCTGGACCCCTACTCACCTCCCCCTGCCTCCGAGGCCCCCGCGAGCCTCCGCGCTGGCTGAATCCCGGCGCATCCGTGCCCGATCTCCCCCCTCCCCTCTTTTCCTTTCCTCCTCTCCCCACCCCCCCCACCCCCAAAAAAACCCCACGCTCCAGATTTCGACACCCTTTGGAGCAAAGGGAAGGGGGGGGGTCTGTTGGAAAGCAAGCTCTGGCGGGGGGGGGGAAGGAAAGGCAAAAAAAAAAATTTAAAAGAAAAAAAAAAATCCCTTGCTGGCAGGGTCTCCACTGCGCACGCGTCCCCCGGCCCCAGCGACTGACTTCCTAAAAGCCGCGGTGCGCTTCCCCGCGTCAAACGAAGCCACCGCCACCCCCTTTGCCCGATCGTCTTTGGAGGCGGGGGATGGGGGGGGGGTGTTGCAAGATCGTGGAGCCGGAGGAAGGAGGGAGGGGTGGGTGGGAGACCCCACGGGGGCTTGCCTCCGCAGTTCTTCTCCACCCACCCACCCTCTCCTCTTCTTCCTCCTCCTCTTCCTCCTCCCCCGCACGCCTGCCAACCAGAAAGCTGCAGGGTGGGAGTTGGAAGGAAGGCGGCGTTGCAAAGGAATCCCCTTCCCCTCCGCCTTGCAAACCCTTCCCCCTCTGCATTGCAAAACTCCCCCGCCGGCACAAAAAAAATAGGGGAGGGGGAGATGCGCTTTGAACCCCCCACGCCAAACGGGCGCGCGCCCGCGTGGGACACACACATGCACACACACACGCGCATGCATGCAGGCGCGGGGGAGGGACAGACCAGATTTCTCCCCTTCTTCTTTCAGTTTTCCTCCCCCCACTCCCCCCCCCCCAGTTTCCAGCTTGGAGAAAGTTGGAGCTCGCGATGCCTCCCCCTCCCATCCCCGTTGGCTGACATTGGGGTCCGGATCAAAGGCTTTGCGCGCGGCTGGGGGGAAAGTGGGGGGTGGAGCGGGCACGTGCCTTTCTTGGCAGGGGGGGTTTGTGCGTGCGCTCCCGCTCGACCGACCGACCGACCGACCACCCGCGAAGGTCCGAGCAGGGTTGAATTGGGGTGAGGTCACACATTCTCTCTCTCTCTCTCTCTCACTCACTCCCCTCTTTCCCGTCGCGCTGTCTATTTAGCGTAAAGGAAAGGAGTGCTGCGTGGCCTCCTTTCCTTTGCGTCTGAGGGGGGATGCTTTACTAAATCACTGGCACAGAGTGGGGTTCTGGGGGACGCCACACGCTACCCGAGGAGACTTTGTCTTTTCTCTCTCTCTGTCTCTTTCTCTTTTCTCTGTCTCTCTGTCTCTCTCCTCTCTCTGTCTGTCTCTTCTCTTTTTTTCTCTCTGTCTCTTTCTCTTCTCTTTGTCTCTTTTATCTCTCTTTTTTCTCTGTCTCTCTTCTGTCTCTTCTCTGCCTCTCTGTCTCTTCTCTCTATCTTCTCTCTCTATCTCTCCTCTCTTTTTTTCTCTCTGTCTCTTTCTCTTCTCTGTCTCTTTTATCTCTCTTTTTTCTGTGTCTCTCTTTCTTCTGTCTCTTCTCTGTCTCTGTCCCTCTCTTCTCTCTATCTTTTCTCTCTCTTTCTGTCTCTCTTCTCTTTTTCTCTCTGTCTCTTTCCCTTTTCTCTGTCTCTTTTATCTCTCTTTTTTCTCTCTGTCTCTTCTCTGCCTCTCTGTCTCTCTCTTTTCTCTCTCTTCTCTTTCTGTCTGTCTCTTTTCTCTCTGTCTGTCTCTTTCCCTTCTCTGTCTGTTTTATCTCTTTTCTCTGTCTCTCTTCTGCCTCTTCTCTGTCTTTCTCTTCTCTCTGTCTCTTTTCTCTGTTTTCTCTTTTTCTCTGTTTCTCTTTTTCTTCTCTCTTCTCTGTCTTCTCACTTCTCTCTCTCTCTTCTCTGCCTCTTTCTCTTCTCTCTCTCTTTTCTCTCTTTTTTTCTCTCTGTCAATCTTTCTCTTCTCTGTCTCTTTCTCTCTTTTCTCTCTCTGTCTCTTTTATCTCTTCTCTCTGTCTCTTCTGTTTCTCTTTGTCTCTCTTTTCTCTCTCTTTTCTCTCTGCCTGTTTTCTCTTTTTCTCGCTGTCTTTTTCTTCTGTCTCTTCTCTGTCTCCTCTCTCCTCTCTGTCTCTTTTCTATTTCTTTCTCTGTCTCTTTTATCTCTCTGTCTCTTTGTCTCTTTCCCTTCTCTGTCTCTTTGTCTCTTTCTGTCTGTCGGTCTCTTTTCTCTCTCTTTTTGTCTGTCACTTTTTTTCCTCTCTCTGTCTCTTTCTCTTCTCTCTGTCATTTTTCTCTCTTTTCCTCTCTCTGTCTCTGCCCCGTCTCTCTCTCTCTTTCTCTCCCTCCCTCCCCTCAACCGACCTCGCAGGTCTGTTGTTATGCAGGAGTAGTGGAGCAGGGAGGGCTTTGTACATCTCAAGAACAAGAAGGACTTACATCTGGCATAGATAAATAAATAAATCCCCTGGTTTGTGACCGACGCTTTCATTGGAGTTCACAAAATACACTGAACGATAAACTAAACCAAAGGGGAGAGTTTGTGCCATTGATTGATTGATCAGATTCGTAGGACTTGCCCATCTGACAAAGAGCGACATCCTATAAATCAATACTGTGCTCTCCCTGGCAGCAGAGAAGAGAGAGAGGAGAGGGTGGAGAGAAGATGAGGAGAAAGGAGAGGGAACCCAAAGGTGATTTTTCCAAAAGGCAACTGGACTTTGGTTTTATTTCCCTTTGAATAAAACTGAACTGAAAAAGCTTCTTGGATGAAAAGTGAAATATTTTCAGGGTGGGGGGAGGGGGGGAGAGAGAGAGGCCAGTTGCCTTCTGGAAAAAGCACCTTGGAATCAACTATGACCTGCATAGTTGGGAAACTCAGTGGATGGGAGGGAGGGCAGGTAGGTGGGAAGGGAAGGAGGAAGGAAGGAAGGAGTGGGAGGGAGGAAAGGGAGAAAGAAGAGAGAAAAAGAATGGCTAGAAGGAAGAGGGGAAGGGAGGGAGGAAGAAGAATCGATGGAAGATGGGAAGGGAGACGAATGGAAGGAAGGAAGAAGGGAGGAAGGAAGGAAGATGAAAGTAGTCCAGAATGCGGCCGCGCGAGTGATTGTGGGTGCACCTCGGTTCGCCCACATAACACCTATCCTCCGCGAGCTGCGCTGGCTACCTGTTGATCTCCGGGTGCGCTTCAAGGTCCTACTTACCACCCATAAAGCCCTTCATGGCAGTGGATCTGTGTACTTGAGAGACCGCCTCCTGCCAATTACCTCCTTGCGACCTATTAGATCGCACAGATTAGGCGTCCTCCGAGTTCCATCTGCCAGTCAGTGTCGACTGGCAACTACGCGGAGGAGAGCCTTTTCAGTAGCAGCTCCGACCCTTTGGAACGATCTCCCCGTGGAGATTCGTACCCTCACCACCCTCCAGACCTTCCGCACAGCCCTCAAGACCTGGCTATCCCGTCAGGCCTGGGGATAAAGATCGTAATCTGTCCCCACCCGAATGATGAATGTTGTGTTTTATTTTTACTTGCACTGTTTTCATGTTTATTGTTTTATTGTCTTGTATCCCCCTCCCTATAAATTGTAAGCCGCCCTGAGTCCCCTCAGGGAAAAGGGCGGCCTATAAATAATAAACTAAACTAAACTAAACTAAGTAGGAAGGAAGGAGAGGGAAAAGAATGGATGAAAGGAAGATGAGAGAAATATATGGAAGATGGGAAGGAAGGAAGAAGAGGGAAGAAGAAAGAAAGGAAGAGGGGAAAAGAATTGATGGAAGGAAGATGAGGGAAGAAGAGAGAAGAATAGATGGAAGATGGGAAGGAAGAAGAATGGAAGGAAGAAGAGGGAGGAAGGAAGATGAAAGAAGGGGAAAAAGATGGAAGTGAGAAGGGAGGGAGGAAGGAAGAAGAATAGATGGAAGATGGGAACAAAGAAGAATGGAAGGAAGGAAGAAGGGAGGAAGGAAGGAGAGGGAAAAGAATGGATGGAAGGAAGATGGCGGAGGAAGGAGGAATATATGGAAGATGGGAAGGAAGGAAGAAGAGGGAGGGAGAAAGGAAGGAAGAGGGGAAAAGAATTGATGGAAGGAAGATGAGGGAGGAAGAAAGAAGAATAGATGGAAGATGGGAAGGAAGAAGAATGGAAGGAAGGAAGATGAAAGAAGGGGAAAAAGATGGAAGTGAGAAGGGAGGGAGGAAGGAAGAAGAATAGATGGAAGATGGGAACAAAGAAGAATGGAAGGAAGAAAGAAGAGGGAGGAAGATTAAGGAAGGAAGGAAGGGAGAGGGTTGGAAGGAAGAAGAGGGAGGGTGGAAGGAAAGGTGGAAGAAGAAATGACGGAAGTTGAGAAAGAAAAAAGGAAAGAAGGACGACTATTTTAAACATAAAAGTTGAGTTCATTATTAAATGATCTTGGTTTCCCCATTAAGATAAAATTACATCTGGCACATCACGGATATTTCCCAAGTAACAGAAATTGGGACACTAGATTTATTTATAAAATTGGCTTGTGGAATTCATTGCCACTGATGCCTCGGCCTCTGCGGGCTTAGGAGGCATGAAATGGGATTTATACAGATTCATATACCTCTGCCTTTCACTGTCAGATCTATTAGATGGCTCCAACATCTTCAAAGGCCGTACAGAGCAGATGGGAAATGTAATTATGCCTCGAATGCTAATCAAATGCTTGTGATCTCAAAAACTTCTAGTTTATTTATTGGCTGAAAATGGATTTCTGGGTCAGTCTGTTTTTGGAAGGCTAATATTTGTCTGCAATTGGCCTGCCATCCTACAGCTTTTTGACACAACAAATACGGTAGAACAAAACACAATATTTTGCCTTCAGTGGAGAATGGAGAATGTTGGACTCGGTTTTTTTTTTAAATATACTTTTTTTATTTTCCATTTTCATAACATATAATCACATGTATACTATTACATAGCCAATATCCTATTGTATTAAGTAGTAATTACATCAGTTCCTCTTGTCATCAACGCCCAGAAAGATAAAAACCCATTATTGGCTCTTCTGCTCTCCATACACCTCTTTCTTCTACCTCTCTCCTACCTCCTTTCTTCCCTCCATCATCCTTTTCTACTCTACTTCCCCTTCCTTTCTCCTTCTCCTCTCTC
The DNA here is from genome assembly GCF_009769535.1 of Thamnophis elegans. Lineage (NCBI taxonomy): Eukaryota > Metazoa > Chordata > Lepidosauria > Squamata > Natricidae > Thamnophis > Thamnophis elegans. The sequence goes on along the minus strand of NC_045545.1, from coordinate 94,932,588 downwards.
TTCATTCCACTCCTCCTTATCTTCCTCATCTCCCCCCCCTCACCCACTCTCCTATCCCTCTCTTCCCATCTTTCTTCTCTCCTCTATTTCCCACTCTTCCTCTCCTTGGTGTATTTCAGCTTCTGAGCAAACTCCAATCTATGTTGATGGTATTTATGCTTCCATATCAATATACTTAACATATCTTAGTTTTAAAGAAAAAATAAGAGAAGACAGTATACATGTGCAATCATATTACATTAAAATCTAACACCCCTCGTCAAGCCTAATATTCATCCCCCCCTCCCCCCCAACCCCCCCCCCCCAGTCTTCCCTCCCCCGACTTCCCAGAACCCATACACGGTATAAATCTTTAACAAAAACAGTCTAAAATATATTGGAAAAAAGAATAAGAAATTGATAACATCTTTACATTGAACTTAGCTCCTCCTTGCTAGGCTAACTTTAAACAACTTATATCATTCCTGATCTTAATCATAAGCTTTCTGGAATTTCTTAGTCCCATATTTATTTTGTATATAATCGATCCATTTTTTCCAGTCTCGTTTATATCTCTCGTTTGAGTGGTCCTTGTTTTTTTTTTTTAAATGGATCACTTCTGATCACTTTTGCTCAGGGTTAGAATTCCTGCCCGCCTCAACAATATCCTTCCTTAGTTTAAAGAATCTCTGCATTCCTTAAATTCAACTGTTTTTCTGTAGGAAATAAATCCTATCATCTACAAGCTGATAAGGTGGATTGGAATTGTTGTCCAATGTACAGGTCGTCCTTGACTTAAAACAATTCATTTAGTGAGTTGACAATTATAATGGCACTAAACTAAGCGACTTATGACCATTTTTCAGACTCATGAGTATTTTGATCATGGGGGGTGATTAAAGATGCTTGGCAACTGACTCGTATTGATGACGGCTGCAGTGTCCTGGGGTCATGGGATCCCCTTCTGCGACGTTCCGACGGACAAACTCAATGGGGAAACCAGATTCACTTAACAATCATATCACTCATTTAGCAAACGCCAGGATTCACTTAACAAACGTGGCAACTCAATCAAAAACCCGATTAACAAATTCGCCACTTTAACAAAATGCACTTCGGGCTCCGTGGTGGTCGTAAATGGAGGACTACCTGTACTACATCAGTGCCGCTGTAACTTTGAACGTTCGCTAAACGAACGGTTGTAAGTTGAGAACTACCTTTAGTGATTCATATTTGATCTATTGCTTGAATGAGCTTCTGTATTTAGGAGCAGGAAGAAAATACCCAGCTTTTATCGTGCGACTTGCAACCACAATGGAGCCCAAAATCTCAGTTGCTAAGCGAGGCATTCATTAAGTGAGTTTTGCCCCCATTTTACGAACTTACCGTATTTCTCGGAGTATAAGACGCACCTTTCCCCCCCCAAAAAAGAGGGTGAAAATCTGGGTGTGTCTTATACACTGAATACAGTATTTTTGGTCTGCTGAAAACCCACCCCCTTTGCAAAAATGGATGTGCAGAGGCTTTGGGAGGCTTGCAAAGTGCTCTTAGGGGCTGGGGAGGGCTAAAATGAGTAAAAAAACAGGCTGCTTTTGCTCATTCCCCCCCCCAACCCCCAGGAGCACTCTCCCAAAGCTCTGCATACCCCCCTCTTTTGTTCAAAAAAATGGGCTGTTTTTGCAAAAAATGGGCACTTTTTTTGCTTGTCCCCCCCCAACCCCCAGGAGCACTCTACAAGTCTCCCGAAGTTCTGCATGCCCCCCCTTTTTTTTTTTGCAAAAAATGGGCTGTTTTTGCAAAAAACGGGCCGTTATTTGCTCGTTTTTGCCCCCCCCACATCCAGGAGCCCTCTATAAGCCTCCCAAACAGAGGTGGGTTCCTACCAGTTCGCACCGGTTCGGTAGAACCGGTTTGTCAAATCTACTGAACCGGTTAGAAGAGGTTCCACCAGAAAGCAGGCCACACCTACAGAAGAGGTTCCAAATATTTTTGAAACCCACCACTAACACACACAAACACACACACACGCACACAGACAGACAGACAGACAGACTCACACAGAGAAAGAGAAAGAAAGAAAGAAAGAAAGAAAAAGTGAGAGATGAAGGAAAAAAAGGAAAAAGGGACAGAGACACAAAAGGAAGGAAAGAGAGAGAGAGAAAGAAAGAAAGAAAGAAAGAAAACACATGGCTGGCAAGCCACCCCCACCAGGTCACATGGCCTGCAAGACACTCCCACAAAGGAGGCCATACCCACAGAGTAGGTTCGAAAAATTTTTGAAACCCACCACTGCTCCCAAAGCTCTGCATGCTTTTTGCAAAAAAACGAGGCATGCAGAGGGTTTGGGAGGCCTGCAGAGTGCAAAATCTTATTTTTTTTTTTTTTATTTACCTCTTCAAAATCATGGTGCGCCTTATAGTCCGAAAAATCCGGTACTTGCCACACAGTTGTTAAGCAAATCACCACAGTTGTTAAGTTAGTAACCCGGTTGTTAAGTGAATCTGTCTTCCCCATTGACTTCACTTGTCAGAAGGTCGCAAAAAGAGATCAAGTGGATTGCATTGCAACTGTCATAAGTGCGAGTCAGTTGCCAAGTGGCCCAATTTTGATCATGTGACCACGGGGATCGTCGTAATGGTCGCAAGTGTGAAAAACGGTCGTAACTCAGATATTTCAGGGATGTTGTGCCTTCGGTGACTAAATGGACAGTTGTAATTTGAGGACTACCTATACTTTCAGGAAAGACTGCGGTGAGTTCCTGTTAGGGCATGCTGGTTTGGTTCCACCACAAAACCGCGTTCGACTAAAGGGCGCTCGACGAAACCGCGTAGCTGACGTCATCACAGGGTGACAACAGCGCGGAGACAGAAGCACGCTGTAAACCCTAAACCTAAAATTAACCCCTAAACCTAAACCTAACCCCCCTAAACCTAATCCTAAACCTAACCCTTAACCTAACCCTAACCCTAAACCTAACCCTAAACCTAATCCTAAACCTAACCCTAAACCTAATCCTAACCCTAAACCTAACCCTTAACCTAACCCTAACCCTAAACCTAACCCTAAACCTAACCCTAAACCTAACCCTAAACCTAACCCTAAACCTAACCCTTAACCTAACCCTAAACCTAACCCTAACGCTTAACCTAACCCTAAACCTAACCCTAAACCTAAACCTAACCCGAAACCTAACCCTAAACCTAACCCTAACCCTAACCCTTAACCTAACCCTAACCCTAACCCTAACCCTTACCTTAACTTGAATCGGCTTGCTTTCAAAGCGCTATTTAAAGCGCCCTTCTTTCTCTGCGCTCGCTGTTGTCGCCCTGTTGATGACGTCAGCGACGCGGTTTAATCGGGCGCGGCTTAGTCGAGCGCGGTTTTGTCGTGCCACGGCTGGTTTAGTCAGGCTTGTAGTCAGATCATTGAGCACAACATTTTCCAGAGTTCTAACATGAAATTCTTTTTGTCAGCATTTCAGGAAGCACATGCTCAATCATTTTTTTTTTAAAACCAGTGACAGATAAACATGTTCCAAGGTGGAGCAGAGCTGAGGTGGGTTTCACAGAAGTTTATCACCAGTTTGCCATGTGTACGCACCCTCGCTTCGTGGGCGTGCGTGCCTCCCACATGTGCCCTTTGCTTGCACGCACAGCTTGCATGCATGTGTCTGCAGGGGTGGGTTTCAGAAGTTTTTAATACCGGTTCTGTGGGTGTGGCTTATTTTGTGGGCGTGGCTTGGCAAATTTATGTTTCAGATTGGAGATGGGAAATAAAATGTGCTGTAAAACTGTTAAAAAAAGGGGGGGCAAAGGAAGCAGCAATCCCAGTTGCGCCAAACTGAACTCAGGAGGGCTGGAGGGTCCGAAGAATGCATGGTTTTGTTCGCTGCCAGTGAGCTCCACAGGCGGGCGGGGGGGAGGCAGCAGCTGAGTGAGCAAGCCAGCAATCTGCTGCCTTCTTGGCTGCTGAAACCCCCTCGCCCTCTGAGCTCACAGGCAGCAAACGAAACTGCCGCCTCCTGCCGAGGTGGCACAGTGGTTAGAGTGCAGCACTGCAGGCTACTTCAGCTGACTGCAGTTCTGCAGTTCGGCTGTTCAAATCTCACCGGCTCAGGGTTGACTCAGCCTTCCATCCTTCCGAGGTGGGTAAAATGAGGACCCGGATTGTTGTTGGGGGCAATATGCTGACTCTGTAAACCACTTAGAAAGGGCTGAAAGCCATATGAAGCGGTATATAAGTCTAACTGCTATTGCTATTGCCTCTGTGCATCGAGGCGGTAGGGAGGCTCGATCCCACTTAGGGGGCGGTGGTTGCGAAGCCTCTGAGCTCCCTGAGCGGCCCATGCTGCTTATCCATGTGTAGGCAGTAGGAGGCAGTTGTGTGGATAGACGTGGCGAAGAGGAGGGAAGGGCGAGCATTGGAGCGAGCCGGTTCGGGAGCGTGGCCACCCACCCATCACTACCAGTTCAGCGACCCATGCCCAATTACCACTACCGGTCCTCACCGGGAGCAACCTGCCTCTGCGTACATGGCTTCGAAAAGTTTGGTAGAATATTTGCAGCTCAAGGTTGAACTGTAGGAATCTTGATGTTCTCCAAGCTTAATCTTTTCTTGCAGACGTTTCATTACCCAACTAGGTAACATCATCAGTGCTCAAAGGGAGTGGAGTTTATGGAGAGGAGGAGGAGGAGGAGGAGGAGGAGGAGGAGGAGGAGGAGGAGGAGGACGACGATGATTGGGGTCCTTGGTGTTTTCTGAGCTTGTTTTTTATTTTGCAGACATTTCATTACCCAACTAGATAACATCATCAGTGCTCAAAGGGAGTGGAGTTTATGGAGAGGAGGAGGAGGAGGAGGAGGAGGAGGAGGATGATTGGGGTCCTTGGTGTTTTCTGAGCTTGTTTTTTGTTTTGCAGACATTTCATTACCCAACTAGGTAGTGGAGTTTATGGAGAGGAGGAGGAGGAGCAGAACTCTGAGATGTTTGCTGCTCTCTGACCTTGGTGGTTTTCTTGCAGACGTTTCACATTACCCAACTAGGTAACATCATCAGTGCATCACCATTGAAATCTATTGGGCTGAAGTGAATTGAAATCAACCTTGAGGAGTCTCCGCTCTACTGCTATACAAATGGGACTAAGCCTTGATCCAGCCCAGGCGAGAGAAGTTACAAGGAGATCCCAACATCTCCCAGCTCAGGGTAGGCAGAAATTGCAAGAGGAGAATGCAGGTAATCTTCGATTTACAGCCATGCGTAGAGTTACCGTTCAAAGTTCACAACAGCATTGAAAAAAAAGTGATTTACGGCTGTTGTCATATAACTCCTTGTGTAGGTGTGGCGGTCACCCATGGCCCAGTGCATAACAGGGCATGCGCAGCCACGCTGAACCACACAGGAAAAAACAAACTCCATAACATCCTGATAGTTCATAACATAACATCCTGATAGTTCATAACATAACATCCTGATAGTTCACTCTAGATGTGCCTTACCCAACGACGCCCAGGATTTGACCATATATAGACAGAACTTCCCTGAGCAGTAGATTAGCAATTGTAGTTTGACAGGCTGTCTTAAATCACATGCTGATTGCTCCTCCTGCCTTTGTCCTATCTCAATAAAAGGGGCTCCCAGACCCCCAATCTGGGTCGCCTCATCCCGAGAAAGATCGTGTCCGTGTCTTTTCTCAACATTGGCCTCATGAGCGAACCATGGGTATTTCACATACGGCCCTCCTCACACTTGTGACGGTTGCAGCATCCCCTCGGTCACGTGATCAAAATCCGGGCGCTTGCCAATGGGCATCGTTTATGACAGTTGCAGTGGGTCAAGTGATTGCTATTTCGGAACTGTTCTGACCTGGGCATCCCAAAAGAACACAAAGCAGATTCTTAGTTCTGACAAAATCCCTTTTATTAAAAGGATGTGAATTCCTCTCAATCATCTTCAGCCAAGGCCTGGCAAACAGTCTTTCAAAGGAGTATTTATGACCACAGACCTTATCTAGCTTGGAAAGCTGCCATGTAAATATTTTCCAAATGGGGTGCTGTGCAAGGAAAGCCTCGGCACAGAGTCTCTGAGATTCACGGACAGATCTTCACACTCCTGAAAGGAACGAATGAACGAATTGTTTCCTGCAAAAGCCCACTCCCCTTTTCACTCCTCTTTTATTTCCTATGGGAGGGGCCATTCACCGTCCACCTGTGGCTTTACTCCCAAGTCGACCCTGATTTCTGAGCTGTTCTTTTCTTCTGGCAGCTCTGCGCATGCGCACACTGGGAACAGGCTCCAGCTGTTCTTCTGCCTCACTGATGTCTGACTCCGAAGGCAGCTGAGAACTGTCGAATGGCTCTGGCCACCTCTCTGCCTCCGACCCAGAGCCTTCATCAGAGCCTCCCCCAGACTCCAGGACTGGCCCAGGTTCCTCCCCAACCTCCTCACTGTCCGAATCTGCTGCCAGCTCCTCTGGCCGCTGGCAGGTTACAACAGGAACTTCCTAGCTGATTTCTGACAAGCAAAGTTAAGGGGAGGGGAGGAGCCAGATTCGCTTAATGAGCACTTGAAGCAAAACTGACTTTCCCCACTGACTTGTCGGAAGCCAGTTGGGAGGGTCACAAATAGAGATGGCGTGACACTCACCACCACCCCCCCCGCCCCCATGATGCTGCAACTCTCGTGAATGCTAGTTGGTTGCTAACCACCCAATGTTTGATGCCGTGAGCATGGAGGCACTGCGTTGGTCGTAAGTGTGGAGCCTGTGTGTAAATCACCTCTTTGGTGTCTTTGGAAGGTCAAACAGTCACTAAATGAAACACACAGACAAATACATGTAAATCAAGGACTACCTGCGTCTTTTCCGTTGCACCGAAACCTCTGCCCGTGATTTGCAAAAACAGGAGTTTCTATCTAAAGTTCAACTTTTTTTTCCCCCTGTAGGAAATACATTCTGTTATCTACAAATTGATAGAGCCAATGATGTCCGCAGTGGACTGGTATTATACTCCTGAAAACAGCAGCTGCAAACTCTTGAAAATGCCTCCTTTTTCTTGTACCGGTTGTGCATTTGCAAATGAAGCTTCCAGATGCTGGTCTTCTGGTCTTCCATAAGAGCTAGACAGGCAGGACAAGAAGCAATGGATGGAAAGTAATCAAGGAGGGAAGCAAGCTGGCACTAAGGAGAGATTTCCTGACAGCGTGAACAATTAACCAGTGGAATGACTTGCCTCCAGAAGTTATGAATGCTCTGACACTGGAAGGTTTTAAGAAGGGATTGGAGATCTTTGTAACGTTATAAGATCTCCTGCCTGAGCATGGAGTTGGGCTAGAACAGGGGTCACCAACTTTTCAAACCTCAGGGACCACTAAGTGGGAAAAACGGTCATAACTCACATTTTTCAGGGAGCCATTTAGGAACTTAAAAATAGCAATAGCAATAGCAGTTAGACTTATATACCGCTTCATAGGGCTTTCAGCCCTCTCTAAGCGGTTTACAGAGTCAGCATATTGCCCCCACAGTCTGGGTCCTCATTTCACCCACCTCGGAAGGATGGAAGGCTGAGTCAACCCTGAGCCGGTGAGATTAGAACCGCTGAACTGCAGACAAGAGTCAGCTGAAGTGGCCTGCAGTACTGCACCCTAACCACTGCGCCACCTCGATGATGATACCGCTGAAAAAAAGTGACTTATGATCATTTTCACACCTATCTTGCAGCATCCCCCATGGTCACACGATCAAAATTCGGGTGCCCAACCACTACAACCGAGCCCCGAATGTATGTTGCTAAGTGAGAAATTAGAGTGTTTGCTCCATTGTACGACTTTCCCATATTTGTTAAGTGAGTTGCTTCGGTTCTTAAATGAGTACCCTGGCTGCTAAGTGAATCTGGCTCCCCCTGTTGACTTCGCTCGTCGGGATGGTCGCAAAAGGGGGATCCCGTGATCTCTGCAGCTATCATATAGGTGAGTCAGTTGTCAAGCCTCCGGATGTAAATCACGTGACTCTGGGGGTGCTGCAGCAGCCGTAAGTGTGAAAAACGGTCACGAATCGCTGTTTTTCAGTGCTGTTCGAACTTTGAACCCAAATGAACTGTTGTAATTCGGGGACTACCTGACTATGGAAATGGGCTTACAATTCTGGATGAATTTTTGTTGTTGTTAGCTGCGAAGTCATGTCATACCCATTACACCCCGATGGATAACATTCCTCCAGGCCTTCCTGTCCTCTACCATCTTCCCGAGTCCCAACTGCTTCAGTGACTCCATCCAGCTGCCTCCTTCTCTGCTATCCCCTTCTTCTTCTTTTGCCCTCCATCTTTCCCAGGATGAGGCTCTTCTCCAGGGAGTCCTTCCTTCTCATTAGGTGGCCAAAGTCTTTGAGTTTCCTCTTCAGGATCCGGCCTTCTAAAGAGCAGTCAGGGTTGATCTCCCCTAGGACTGACCGGTTGGATGGCCTTGCAGTCCAAGGGACTCAATGCAGGAGTCTTCTCCAGCACCAGAGTTCAAAGGCCTCCATTCTTTCTTATGCTCAGCCTTCCTTATGGTCCAACCTTCACAGCCATCCATTGCAACTGGGAAAACCAGAGTTTTGACTATACACACTTTAGTTGGCAGGGGGATGTCTCTGCTTTTTAGGATGCTGTCTAGATTTGACACTAAAACAGTAAAACACTAAAACTAAAATCAAACCCAGCAGGGATTTTCCTTCTATCTAACTACGGGAAGCTTTGCTGCTTTTCCTAGCTCAGCCCACATTTTTTTTCTCCAGTTCCGAGGAAAAAGCAGAGCGTGTCCTTGGAAGCTGTGATCTCCTGTGATCCAGTAGGGGCCGCCCAACACAAGGAAAAACACACTTCGCCCGATCCATCCTCGCCATCTCTTTCGCTGGCTTCCTGAACAAAGGCTCTTAGAAAACAGCAGCTGCAAACTCTTGAAAATGCCTCCTTTTTCTTGTGCCGGTTGTGCATTTGTAAATGAAGCTTCCAGATGCTGGTCTTCTGGTCTTCCATAAGAGCTAGACAGGCAGAACAAGAAGCAATGGATGGAAAGTAATCAAGGAGGGAAGCAACGTGGCACTAAGGAGAGATTTCCTGACAGCGAGAACAATTAACCAGTGGAACGACTTGCCTCCAGAAGTTATGAATGCTCCGACACTGGAAGGTTTTAAGAAGGGATTGGAGATCTCTGTAACATTATAAGGTCTCCTTCCTGAGAAAGGCAGTTGGGCTAGAACAGGGTCACCAACCTTTCAGACCTCAGGGACCACTAAGTGGGAAAAACGGTCATAACTCACATTTTTCAGGGATGTTGTACCTTCGGTCACTAAATGGACGGTTGCAATTTGAGGACTATCTATACACTCTGTTTGTGATTTCAGGAAAACCTGAACGGTGAGTTCCAGTTAGAGCGTGCTGGTTTCGTCAGGCCTGTGGTCAGATCATTGAGCTAAACATTTTCCATGTTCTAACATGAAATTATTTTTTGTCAGCGTATCAGGAAGCACGTGCTTAATCATTATTTTTTGGGGCTATAATATTGAATTGGATAAATGGGAAAAAAATTGGGAAACAAACTTAAAAATGACACTATCAGTTGCATACTTATTATTTATTTATTTTATTTATTTGTCTTGTATGCCGCCCACTCCCGGAGGACTCCGGGCGGCTCACAAAAGACAAGGGAAAGGGGGGAACGAGACAAAGACAACATATTAAAAACAAAACCAACATTCACAATTTCCGTGGAGGTAGATGCTTCTCAGCCCCCCCCAGCCTGCTGGAACAGCCAGGACTTGGTGGCTTTGCGGAAGGCCGGGAGGGTAGTAAGGGTCCGGATCTCCCCGAATATAAGGCCAAGTGCTTATTTTGGGGGTCAAAAGAAAATAAGACCCTGTCTTATTTTCAGGGGAACACGGTAAAATTTACCTGTATCTGCTCTTTTGAGGCACTTCCTGTTCCTGTTGGATGTATATAGTTTTATTCTCAATTGCTCGCATAGTGCTTTAACTGTGTTTTGATTGAAGGTGTTGCAGAAATTCAAAAACCAGCTGGCCAGCAGGAGGCGCCCGCACATGCACTGTGGAGCTCAGCTGGGGCAACCCATTCCCTCCCACTCCAGGGGAAGTTTACTGCAAAATCCCCATTCCCTCCCCACTCCACGGAAGGATACTGCAAAATCCCCATTCCCTCCCCACTCCACGGAAGGATACTGCAAAATCCCCATTCCCTCCCCACTCCAGGGGAAGGATACTGCAAAATCCCCATTCCCTCCCACTCCAGGGGAAGTTTACTGCAAAATCCCCATTCCCTCCCCATCCAGGAGAAGGATACTGCAAAATCCCCATTCCCTCCCCACTCCTGGGGAAAGGATACTGCAAAATCCCCATTCCCTCCCCACTCCTGGGGGAAGGATACTGCAAAATCCCCATTCCCTCCTCACTCCAGGGGAAGGATACTGCAAAATCCCCATTCCCTCCCACTCCAGGGGAAGTTTACTGCAAAATCCCCATTCCCTCCCCACTCCTGGGGGAAGGATACTGCAAAATCCCCATTCCCTCCCCACCCTACCAACCTGCTTTCCAGCTCCATTCTCCTGGGCAGGGCAACAAAAGAAGACCCAGCTGATCAGATGGGACTTTTGAGGCAGCCAGAGGTGGAATTTGCCAGTTCTCCGAACTACCGTATTTTTCGAAGTATAAGACGCACCGGAGTATAAGATGCAACAAGATTTTGAAGAGGCAATTTTTTTAAAAAAAAGTGTGAAAACAGGCCCATTTTTTTTTTGTCAAAAAAGGGCATGCATAGCTTTTAGGAGGCTTATAGACTGTTTCAGGGGGCTGGGGGGGGAGAGGCAAAAATAAGCAAAATTCGGCTGGTTTTTCCCTCATTTTTTCCCTCCCCAGCCCACAGGAGCATTCTGGAAGCCTCCTAAAGGCTATGCACAGCCATTTTTGTGAAGGGGGCGGGGTTTCAGGATGCCAAAAATGCTGTATTCAGTGTATAAGACGCACCCAGATTTTCACTCTCTTTTTTGGGGGGGAAAGGTGCGTCTTATGCTCTAAAAAATACGGCACTCAAAATTTCTGCTACCAGAACTGGTCAGAACCGTCTGAATACCACCTCTGGGTCACACCAAGAAATGTTTGCATCAGATGTGCAAATTGCATAGCGTTTTGAACCACCATCCTTCTGTTTAAGAGGAAAAAAATAAAGACAGCAGAATCCAGAGGCACAGCTAAATAATTTTATTTACATGCTTCCTTAGCACATACAATGCTCAAAGCAAGCCGCAGTAAAACAAATTAAATACAGTACAAAACAAAATCTAGAATTCTTATATCTGGCTGTTAATGCAATTGTTAATCTATTTGGCATCTGGGTTATATAGTTATACGGATCTATGATATCTGCATGAAAAAGCTGCCTATGGAACATTGAACGAAAACAGAACTCGGCAAAAACTGGAAACCAAACACATCACAAATCGGTTTGCACTGTTGTTTTATATACAATTCGTACAATTTTACACAATCCCAAATAGTATAGACTAGCAACGATTTCCAAGCATAACTGACAAACATTTTTTTAAAAAGGAAATTGTTAGCAAGGAAGCTCATTTACTTGAAATAGTAAATTGAATTATTTGTGCACGTATGTTTACATCAAAAGAGACATTGAATTAGATTCATGAGCCTCACGTTTCTTTTCTCCACATTTTCATTTCTTACATGAGTGTAAGAATAAATTTACAAGAGGGTTTGCCTACAATTGCTCCCCTGTTATTGGATTAAAAATGCAACCCCCATGAAGAAATTACTTTGAACTTCAAATATATTCCTTTTGCTGGTTATTTCTTCCACTTTCTCCCGAAATCTAGCAACGATGGGGAAAAAAGAAATGCTAACAAAGGTTTCCTTTTTTGGAGAAGCCATATCGGGGGGTCAAAGTAGGGGAATTTATCTCACAGAATTGAGATTGTTGCTCAGATATTTGGGGAAAATCTTTCAACATTAGGGCAATAATATTCTCAAATCTCAGGGTAAGTAGTTTGCTTTGAACATCCAAATCCTAGAATAAAAACACAAGAAACGATTGAATTGAATGAAGGATGGGGTTCCAGTCAGTCAAATGTCAACAGTTTGAGAGAAAAGTGAATTGATCTGGCTCCTTGCTCAATCACGTGAATTGTAGATAGTCCTCAAGTTATGACAGTACAGTTAGCCCTCGACTTGCAACAGTTCATTTAGTGACGTTTCAAAGTTGCAAAAGGACGGAAAACGTGCCTTATGTCCGTTTTCCACACTTAACCACTGTTGCAGCATTCCTATGCTCACATGGCCAAAATTCAGACGCTTGGTGAATCTGGCTTCTTCAATCAAGGTCTCCGAAGGAGATCACATGACCCTGGGGCACTGCAACCGTCATAAATATGAGTCAGTTGCCAGCTGTCTGAATTTTGATCACCATGGGGATGCCACAATGGTCGTAAGTGTGAAAAATGGTCGTAAGCAGTGGTGGGATTCAGCCGGTTAAGGCCGGTTCGGGCGAACTGGTTGTTAAATTGCTCGTTGGCCCCTCCCCTCCCTTCCAGGAGTTCCCACACACCCTGTTTTTGGCTCCCAGGTTAGCAGGAGTCTGAGTGCTGCTTGCCACACCCCCTGGCCACACCCACCATGGCCACGCCCACACAGCCAGTCATTAGGGCAGAGAACCAGTTTATATATATATATGTGTGTGTGTGTGTGTGTTTTATTTGTGCTGATAAATAAATAAAGGGAGACTAGTATAGATCTATTTCAAGCTATTTAGCTCTCATTAGCTAGCCATACCCTTACTGGGATTCGAACCTGTGCTGTGTTGCATCTTAGGCAAACGTCTTAGCCATTAAGCCACAGGTCTCCTCCTTATCAGCTGAAGCCAGGGAAGAGGGTATATATTTAGAGTCACAACCCCTGGTAAGCCCCAATTATGGGAGGAAGCTAACATATATATATGTTGTATTTGTGCTGATAAATAAATAAAGGGAGACTAAACTCTCTCTCTATGTATGTATGTATGTATGTATGTATGTATGTATGTATTTAGTGTCACAACCCCTGGTATGCCCAAATATGGGGAGGAAGTCTATTGCTTCCATTCTCTGTCCATCGGCTCGTCACAAGAGACCATCCAGACAGAAACCCAATATTTTTACTGTTGCCTTTTTGTTATATTTTTGTTGTATTTGTGCTGATAAATAAATAAAGGGAGACTAGTATAGATCTATTTCAAGCTATTTAGCTCTCATCAGCTAGCCATATCCTTACTGGGAATCAAAGTGGCTAAGTGGCTAATATAACTGCCTAATATGTAATACAGCCCAGGTTCGATTCCCAGTAAGGGTATGGCTAGCTGATGAGAGCCAAATAGCTTGAAATAGATCTATACTAGTCTCCCTTTATTTATTTATCAGCACAAATACAACATACACACACACACACACACACACACACACACACACACATGTATATATATAATCACTGGTCATAAGTTATTTTTTTCAGTGCCGTTGTAACTTCAAATGGTCACTAAATGAACGGTCGTAAGTCAAGGACTAGTTTTATTCAACTTCAATTTCAGGTGAGCATTTACAGAGCATTCTTGAAAGTTTAAAGGAATTAAAGGGAGGTTTATCGGAGAAGCAGCCTCAAGCATTGGCCTTCTGGTAAAATGGTGCATTGGGACAAGTTACGCGACTTGCAGCAACTGACATGCTCGCAGAAATCCAGAGGTCCCTGGGAACACAAAGAGGTCCGTGCATGCCGATATTTTTTTAATATACATACATAGATCCGCCTCTCACATTTGCAGGAGGTGCAACCCAATTACACAGAACACGATTTTGAGTTCAATAAAGTAGAGGCAACTGCTTATGCGGCTGCTAATTTAACAGGTTTCAAACAAACAGGACTGCATCGCTATCAGAGTCTTCTGAATTTTGTGCGGGTCCAAAAATTCAAGATGGTGGCTGCAGAAGCCCCGCCTCCCCTTACAGGTGTTGCGTAGAAGGGGCGGGGCTTTGATGGCGCTGCTACACCCGCCATCTTGATCCTTCAGACCCCCTCCCTTCCCGACGGCAAGATACCCCCGGGCATATTTAACCTCCTGATGAATTTAGAGAATTATTTTTCTTTAGGCTTATCTGGTTAGATCTGTACAGGTTGAAGTCTTTTACAGAACACAAGATTTCCAAGTCTTATGAATGACTGAACAAGGAATGTTACAACTTATCTAAAGTTAGCTTTACAAAAGGGGAGTTAAAAGTACAAGCGAAGGGATGATGCTAAAGTTAGTTAGTTTATTTTAGTATATGGTTGTTAAATGTTTATACCCTGTATTTGCTCTGGGAGGTTGTGGGGGTGGGGGGAGGATGGGAGGGGATGTGGGGTCGGGGGGGGGGGGAGGGAAGGTATATATTTGTAAAACTCTTTAAAACTTTCAATTTAAAAAAAAAGATTTCCAAGTCTGAACTAAAGATGCAGAATTGAAAAGTGCCAATCTCATCAAAGGTTGGGATTCAACCCGTATTCAGCGCTGCCCCGAATCTGGCGCCAAACGCCTCGTTAAGTGTGCCATATTTAATATCTGAGGGGCTGCCCCAAAGAAGAGGGAGTCAAGCTATTCTCCAAAGCACCCGAAGAAAAAACGGATGGAAACTCATCAAGGAGAGAAGCAACCTAGAACTAAGGAGACATTTTCTGACAGAACCATTAAACAGGGGGAGAGCTTGCTTCCAGAAGTTGTGGGTGCTTCATTACTGGAAGTTTTTAATAAAACACCGGGCAGCCATTTAATGTCTGAAATGGTATAGGGCTGTAATGGCATGTGTGCCACAGGTGGCACACACAGCCCTCTATGGGCATGCGCCAGCTGATCTTCTGGTTTCCAGCATGCACCGGAAAAAAGCCCCAAATCAGGCCATTTTGGGGGTCATTTTCCAGGCCGTTTCTGGCCCATTTTTCTGGCTCTTTTCAGGCCATTTTCTAGGCTGAAAATGGCCAAAAAACAGGCACAGCTAGCTAATCTTTGGGTTTCTGGTGCTTTGGGTTTCTGGCGCAAAGACCAGCTGGCTGGCAGGCACGTGCGTGCCGGAAACCCAAAGTGTGCAATATGAGCAGCTATCAGTGCACAATATGAGCAGCGAGCTCCAGATCATGCACATGCACACACATAAACGCACGTTCCGGTTTTGGCACTCAGTGTCGAAAAGGTTTGCCATCAGTGGTATAGAGTTTCCTGCTTGAGCAGGGGGTTGGAGTAGAAGACCTCCAAGGTCCCTTCCAATTCTGTTATTCTGTTCTCCAAAGAAATCAAAAGAAAGGAGAAGAAACTGCTATCGGCAGACTTGGAGAATAAGGAGGTTGGGGAGGAAGATGGGCCAGTCCTGGAGTCTGGGGAAGGCTCTGATGAGGGCTCTGCGTCGGAGGCAGAGAGGGGGCCAGAGCCGTCTGACAGTTATCAGCTGCCTTAGGAGTCAGAGATAAGTGGGGAAAGAGAACAGCTGGGGCCTATTCCAGATGTGCGTATGCACAGAGCGATCTGGAGAGGAGAACAACTGTGGACACGGAGCTGACTCGGGGAGAAAGGCACACGTGGACCTTGAATGGCCCCTCCCTGGCTGGGGAATAAATAGAAGCAAAAAGGAAGTGGTGGTTGTAGGAGACAACAGTTCGGATTTCGTTAGGAAGATTTGCCCATTGGGCCTCAGAGATTTCTTGCCAGAAATTCGTTTACAGCTTTGTGACTGGAAGCTCTCGGCCTGGCAATTATCCAAGGAAGTGATAAGGTCTGTTATTGCAATTAAGCCTTTGAAGGACTATTTCCTGGACTTTTCTGTGTGGGAATGCCATGAATTCACAGTAGCTAAATAAAGAGGGGTTTTTTTTCGGAACAAGGAGTCTATTTCTGGTTCTGCTAAGGCTGGGTCAGAACAGACAGAAACAATGGAAACTAATCAAGGAGAGAAGCAGTCCAGAACTAAGGAGATATTTTCTGACAGTGAGAACGATCCATCAGTGAAACGACTTGCCTCCAGAAGTTGTGGGTGCCCCAACACTGGAGGTTTTTAAGAAGAGATTGGATAGCTACTTGTCTGAAATTGTAAAGGGTTTCCTGCCTGAGCAGGGGGTTGGACTAGAAGACCTCCAAGGCCCCTTCCAAGTCTTTTATTATGTTAGGAGGTGCACTAAATATGGACTTAATCTGTAGATTCCCTAATTTGGGATTGGAACCTCTGATAATCCACACAATTTATTAAAGAGCCGTGGTTTGTTATGTCGAAACCCTTGAGAGTAAATTCCCCCTTTCTGGGTTTAATCCATATCCTCTTTCCCTTATCATTCCTGGTTCTCTAGGAGGTCCTAAGGCCTCCGGATATAGATCTCACCGCTCTCGTCTTCCAGAATCTCCTCAATCCGGCCACGCTGAAAAACAAAGAGAAGGGGGAGGAGGGAGATGGGAAATTCAGAAAAGGAAAGGAATATTTAAGAAAGCAGCTGCCCCAAATATATAGGATTTAGGACTACAATTGAGCTTAAAATGTCCCTCGCTGAGCTAGAAGGCAGCAAAATTTCCCATAGTTATGTTGGAAGAAATGTCCATCTGTGCTCAGTTCCAAGTGGGGAGAAAGACCCTGGCACCATGGAGGCTGCTTCGAAAGATGGTTTAATGGTGGACAGGATCACATGGCTTGAGGTCCTGGTTAAAAAGGCACATGGGTGATATCTATCTATCTATCATCTCTCTCTCTCTCTCTCTCTCTCTCTCTATCATCTGTGTATCTATCTATCTATCATCTGTGTATCTATCTATCTATCTATCTATCTATCTATCTATCTATCTATCTATCTATCTATCTATCATCTATCTATCTATCTATCTATCTATCTATCTCTATCATCTGTCTATCTATCTATCATCCATCTATCTATCTATCTATCTATCTATCTATCTATCTATCTATCTATCGTCTATCTATCTATCTATCTATCTATCTATCAGTCTATCTATCATTATCTATCTATCTATCTATCTATCATCTGTCTATCTATCTATCTATCTATCTATCTATCTATCTATCTATCTATCATCTATCTATCTATCTATCTATCTATCTATCTATCTATCGTCTATCTATCTATCTATCTATCTATCTATCTATCTATCTATCTATCTATCTATCAGTCTATCTATCATTATCTATCTATCTATCTATCTATCTATCTATCTATCATCTGTCTATCTATCTATCTATCTATCTATCTATCTATCTATCTATCTATCTATCATCTATCTATCTATCTATCTATCTATCATCTATCATCTATGTATCTATCTATGTATTATCTATCATCTATCTATCATCTATCTATAATCTATCTATCTATCTATCTATCTATCTATCTATCTATCTATCTATCTATCTATCTATCTATCTATCATCTACCTACCTACCTACCTACCTACCTCCTCTGTTGGGCTTTAAATTTGAGCTTGTATTCTGATTGGTTGTCAGATTCCAATGGGGCCATGCAGGGGCAACTCTACAGGCTGTCCTGAGTCCCAAGCTTGGTTGACTCTTGCTGGGTGATGATCAGTGGTGAGTTCTGGATCCCATTGCAACTGGTACAGTGCAACGGGCCCCGGTGTCCATCACATGAACACGCGCAGCACACGAGCGCAGTGCATGCATGCATCCTTACCTCCTGTGACACCTCCACAATGCTCCAGCTGCTCGGTGGAGCGTCGCGCAGGCACCATATGCTCCATGTGCGTGCGTGGAAACGCCAAAGAGCTCAAATACAGGTAAGGAGGGTGGGCAGGTGGGCCCTCCAGAGCGCAGTACCGAAACGGTACCTGGTGCGTCCGTACTGGGGCGTACCTCCTGCAACCCACCACTGATGTTGATGTAATGAAAGGGCTTTGGGCAATCCCTACTAGGGCTCTGCCTGAAGGAGATAGATCTTTGTTATGTGGAATAGACTCGCTCAGGCCTTAATGGCCCATTTGACAAAGGTGGGAGGTGAGTTTCTGCCTCCCTTTTAGGGGAAATATTCTGCCCTTTTCATATTTCCTAAAATGTCTCATTTTTCTAAGAGAGGGGTGGGTGCTAACTAAAGGTTCTTCTTATTTTTTCAAAAGACTGTTTTAGTACTCTGGCGAAGTCATCCAGCATTATTAAGCCCATTTCCATATTCAGGTAGTCCTCGACGTATGACCACAGTTGAGCCCAAAATTTCTGTTGCTAAGCGAGGCGGTGGTGAAGTGAGTTTTGTACAGTTTTGTGACCTTTCTCTCCTGCAGGGATGCTATTCACTTACTTTCCCTACCGGTTCGCAAATGTGAACATGCCCGTGTCCAAGCGTGCGCTCGGTCTTCCGTGTATGTGCATTTGATCACACGTGTGGCATGTATGCATGCGTGTGGCATGAAAACATGCCTAAATAGGGCAGCATGGAGCCGGGCGAGTGGGCATGGCCCACCCGCAATTTTCACTACCAGTTTGGGTGAACCAGCGCAAGCTGGCTGAATACCAACCACTGGTCTCCTGCTTGAGCAGGGGGTTGGACTAGAAGACCTCCAAGGTCCCTTCCAGCTCTATTCTGATTAAGGGAGCTTTATTGCTTTTACTGAGAGAGTCAGACTATGGTCCTTTGTATCAGGGAAGGCTTTTACTGGGAAGATTCTGTCGCTAACATTTATTTACCTGAATGGTGTCCATGCAGTCAGACAATTTTGCAATATTTCTCCTGGGTGGGAGAAAGACTTCCAACCTCACAGCGCCTTTCGCATTCCTTTGGAAGGAGATCAGGAAGTTGATCTCTTGCGCCTGGAGCCAAAAGAAACAAGGATGAACTTCGGTGAGAAACTTCAAACAGCCTGAAAAATGGCTTGAAAATGGCCTAAAAATGGCCTGAAAACAGCCGAAAAACAGCCTGAAAACAGCCGAAAAACTAGCCTGAAAACACCCCCCAAAAGGCCAAAAAAACAGGCTGAAAAATGGGCAGGGGCGGGGCCAGCCAGTGGTGGGATTAGCCCCAACCAGCTGAATCCTACCTCTGCCTTTGAGGCGAGTGGCCGGGAGGCAGGGCTGGGTGAGTGACGTCACCCACCCAGTCACATGACCGATCAGCCACGCCTACCCAGCTAGAGAAGTAGATTTTAAGTTATTCAAGTCATACCACTGGCTTAATCCGTTCTGTCTCCCAAGTTAGTGCCTGATAGTAGAATTCCCAATCCAGCAGACCGAAGCCCCCATTATTTTTGCATTCTTGCAACATTTTCAGTCTTATTCTTGCTCTTTTTCCTTGCCATATAAATTTCAAAATTACTGCATTTAGTTCATCAAAATATTTATTTTCTAGCTTTATAGGGATTGTTTGAAACAAAAACAATAGCTTCGGCAGTATATTCATTTGTATAGTTGCTATTCTTCCTACCATTTGATAACTGCAGATTATTTCCATTTCTCAAAGTCCAAGAGATTGGACAGCCATTTGTCTGAGATGGCATAGGACAGTGTTAGTGAACCTTTTCGGCAGTAAGTGTGCACACGTGCGTGGGGGAGTGCGGGGAACCGGAAGAGCCGAGCTTTTGGTTTCTGGCATATGCATGCTTGCCGTTCATCTGGTCTTCCAGTTTCCAAGGACTAGCATGTGCCAGAAACGGGAAGCTCAGCTCACGCATGCGCACCAGGGAGCTACTCTTCCAGCTTCCAGCACTCCCGCGTGTGCTTAGTTATTAAAATATTCATGACTGGGAGAGACACGGGAACAAAGTCAGCCAATGAATAGGCATAGTAACTAAGTTAGCCAATGGGAGCTTAAACAGATCTGAGTCTGTGCAGAGAATTGATACAGAAACTTAAGCAGTCTGCTGCTCTGAGAAGTAAACTAGCAGGCTGTCTGGGCTTGTGTAATGAAATGAAACTAACTGCTTGTGTTTGCCTGTAACTCTCCTGCCTTGTGTTTACTAGGAAGAACCACCTGTTGGTATTGTACATTTATTCATATATATATATATATGTATGTATGTATGTATGTATGTATGTATGTATGTATGTATGTATGTTAGTTAATGAATCCTGCTGCATCAGTTATATGCGTGTGCTTCTGGATTTGAATTTAGGCAACAAACTCTGACAGAAGTCCAGTGTGCTGGAACCCGGAAGAGCAATGAGCAACGGCCGGCGTGCGTGGAGAGATGGCTCTATGTTCCACTTCTGGTACGTGTGCTATAGGTTCTCCATCAAGGGTAGAGGATCTCTTGATTGGGCAGGGATTGGACTAGAATAGTGTTCCCAATCTTTCTGGATTTGCAGACTGGCGGAGAGGAGGTGGGGAGAGGGGATAATTCCAGAAATGGTGCATATGTACAAAGCTCCATTTGCACCAGCGGGGATGTGCTCACCAACGCTCACCCACCACTTCTGCAACCCTGTTCAGAACAGCTCACGGCCCAGGGGCAGGGACGTGCAGTCAGGGGAGGCAGGGGAGGCAGAGCCTCACCACTGTCGTCATGAAAAGAAAAAAAAAATGTAAAAGGAAAAATGGCTGAGCTATTTGCTGCCAGAATCACCATGGATGACTCTGCTTAGTGCTTAACTGTTTAAAAAAGCCTCTACAAAAGTGCCCTCTACAGGAGGCGGCAGGAGAACGAGGTGCCTCATCTAGTCTGACTTTATGATCACTCGAGCAGAGCGAAGCCAGGGTTAAAAGCCGAAAAATTCCTGACGTAGATGAGGCACGGAGAAGAAAAAGAAAGAAGGAAACTTATTTGGCAAAGGAGAAAAACAAATGCTGTCGCTTTAAATCGGAACTGAGCATGCCTGGCTGTGGAATTCTGGGAGTTGAAGTCCACAAGACTAAAAAAATTTGAAACCCACCACTGGGTCAGTGCCTCACCAGCCATAAACCTCACCGCACGTCACTGACCATGGGGTTGGGCTAGAAGAACCCCGAGGTCCCTTCCAATCTCTCTTATTCTGAGCAGAAAACCCGAGCTCACTCACTCTCAGATTCTGGTACTGGAGCCTTGAGTTTCGAAGGCGGTTCCGTGCTTCGGAAGCCTTGAGGACCCCAATCAGGTTTTTATCTTCCAATTCCCTTTGCCGACTGTCCATGACCTTCCTCTCTTTCATGAGAGTGGTGGCCAGCATCGTCTTCACGTCTGGCTTGGCGGGATCGGCAAAGGCCAAATAGCGTGCTTTTTGCTCGGGGCTCATCTTGCTTGTATCACTGGAAGGCAAAGATTTCCGAAAGCGCGGCGTCAGCTTGTTCTTCGGTAGAGTTTTAGAGTCGGCCATGGCGGCTCACTTCTCAGCCGGGGTTGGAAGCTGCTGAAGAGGGGGGGGGGGGAAAATTCAAGGAGGTTTTAAGCCAACAATTCAGAAATCAGGGTAGAATTGGGAGCAGTGACGTGCGGTGAGGTTTATGGCTGGTGAGGCACTGACACAGTGCTGGGTTTCAAATTTTTTTCAGACTTGTGGACTTCAACTCCCAGAATTCCACAGCCAGGCATGCTCAGTTCCGATTTAAAGCGACAGCATTTGTTTTTCTCCTTTGCGAAAGAAGTTTCCTTCTTTCTTTTTCTTCTCCCTCTCCCTCCTTCCTCCCTCTCTCCCTCCCTCCCCCTTCTCTCAAACAGACACAAACACAGAAGTTGGATTGGTAATCAGTGAAGCTGGGCTTATATAGTTTTATCCAGGTGTGTGTGTGTGTATGTGTGTGTTTGAAAAGGCAACGTGGCTCTGCCTGCAATCAAACTACACTTGGGGAGGGAGCTACACTTGAGGATGAAGTTTGAATTCCTCCCCCTCCCTCCGATCCACCCTTACCTTTTCCAGCTGTTTCAGAGAGGATTTCAACTCTGCTCTTGCCTGTCATCATGGAAAGAAAAAAAATGTAAAAGGAAAAAGGCAAAAGCTGAGGTCAGGCTGAGCTAGTTGCTGCCAGAGTCACCGTGGATGATTCTGCTTAATTGTTTTAAAAAGCCTCTTAAAAAGCGCCCTCTACAGGAGGAAGCAGGAGAACGATGTGCCTCACCTACATCAGAAATTTGTACGCTTTTAACCCTTGCTTAACTCTGCTCGAGTGATCATAAAACACCTAAAGTCAGACTAGATGAGGCACGTCGTTCTCCTGCCTTCTCCTGTAGAGGGCGCTTTTTAAGAGGCTTTTTTAAACAGTTAAGCAGGGTCATCCACGGTGACTCTGGCAGCAACTAGCTCAGCCTGACCTCAGCTCTTGCCTTTTTCCTTTTAGATTTTTTTTCCTTTTCATGATGACAGTGGTGAGGCTCTGCCTCCCCTGCCTCCCCTGACTGCACGTCCCTGCTTGGGAGGAAAGTCACAGGTGGATGGTGAATGGCCCCTCCCAGAGGAAATAAAAGTGGAGCGAAAGGGAAGGGGGCTTTTTCAGGAAACAATTCATCCAGTCGGTCGTTAGATTCATTTTAGGAGTGTGAAGATCTGTCCGTGAATCTCAGAGACTCTGTGCCCAGCCTTTCCTTGCACAGCACCGCATTTGGGAAATATTGACATGGCAGCTTTCCAAGCTAGATAAGGTCTGTAGTCATAAATACCCCTTTGAAAGACGGTTTGCCAGGCCTTGGCTGAAGGGGAACGAGAGGAATTCACATTCCTTTATAAGAGGGGTTTTGTCAGGACCAGGAATCTGCCTCGTGCTTTTTGAGGAAGCCTAGCTCAGAACAAGGAAAGGAGAACAATGGAAAGCAATAAGCCGGATCTCAGGGAAAAGAAGTCATTGACCAAGAGGTGTCAAACTCGATTTCATTGAGGGCTGCATCAGGGTTGTGTTTGACCTGTGGGTGGTGGTGGTGGTGAGTGTGTGGCCAGGGTATGTGTGGCCAACTCAATGTCATCTGTGTCGAGGGTCCCTTTGGTGGTCTGCCAGCAAAAACAGACTCCCAAGCTCTGTTTTCCGGCTGCGACGGCCTCCTGCAACCCTCTGCCAGTGAAAACTGTCTGTCTGTCTGTCTGTTTATTAAATCTATTTGCCACCCATCTTGTTTCAAAGCGACTGTGGTTGGCTTACAACAGAAAAACATTTAAATCACCAAAAAGTAAACATTCCTAACCCAATAAAGTGACAGTTTTCAACGATTGTGACCCCCAAATCTGGACTGCAAAAGTCAAAGCATTGGAGGGAGCCCCGATGTTTGCGGCCCAGATATTGTTGCCCCCGATGATCTGCTCCTTTGCGTAGGAATTTTCAAGTGGGTACGTAAACCCAAGTGCCCAATAGTGCACTATTTTCATGACTTCTGCTAAAGTTTCACAAGGGCTAAAATTAAAACGACTGAAATTCTCCCATCATTTAGTCCAAGCCAACTCCCGGCAAACTGTTTAATTACTGAGAAATCATTTGGTTGTTGGTTTTTATTTTATTTTATTTTGGCTGTGCGGGAAATAACTGAGATTGCAAGTGGTTTCATGGCAGTGTCATAATGGCCCTGTAATTGCATCTTTAAACTCTCTTTTAATTGCTTTTTAGTATTTTTTTTTGTGTTTCTCAGCTGGCCAGACAAAGCTGAAGGAAGGAGAGAGAGAGGGGAGGGATGGAGGGATGGGGGAAGAATGGAAGGAAGGAAGGAGAGAAGGAAGACAGGATGGAGAGAGGGAGGGAAAGAGAAAGGAAGGAGAATGGAAAGAAGGAAAGGAGGGAAGTAGGAAAGAAGGGGGCAAAGGGAAAGATGGGAAGAAGAAATGAGAGATGGGAGGGAGGGAGGAAGTGAAAAAGGAAGAAAGAGAATGGGAAGGAGGGAAGTAAGGAGAGAGAGATGGGAGGGAGGGAGGAAGGAAGGAGGAGGGAAGTGAAGAAGAAAGTAAGAAAAGTAAGGAAGGATGGAGAGAGGGAGGGAAGGAAGAGGAAAAGAAAGGAACAAGAAGGAAGGAGAAATGGGAAGGAGGGAAGGAGGAAAGAAGGAAGGAGGCAAATAGAGAAATGGGAAGAAGAGAGATGGGAGGGAGGGAGGAAGTAAAAAAGGAAGGAAAGAGAAATTGGAAGAAGGGAGGGAGGGAGGAGGAGGAAGGAAGGAGGCTTAGAAAGATAGGAAGAAAGGACAGAGATGAGAGGAAGAAGGAAGTAAGAAGAAGTAAGGAAGGATGGAGAGAGGGAGGGCGGGAAGGAAGAAGGAAAGAAAGGAACAAAAAAGGGAGGAAAAATGGGAAGGAGCGAAGGAGGAAAGAAGGAAGGAGGCAAAGAGAGAAATGGGAAGAAGAAGAGAGATGGGAGGGAGGGATGAAAGAGGGAAGTGAAGAAGAGAAACATAAGGATGGAAAGAGGGAGGGAGGAGGAAGGAAGATAAGGAAGGAGGGAAGAGAAGAAAGTAGAAGAAGGATGGAAAGAGGGGAGGAAGGAAAGGAAGGGAAGAAGGAAGGAAGGATGGAAAGAGGGAAGGAAGGAAGGTAGGAAGGGAAGGACAGGCAGGAAAGAAAGGGAAGGGAAGAAGGAAGGTAGGAAGGATGGAAGGAGGAAAGGAAGAAAGGAGAGGAAGGAAGGGAAGGGAAGAAGGAAGGAAGGATGGAAAGAGGAAAGGAAGAAAGGAGAATGAAAGGAAGGGAAGGGAAGAAGGAAGGATGGAAAGAGGAAAGGAAGAAAGGAGAATGAAAGGCAGGAAAGGGGAAGAAGGAAGGAAAGAGGGAAGGAAGGGAAGGAAATGAAGGAAGGAGAGGAATGAAAGGAAGAGAGGAAGGAAGGATGGAAAGAGGGAAGGAAGGAAGGAGGGGAAGAGAGGAATGAAAGGCAGGGAAGGGAAGAAGGAAGGAAAGACGGAAAGAGGGAAGGAAGGGAAGGGAAGGAAGGAAGGAAGGAGAGGAAGGAAAGGAAGGGAAGAAGGAAGGATGGAAAGAGGGAAGGAAGGAAGGAGGGGAGTAGAGGAATGAAAGGCAGGGAAGGGAAGAAGAAAGAAAAGAGAGAAAGAGGGAAGGAAGGGAAGGAATGGAAGGAAGGAAGGAGAGGAAGGAAAGACAGTGAAGGGAAGAAGGAAGGAAAGACGGAAAGAGGGAAGGTTTTCTTCCTGGCCAAACAAACCCCATCCATAGGCCACCCAAGAGAGAGGCATGGCTTCAATGGGCAGTACCTGTTGTTAGCCCAAAGGTCACCCACAGGCAACCCGGGCCGTGTCTCCTGTGCCAAGCCAGCAGCCACAACACTTGAGGGCAGTTCCTGACTGGAGCCCCATTTCCTCCAGCAGCCTGGGAACGCCCCCCACCCCCCCTTGACAGATGTGTGGCTCCTGGCCAAAGACCCAATTGCAACCCCAGCGTCCCTTCCAGGTCCTTCTTGCTCTGACCCAAAACCTGTCAGGGAGACCAATTCTTCCAGAGATGCTTTGATGGGTCGGAATCAGAAAGTGCAGCCTACAGGTAGTCCTCGACTTACGACGCTTCATTTAGTGACCGTTTGAACTTACAACGGCACTGAACAAAAGGGAGGTATGACCGATTGTACGACTGTTGCAGCAACCCCCCCCCTCTGGTCACATGATCAAAATTCAGATGCCTGGCAACGGGCTCATATTTATGACGGTTGCAGTGTCGTAAGGTTGTAGAATGGGACAAAATTCCCTTGACAAATGTCTTACATAACAACATAAATTTTGGAATCCGCTGTGGTCATAAGTCAAGGATTACCTGTATCTCTCTCCCCCTCCTCTCTCTCATCTGTCTGTCTAGCTATCGATTGTCTATCAATTTCACCAATATAAAATTTCTCTCGATCTCTACCATCTTATCATTTTTCTCTCATCTTTCATCTCTCTCTTCTATCATCTATCATCTCTCTCTTTATATCAATTAAATCAGTGGAAACAATTAATGCATGGAACAGAAGTTGCCTCCAGAAGTTGTAAATGCCCCAACACTGGAAGTTTTTAAGAAAAGTTGGATAGCCATTTGTCTGAAGTGGTGTAGGGTTTCCTGCTTAGGCAGGGGGCTGGACTAGAAGACCTCCAAGGTCCCTTCCAACTCTGCTATTGTATTGTATTGTATTGTATTGTATTGTATTGTATTGTATTGTATTGTATTGTATTGCATTGTATTGTATTGTATTCTATTCTATTCTATTCTATTCTATTCTATTCTATATTCTCATTCTATTCTGTCCCGTCCCATCCCATCCCATCCCATCCCATCCCATCCCATCCCATCCCATCCCATCCCATCCTTCTATTCTATTCTATTCTATTCTATTCTATTCTATTCTATTCTATTCTATTCTATTCTATTCTATATTCTCATTCTATTCTGTCCCATCCCATCCCATCATTCTATTCTATTCTATTCTATTCTATTCTATTCTATTCTATTCTATTCCTATTCCTATTCCTATTCCTATTTCTATTCCCATTCCCATTCCATTATCTATCTATCTATCTATCTATCTATCTATCTATCTATCTATCTATCTATCTATCTATCTATCCATCCATCCATCCATCCATCCATCCATCCATCCATCCATCCATCATCTATCTATCTATCTATCTATCTATCTATCTATCTATCTACCTATCTACCTACCTACCTACCTACCTACCTACCTACCTACCTACCTACCGTTTATCAATCATTTATCTCTCTCTTTCTCTGTCTGTCTGTCTATCTATCTATCTATCTATCTATCTATCTATCTATCTATCTATCTATCTATCATCTATCTTTTATCTCTTTTCTCTCTCTCCTACATATCCATGTTTGTGTGTGATTTTTCCAATGTTTTACGATAGAGAAACTAGAAAGGAATGAACCCTCCACCCACCCACCCCTCACCATACAATTGTGCCTCCTGCTCCTCTCTCTATTGAGTAATTATCCTCTTAAACTTTCCCTCAACTTCTTTATCTCTTTTTAAATTCCAAAGTCCTGAAATCGTCCATTTGGTGCCCTTCCTTCCAGTAAAAAATAAAAAAATAAAAAATTCATACACGGTTGCCCGTCAAAGCTAGATGACCTTTTGCTAGAATCCAAGAAAACCAGGGATGGAGAAATGGACGTATTTAAAGGTTTTGCCATTATAAATGTTTGTATATATACATTTTTTAAAAAAACCCACCTTTGTGGAATCCAGTGACTTCTTTGCCGCTTGCTACAAAAGCATCAATCTCCTTTAGCTGCTCGTTCGAACCAAAGTTAAGTTCATAAGTATCACGTTGTCATAAAGGCACAAGCTGTAAATCAATATGAGAAGGCAAAGAGAAGAGTGCGCGAATTTTGTGGCGTCTTAAACCCGAATCCATTCATTACGGCAGAAGGTGTCATATGCAACACTGAGCACCTAAAGACTGCCTTCTTTTCCAGGAGGCAGCGATATCTGTGTTGGTGGACATGGCTGAATGGTGGCTGCCAAACCAGGTTTGAGTGGAACAAACGTTCCTTCTAGTCTGCTCCATTCTGATCCTAAGGTTCCGATCCTTTTGTGACTTGCTCAGTTTGAGTTCTGATTGGATTGACAGGTTAGGAAGGGTAGTCATTTCTTATGCACTTGTGCCCTGGCCCAAGTGGCTCAACAGCCAGCCAACCAACCAACCAACCCAACCCAACCATCTATCTCTATCTGTATCTATCCATATCTATCTGTGTCTGTCTGTCTATCCATCCATCCATCCATCCATCCATCCATCCAAGCATCTATCCATCATGTATTTTTCTATTCTTCCATTTATCTAACCAAATAACCAACCATTCATCTATCTATTATCTATGCCTGCCTGCCTGCTATCTATCTATCTATCTATCTATCTATCTATCTATCTATCTATCTATCTATCTATCTATCCCTCCCTCTTTCCTCTCTCGTCTGTCTGTCCATCCACCCACCAACCCATCCATCCATTAGATAAATAACCAACCATTCTTTCTATCTATCTATCCCTCCTCTATCTGTCCCTCTGTCCATTCATCCATCCCTTCATTAGATAAATAACGAACCATCTCTCTCTCTCTCTTTCTCTCTTTCTCTCTCTCAATCTATCTATTGTATCTCTATCTATCCCTCCCTCCACCTCCCATCTGTCTGTCTGTCTGTCTGTCTGTCTGTCCGTCCGTCCGTCCGTCCGTCCATCCATCCATCCATCCATCCATCCATCCATCCATCCAATGACCGCTTGACCAGCCAACCAACCAACCAACCCAACCATCTATATCTATCTGTATCTATCTGTATCTATCTGTGTCTGTCTGTCCGTCCATCCACCCACCCACCCACCCATCCATCCATGCAAGCATCTATCCATCATCTATGCATCCATTCTTCCATTTAGCTAACCAAATAACCAATCATCTATCTTATCTTATCTTATCTTATCTTATCTTATCTTATCTTATCTTATCTTATCTTATCTTATCTTATCTTATCTTATCTTATCTTATCTTATCTTTCTTTCTTTCTTTCTTTCCTTCCTTCCTTCCTTCCTTCCTTCTTTCTTTCTTTCTATCCCTCCCCCCACTCATCTGTTTGCCCATCTGTCCATCCGTCCATCCATCCATTAGATAAATAACCAACCATATCTTCCTTCCTACCTACCTACCTACCGACCTACCTACCTACCTACCTACCTATATCTATATCTATCCCTCCTTTCCCCCTCTCTTGTCTATCTGTCTGTCTGTCCGTCCATCCATCCATTTATCTACCCAAATAACCAACTGTCTGTCTGTCTGTCCGTCCATCCATCCATCCATGCATCCATCCATCCATCCAACGACTGCTTGACCAGCCAGCCAGCCAGCCAGTCAACCAACCACAAAATTTGCATTTTAAACATTTAAATCCTTTGGGAAGAATGAATTAAGAAAGAAATAGAAAGCAAAGTCTTAATAAGCATTTACACTTTAAAACGCTTCCTGCCCTCGACAATTTTTTAAAAAAACTAATTTTCCTCCAGTAAACCTGAAGAAATTGGGAAAAATGCCTTTTTATAGCTGGATTCGTAAGATTTATGTTTTGAACCCAATTGGCATTTTTAGAATTGCTCAATGAACAAGTTTTACTAGATTTCAGAAGTTTATGCCGTTCTAGATGGTGCTGTACTTACAGTCCCCAAAAACATAATTCAGTTTATGGCTATGTCCTCCCAGCATACTTAAGCAGGTTAGTAAAAGATGTAATACTCATGCAAAACATTAATCTTGGTTAATATTAATCATGGCTGATAGACATAATTTTGAAGGTGTCTTAGATTGCCAGATGAGTCACAAGCTTTGATTAGGTTATAATTTACATATGGGTCCTTCACTCCTCCCCCCCCGAAAAAAACCAGACTCAGTAACCAGATAAAATGCAATGTCTGTGACGATTTTATCAAGATGGAGAAGAAACAAAAAAGGAGAGAAAAAAAAAGAAAGAAAGAAAGAAGGAAGGAAGGAAGAAGGAAGGAAGAAGGAAGGAAGAAAGAAGGAAGGATAAAGGGAGGGAGGAAAGGAGTAAGGAAGAAAAAGAAATAAAGAAGGAAGGGATAAAAAGGGAAGGAGGAAGGAAGGATAAAAGGAGGGAGGAAGGATAAAAAGGGAGGAAGGGAAGAAGGAAGAAGAAAGTAAAAGAAAGGAAGGAGTTAAAAGGAGGGAAAAGGAAGAAAGGATAAAACAGGAGTGAGGGAGGAAGGAAGGAAAGGAGAAGAGGGGAAGGAAGGAAAGGTGAGAGGAAGGAGCAAAGGAAGGAGAAGAGGGAAAGAAAAAAAAGAAAAAGGAAGGAAAGAAAGAATAGAAAGAAAAGAAAGAAAGAAAAGAAAGGAAGGAAGGAAGGAAAGAAAAGAAAGAAAAGAAAGAAAAAGGAAAGAAAGGAAAGAAAGGAAAGAAAGGAAAGACAGGAAGAAAAGAAAGAAGAGAAAGAAGGAAGGAAGAGAAAGAAAGAAAGAAAGAAGGAAGGAAGGAAGGAAGGAAGGAAGGAAGGAAGGAAGGAAGACTCTACGCAGCTCAGGCCAAACAACCCCTCCCTTATTTATCAAATAGGATATTTTGCCATTTGGAATTCCTTTTCACCCTTAATCTGGGAAAAAAATGGTCCAAAAGAGATTCCCGGTGAAAGGAATAGCTGCACGAGGCAGCTTGGATCACGAAATACAGCCCCAAAGGCTGGGGATTGCTGGGCACCCGTCGTTCCGCAACATCTGGAAGGCTCCAGGTGTCCTACCTGGGCCAGAGGGAGGGCCCCAGCTCCCCCGCTTTCTTTCCACCCGCCTCCCAATGCCCGTTCCCATCCCTCAGGGGGCTCCGCCTCACCTGTTTCCAGCCCAACATCCCTTCCTGCCTTTCCGAAGGGCCAGCTGCCTTGTCCCTTTGGTCCCCAGGTATTGAGTGTACAAATATCTCCATGGGAACGCAGTTGCCAAGCAACCCAGACAATGGGGAGGGGGGAGAAGCCCTCCCCTTTTTCCTCAGCTGCCAGCCCACCCACTGACCCCTGAGCTGCCAGCCTTTAGGGAAGCAACAATGCACGCAGCCCCCAGTCGGAGGCATCTTTGTTATTTGAATGCCCTTCACCCTTCCAAGGGGATGATGATGCCCGGAGAATGGTTAGCAATCATTTGGATTTCACTGGCTGTGTTGAAACAAACTCAACCCCACACCCCCACACCCCCAGGCTGCAACGAAAACCCCACCGTGAATAAGAAATTGGCATTCCTGGTTGGTTTTGTTCCCCCCAAATGTGCCAACCGCCGTTTCCATGGGGTTCTGCTGGGGCTTGGGAATGTTTTGTAGGCATTATTATCTCCTGTTGCTGGCACACACGGCCCCGGTGACATTTCGGGAAAGGCGGCACGGATGGGTTGCAGGGGAGGGAAGGGGGGAAGGGAGAAGCAGAAGGCGCTCAGTGCCAGGAGGAGGCAGAGGACGTGTGTTGGCAAAACAGTCTGCGGGTAAGGACGGAAGAGCAGGCAGGCAGAGGAAGGGATCCGGACTCTGTGCAGAAACTGGCCACTCGCCCTAGGAGATCATTTCGTTAATTGGGGTTATATATGGTGCAAAAGAAATTGGAAACTAACTCCTTCCTTCCTCCCTACCTCCATTTCTCCTTCCTTCCTTCCTTCCTTCCTTCCTTCCTTCCTTCCTTCCTTCCTTCCTTCTTTTCTCCCTCTCTTGTTCCTTTCATTCCTTTCCCACTCCTTCCTTCCTTCCTCCCTCCCACCCTCCCTCATTTCTCTTTTTCTTTCTTTTTTCTTTCCCTTACACCTTCTCTCCTCCCCCTCCCTTGTTCTTTTCATACGTTTTCCATTCCTCCTTACCTCCCTCCCTTCTTCCTTCCCTTCCCCTCCCTCCTTCTTTCCTCTCTCTCTTGTTCCTTTCATTCCTTTTCCACTCCTCCCTCCCTCCCACCCTCCCTCATTTCTCTCTATCTCTTTCTTTCTTTTCCTTACTCCTTCTCCCCTCCCCCTCCCTTGCTCCTTTCATACCTTTTCCTCTCCTCCTTCCTTCCCTCTCTTCCCCTCCCTCCCTCAATTCTCTCCCTCCCTCTCTTTCTTTCCTTACTCCTCCCCTCCCCCTCCCTTGCTCCTTTCATACCTTTTCCTCTCTTCCTTCCTTCCCTCTCTTCTTCCTTCCTTCCCTCTCTTCCCCTCCCTCAATTCTCTCCCTCCCTCTCTTTCTTTCTTTCTTTCTTTCTTTCCTTACTCCTCCCCTCTTCCTCACTTGCTCCTTTCATTTCCTTTTCTACTCCTCCCTCCCTCCCACCCTCTCTCATTTCTCTCTCTTTCCTTTATTTCCTTACTCCTCTCCCCTCCCCCCCTTGCTCCTTTCATACATTTTCCTTTCCTCCTTCCTTCCCTTCCTCCTTCCTTCCCTCCCACCCTCCCTCATTTCTCTCTCCTTTCTTTCTTTCCTTACTCCTCTCCCCTCCCCCCTTGCTCCTTTCATACCTTTTCCTCTCCCCCTTCCTTCCCTTCCTCATTCCTTCCCTCCCACCCTCCCTCATTTCTCTCTCTTTCCTTTCTTTCTTTCCTTACTCCTCTCCCCTCCCCCTCCCTTGCTCCTTTCATACCTTTTCCTCTCCTCCTTCCTTCCCTTCCTCCTCCCTCCCTCCCACCCTCCCTCATTTCTCTCTCTTTCCTTTCTTTCTTTCCTTACTCCTCTCCCCTCTCCCTCCCTTGCTCCTTTCATACCTTTTCCTCTCCTCCTTCCTTCCCTTCCTCCTTCCTTCCCTCCCACCCTCCCTCATTTCTCTCTCTTTCCTTTCTTTCTTTCCTTACTCCTCTCCCCTCCCCTCCCTTGCTCCTTTCATACCTTTTCCTCTCCTCCTTCCTTCCCTTCCTCATTCCTTCCCTCCCACCCTCCCTCATTTCTCCCTCTTTCTTTCCTTTCTTTCCTTACTCCTTCTCCCCTCTTCCTCACTTGCTCCTTTCATTCCCTTTCCTTTCCTCCCTCTCTCCCTCCCTCCCTGCACCCATAACTTCTGAAGGCTATGACTGGTTAATTGTCCTCACTGTTAGGAAGTTTCTCCTTAGTTCCAGCTTGCTTCTCTCCTTGATTAGTTTCCTTCCATTGTTTCTCATCCTGCCCTCTGGTGCTTTGGAGAATAAGTTGACCCCCTTTTCTTTGTGGCAACCTTTCAAATACTGGAAGACCGCTATCATTTCTGCAGATGGCTTTGTTATGCCACCGTGGAAGTCAGCAAAACAAGTCAAGGTAATTTATCCCAAATATTGACGCTGATGGACTCGGTTAATTTACCGGTTTCGGCAGCGAAAGAATTCAAGACAGACGGTTGGGCTGATTAGCGATTCCTGGAGAAATGTCTAAATATGGGGGGGATTTGCAGACGAGGCAGTCATGAAACTCAAGGCTTCCCGTTGCATGAATCATCCCGGCTGCTCTCTCTGCAGTCACAGGTTTCACACCGTTAGCTTTAATGAGACCATTAGCACAACCTTCTCACACACCCCTCTCTCAAATTAAACGAGCTTTAAATTCCGCTTTTCCATCTCTAACATCTACTGTATCTCTATCTCTATCTCTATCTCTATCTCTATCTCTATCTCTATCTCTATCTCTATCTCTATCTCTATCTCTATCTATCTCTATCTCTATCTCTATCTCTATCTCTATCTCTATCTCTATCTCTATCTCTATATCTCTCTATCTCTATCTCTATCTCTATCTCTATCTCTATCTCTATCTATCTCTTATATCTTATATTTTATATGTCTATCTCTATCTCTATCTCTTATATCTTATATCTTATATCTTATATCTTATATCTTATATCTTATATCTTATATCTTATATCTTATATCTTATATCTTATATCTTATATCTTATATCTTATATCTTATATCTTATATCTTATATCTTATATCTTATATCTTATATCTTATATCTTATATCTTATATCTTATATCTTATATCTTATATCTTATATCATCTTATATCATCTTATATCATCTTATATCTTATATATCTTATATCTTATATCTATCTTATATCTTATATCTCTATCTCTTATATCTTATATCTCTATCTCTAGCTCTTATATCTTATATCTCTATCTCTAGCTCTTATATCTTATATCTCTCTCTATCTCTATCTCTATCTCTATATCTACATCTCTCTATCTCTATCTCTATCTCTATCTCTATCTCTATCTCTTATATCTTATATTTTATATCTCTATCTCTATCTCTTATATCTTATATCTTATATCTTATATCTTATATCTTATATCTTATATCTTATATCTTATATCTTATATCTTATATCTTATATCTTATATCTTATATCTTATATCTTATATCTTATATCTTATATCTTATATCTTATATCTTATATCTTATATCTCTACATCTCTCTCTCTCTATGTGTGTCTCTGTCTCTCTCTCCCTCTCTCTGTCTCTCTCTCTCTGTCTCTGTCTCTGCCTCTGTCTCTCTCTCTCCCTCTCTCTCTCTCTCTCTCTCTCTGTGTCTGTCTCTCTGTCTCTCTCTCTGTCTCTCTCTCTCTGTGTCTGTCTCTCTCTCTGTCTCTCTGTCTCTCTCTGTCTCTCTCTCTCTGTCTCTCTCTGTGTCTCTCTCTCTCTCTATGTGTGTGTCTCTGTCTCTCTCTCTCTGTCTCTCTCTCTCTGTGTCTCTCTCTGCCTCTCTCTGTGTCTGTCTGTCTGTCTGTCTCTCTCTCTCTAACTCTCTCTCTGTCTCTTTCTGCTCAGTCAACTGGGACGAGAAGCAATCGATCAAATGAATTTTTTAAAAATTCTCTTTCCAGAATGGTGATGCGGATGGCAGGTAACAGAATAATAGAGTCGGAAGGGACCTGGGAGGTGTTCTAGTCCAACCCCCTGCTCAGGCGCCCTCTACCGTTTCAGAGAAATGGTTGCCAAATCCTTCTTGAAAATCTCCAGGGATGGATCAACCACGACTTCTGGAGGCAAGTCGTTCCAATGATTAATTGGAAAGGAAAGGAGGACATTAGGAAATTTCTCTTTAGTTTTCGGTTGCTTCTCTCCTTGATTAGTTTCCATCCGTTGCTTCTTGCCCTGTCTTCAGGGCTTTTGGTAGTCCAGGTGATTTTATGGGGCAGTTAACAACATCTTGGGAAGCCCCTAAGGTCTTGGGAACAGTCTAATCCAGAAATTAACTGTTCTAGTTCTAGTCCGGCCTTAGGCATGAAAACTGAATGAGTGATTTTGGGCCAATCACCAGGAGATCATGAGTTCTAATCCCGCCTTAGGCATGAAAACTGAATGAGTGATTTTGGGCCAATGACCAGGAGACTGTGAGTTCTAGTCTTGTCTTAGGCATGAAATCCAATTGAGTGATTTGGGGCCAATGACCAGGAGACTGTGAGTTCTAGTCTCACCTTAGGTATGAAAACTGTCTGGGTGACTTTGAGCCAATCGCCAGGAGACTGTGATTTCTAGTCCCGCCTTAGGCATGAAAGCTGACTGGGTGACTTTGAGCCAATCGCCAGGAGACTGTGAGAGAGACAGAGAGAGAGAGACAGAGAGAGAGGGAGAGAGAGACAGACAGACAGAGAGAGAGACAGAGAGAGAGAGAGGGAGGGAGAGAGAGAGACAGAGAGAGAGACAGAGAGAGAGAGAGACAGAGAGAGAGGGAGAGAGAGAGAGAGAGAGAGAGAGAGAGAGAGAGAGACTGGCCCAGAGGTGGGTTCTGGCAGTCGCTACTGCCAATTCGTTCATGGCCACGCTGGACGCTCTCTCGATGCACCCTGCATGCGCATGCACAGTACAATAAAAATTGCTCTACACATGCACAGAAGCAAAAAAACAAGAGAACCAGTTCGGGGGGCATGGCAGGACTGGGTCGCTGCCCATTCCAGCCACACAGGCCGCCAAACCACTACCAATTCGGCTGAACTGGTCCGAACTGGTAGGAATCCATCACTGGACCGTCCCAATTCACCCAGTTGGCTTTCATGCCTAAGGCCACAGTAGAACTCCTGGTGACTGATGCCCCAAATCACACAGATCTAAGGCAGGAGTAGAACTCAACGTCTCCTGGTCATGGACTCAAAGTCACCCTGTTGTTTTTGATGCCTAAGGCAGGACTACAACTCATCATCTCCTAGTGATTGGCCCCAAATCACTCAACCAGCTTTAATGCCTAAGGCGGGACTAGAATTCGCAGTCTCCTGGTGATTGGCTCAAAGTCACCCACCAAGCTTTCATACCTAAGGCGGGACTGCCCCCTGTTGGTGAAATGTAGTTTATGATTTTCTCATCTTGTCATACAGCACAATGTTTTTTACAGGTGACTCAGAACCTTTGTTTCAGTGGCTGTTCAAATTTACAACAGCACCGAGAAGTTGATTTTTCCCCCCACACTTACGACCGTTGCGGCATCCCCATGGTCATCAAATTCAGAGGCTTGGCAACTGACTCGTATTTATGACGGTTGCAGCGTCCGAGGGTCACGCAATCCCCTTTGGCGACTTTTTGACAAGCGAAGTCAATGGGTAAGCCAGATTCACTTAACAACCGTGTTACTGACTGAACAAATGCAGTGATTCGCTTAACAACTGTGGCAAGAACGGTCATAAAATGGGGGGAACCTCACTCAAAAACTGCCACAGAAATGTGTTGCATTTTGGCAGCAATGACTCCATGTTAAGACCTAAAACTGTGATGGCAAACCTATGGCACGTCTGCCACAGGTGGCACACAGCGCCCTCTCTGTGGGCTGTTGCCCCAGTTCAGATGCACCATGCATTCGTGTGTGCTTCCTGCCAGCCAGCTGGTCGTTGGGTCTCTGCCGTGCACGCGTGGGGCGGGGCGCGTGGGGCGGGGCCTGCATGTGTGAGAGGCAGAGCACCTGCAGGGAATGCGCACATATGCAGGGTTGGGGTATATGTGGGGGCCTGTGTGTACATGCAGGGAGCGTGTGAGGGATGCACATGCAAACACGTGGAGGGTGGGGCACCTGTAGGGGCCTGCTTGCACATGGATGCGGTGTGGGGCGCATGTTTGGGGGCAGTGGTGGGATTCAAATAATTTAGAACTGGTTCTCTGTCCTAATGGCCAGCTGGGTAGGCTGGGCTCAGTGGTCATGTGACTGGGTGGGTGTGGCCTGCATTTATATTCCTTTTAGAATTTTGGCCTGCCACACTTTCTCTAATTATATTATGCTGTTTCTTTAAGTATAGTCAATGGGAGGGGGGATTAGAAGGAGTAGGATTGATTTTGGAATGTATTGTTTTTCATTCTTTGCTAGAAGCCAAGGTCATCCTTTGTCTCCACACTTTCACACCTGACCGGAAGAAGCTGGGCCTGGACGCCAGCGTGGAAGAAGGAGATTGGACCATGTGATGGGACTGTGGGTGTGGGGACAAGATCATGAACTTTTAACTGGGTGGGATTCTGATGTTACTTCCAGAGTTGGAATCCCCACAGCTGTGTGCCAACATGCCTGCTTCATTAAATTGGAACTTTAAACATAGTTTTGCCTTCGACTCTGATTTAATTCTACATGGTGTTTGGAACGCTGACATCAACTCAATGTCACTTCCGTCGATGGGTGCTTCTCCTTAGCTCTTACAATGTAATCAGGGTTAACCGGAGAGGCAGTTTCTGTAAGCAGGGCAACAAAGATGAGGCTAGAAACAACACCAGAATCTTTCCTTCCTGCCTTCCTTACATGATTAGCCCTGCAAAGTGGGGAAAAACAAAAAGAGATTTCTTCCAACAACCGGTTCTCCGAACTGCCTGGAAAATTACCAACCGGTTCTCCCGAATAGGTGCGAACCGTCTGAATCCCACCGCTGCTCGGGGGGCCAAGGAGGCATTGCACTTTGGAGGTTAGGGCGCTCGCGCATGCATTTGTGTGCACATGCGCGCGCTTTGGGCACTCGGTCCAGAAAAGGTTACCCAGAATTTCTTCAGCTTTCCCAACTAACGTAGAGATTTTATACTGTAACAATTTTCCTGTTCATCCAAATATTTTAACAGTGAACACCAAAAGTGTTTGGTGCTTCTGTATGTGAGAGGCGAATGGCTCGGTGTATTCTCCCATTTCAGTCTTAGTTGTGCATATGTGTGTGTGTGTGTGTGTGTAAAGGAAGCTGTATGGGGCCGACGTTTTGCAACTGAAATTCAGCATCGCATGCTTAGTTACAGGGTGTGTTTCTGACCATACGTTACAGGTAGTCCTTGGCCTACGAACACAATTGAGCCCAACATTTCTGTTGTTAAGTGAGACGTTGGTTAAGTGAGCTTTGCCCCATGTTTCTTGCCACAGTTGATAAATGAATCACTGTGGTTGCTAAGTTAGAAACCTGATTGTTAAGTGAATCAAGCTTCCCCATTGATTTAGCTTGTCCATAGGTTGCAAAAGATGATCACCTGACCTCGGGACACAATAACGGTCATAAGTATGGAGCAGTTGCCAAGGATTTGCATTTTGATCACAAATAGAATAGAATAACAGAGTTGGAAGGGACCTTGGAGGTCTTCTAGTCCAACCCCCTGCTCAGGCGGGAAACGCTGTAATATTTCAGGCAAATGGTTGTCCAATCTCTTCTTAAAAACTTCCAGTTTTGGAGAATTCACAAGTTCTGGTGGCAAGTTGTTCCACTGATTAATAGTTTTAATTGTCAGGAAAATTCTGCTCAGTTCTAAGTTGCTTCTCTCCTTGATTAGTTTCCATCCATTGCTTCTTGTCCTCTGCCTTCAGATGCTTTGGAGAATAGGTTGATCCCTTGTTCTTTGTGAAAGTCCCTGAGATATTGGAACATTGTTATTATGTCTCCCCTAGTCCTTCTTTTCCTCAAACTAGATATACCCAATTCCAGCAACCGTTCTTTATATGTTTATATGATCATGGGATCATTGAGATGCTACAAAGGTCGTAAGTGTGAAAAATGATTATAAATCACTTTTTCCAGTGCCCTTGTAAATAAGAATGGCCACTAAATAAACTATAGTAAGTCGAGGACAGTGGTGGGATTCAGCCAGTTAGTACCTATCCGGGAGAACCGGTTGCTAACTTTCTAAGCAGTTCGGAGAACCAGTTGTTGGAAGAAATCTCATTTTGTTTTTTTCCCACTTTACAGGGCTAATCCTATAAGGAAGGCAGGGAGGAAATAATCTGGTGTTGTTTCTAGTCTAACCTTTATTGCCCTGATTACAGAAATTGCTTCTCTGTTTGTTTGTTTGTTTATATTTGTCAACAAGCACAAGGAAACAAGTATGAAAACATGAAAAAATGGCACAAATAAATGAATAAGCAAAACATAGCAATAGCAGTTAGACTTATATGCCGCTTCATAGGGCTTTCAGCCCTCTCTAAGCGGTTTACAGAGTCCGCATATTGCCCCCAACAACAGTCCGGGTCCTCATTTTACCCACCTCGGAAGGATGGAAGGCTGAGTCAACCCTGAGCCTGGTGGGATTTGAACAGCCGAACTGCAGAACTGCAGTCAGCTGAAGTAGCCTGCAGTGCTGCATTTAACCACTGCGCCACCTCGACACATAGCCATAAATGAATAAAAAGGGTACATATAAATAGGACAGTAGGACAGGCACGCTGGTGCGCTTATGCACGCGCTCTATGGTTAACCCTTATTACATTATAACAGCTATGGTGAAGCGCCCATCGACATGAGTGACGTTGAGTTGGCCATGCCCACCCAGTCACATGATCACCAAGCCATGCCTACCCAGCTGGTTATTAGGGTAGAGAACCGGTTGTTGAATTATTTGAATCCCACCACTGGTCGAGGGATACCTGTGGAGCGCGAAGCTGTGTGTAACAGGAGACGTTTTAGATCAGGGGTCTCCAATGTTGGCAACTTTAAGACTTGTGGATGTCAATTCCCATAATTCCTCACTCTGGCTGGGGAATTCTGGGAGTCAAAAGTCCACTAGTCTTAAAGTTGCCAAGGTCGGTGAGCCTTGTTTTAGATCAGTGTTTCTCAACCTTGGCAACTTGAAGATGTCCGGACTTCAACTCCCAGAATTCCCCAGCCAGCATTTGCTGGCTGGGGAATTCTGGGAGTTGAAGTCCGGACATCTTCAAGTTGCCAAGGTTGAGAAACACTGTTTTAGATGATGGAGACTAGAGAACTGGGAATAAATGCCAAAGGAAATTGTTATGTGCTTCGCTGATTATATAAAGGCCTTTGATTGTGTTGATTATCTCAAGCTGTGTAACATACTTAGGAAAATAGTAATCGCAAAATGTCTCATTTGGCCTCATGCAGAACCTATATTCGGGATATTCTCATCAGCAGAGGAAATGAGGGCAAATTAGGAAGGCAAATCTATCCAAAAACAATTTGTAACAACCCAACTGCTTGCAAAAGGAATTGTGTAAGAGCATTATTCAGATGAGCACAAATTCAGTGCAATCACGTGAAGTGTTAATGCCACTTTATAAGGCCTTGGTAAGGCCACACTTGGACTCCTGCATCCAGTTCTGGTTGCCACGATGTAGAAAAGATGTGGAGACTCTAGAAAGAGTGCAGAGAAGAGCAAGAAAGAGGATTAGGGGACTGGAGACTAAAACATATGAAGAACGGTTGCAGGAACTGGGTATGTCTAGTTTAACGAAAAGAAGGACTAGGGGAGACATGATAGCAGTCTTCCAATATGTCAGGAGTTGCCACAAAGAAGAGGGAGTCTAGCTATTCCCCAAAGCACCTGAGGGCAGAACAAGAAGCAATGGATGGAAACTAATCAAGGAGAGAAGCAACTTAGAACTAAGGAGAAATTTCCTGAGAGTTAGAACAATGAATCAGTGGAACAACTTGCCTCCAGAAGTTGTGAATGCTCCAACACTGGAAGTTTTTAAGAAGAGATTGGACAGCCAATTGTCTGAAATGTTATAGGGCAGTGATGGATAACCTTTTCCAGACCGAGTGCCCCAAAGGTGTTTGGGCGAATGCATGCGAGAGCGCCAGAACCCCCCAAATGCAATGCGGTGCAACTGGGTTAATTTATGCACTCCAATTGACAGGGTGGTTAATGCAATTAGGAGGATGACAGGAAAACGGAGGGCGAAATTAAGCAAATTAGGCTTCATGGATGACTTAGCGTAGCCTTCAATAAAGATAAAAGCCCAGGGTCAAGCATCAATGCAACTTGCATAGAAAAAAGGAAGAACTGCGTGAGGAGGAACCCAGAATAATCTTGTCTGGCACAAATGTACACATCTTTTTCAAATCACCAGTTCGGAGCCATTGTTGCATTGTCTTTGATGCAAAGGTTTAATGAAAGGAAGGAACAAGGGTGACATGGTAGCAGTGTCCCAATATTGGAGGGGCTGCCATAAAGGGGCTCAGCCATGTGACTGGGTGGGCGTGATCAAACTTGTAAAACAACGCTCTTGCTTAACAACCAGAATGTTGGGTCAGGAACTCTTGGCATTGAAGTGTGCAAGTCTTAAAGCTGTGAAGTTACAAGATCCTTGCACCCCTAACCCTTTAGAAAAGAAAAACCCCAGGAGTGTTCAAACTTGACAGCTTTAAGACTTGTGGACTTCAACTCCCAGAATTCCTCCTCTCGCTCTTCATCTTGATGAAGTGTGAACGGGCGGGGGGAGGGAGCTGGAACCGGTTCTAAACGGTACTGTAGATTTGTGGAACCTCTTCTATAGAAGAGCTTAGAACTGGCAGGAACCCATCCCTGATGCAATCCCACTGGAACGAGGCCCTCCGTCTCTTTACCACCAGCAGCGCTTCCCTCCAGCCTTCGCCCAAAGTCCTGCACCAGGAGGCTGAAGCAGACCCCAAGTCAGAATTTCTGCCCCCCTCCGACCCGCACAAAAAGACCCCGAAGGGGGAGACTCTCCGAGCAGCACAAGCGTCCATTGCAAGTATCCATCCCAGGAGCCGTAGTTTGAGGAGCCCTGATTTAGTGCAATATAAAAAATGCAAATAATTTTTCTGCAGATCACCAAAATTTTCTCGCGGACCACCAGTGGTTCACGTACCACCAGTTGGTGACCGCTGTTCTAGACAACCCTAATCTTACCCTAGCCTTAACCCTAACTGCAATCCTTTTGATGACTCCCTTTATTTAGTTTGCCTAAATAGTTCTTCCCATTCTGCATAATGCCTAGATATTATATACAAAGCCTAGGGGAAGTGGGTTCCGCATCCTGTTGCAATGGGTACAGTGCAATGGGGCCGGGTGTCCACCACATGCAGGCATGCACCATGCATGCAGCACACATGCAGCATTCACATGCGTACTTACTGCGTGTGATGCTCCACGACGCTCCAGCTGCTTGGCGGAGCATCACGCAGGCGCCGTATGCTCCATGCGCGTAAGCCCTGATTGGCTCAAATACAGGTAAGGAGGGTGGGTGGGCCCTCTGGAGCACTGTGGCAGAACGATACCCAGTGCTCCCAGCAGGCACCAGTTCGTCCGTACCGGGGTGTACCAGTTGTATCCCACCACTGATAGCATGTTAAAATAACACAGACATTTCATTCTTTGCTTAAAAACGTCACACATTCCAAAGGTGTCAGCATCTCTCCATTAATTAATTAGGAAAGAAAGACCACAAGACTCCATGTGTGGAAATCAAGTGTACTTTTACTAATTAAGAATGATTAAAGGCATAGTGAAGCGAAGTCTGATTATTTAGGCGCGAAAGCAATTGATATATAGAATAGCCCATTCCCCACTCCTTGGCATCACAGTCCCAGTCCAATCATAATTCTTCCAAGTGTCAGGTGTGAGATAACTTCAAAAGGCATCACAAAGATGGAATGTCGGTGCCGTTAGTCCTGGCGGGAAACACCCACGCATGCGTAGTCCGATCAGCTGGTGAACTCCAGAGCCTTCCTCCAGCACAATGAGTAACCCCTCCCAAATGCCATGCCCTCCCTCCCCGTTTCATGGCAGCCGAAGCGATAGCAAAGCAGAGGCTGACAAAAGGTTTCTAGACATTCTATACAATGCCAGTTTTTCATACATTGCCAATAACACGATAGTTTTTTTCAACTTTATAACTCATTATATCACTCTTTCAAGGTAAGCAAGGTCAAGAAATTAAAAGTTGCTGAAATTCTATGAATGCGTATGTATTGTTGCAGGCTCGATGAAGAGGTTCTTGAAAGTCTCTCGCAGATTTTTATAGCAAGCACAATTGAAATGAAGCGATTTTGTGCTTCTTTTTTAAGGCATTCATCTCTCTCCATTTGGAGTGATCTTTTTTAACCCTTCCTCCCCCTTTGAAAGGTTCACTGCTCCTTTCCCAAGGCCAGATCTACCTTCTTCACACAACAACAACAACTATGTGGAGTTACGGAGGATGATAATTGCCAGAAATGTTTACAGCAAGCCTGTACAACGTGCTGCAAAAGTATTAAGGCAACAACAGTTATTATATTATCAGCGAAGAATTTGTGCTCAGGTCATAGGAATGACTACTCTGGCCTAGGCTTCACAAAATCACGAAGCAGACTCCTTGTCCCGATAAAACCCCTTTTTAGTAAGCTAATGTGAATTCCTCTCATTCACATTCAGCAAAGTCCTGGCAAACAGTCTTTCAAGGGTGGATTTGCAACCACAGACCTTATCAGGCTTGGAGAGCTGCCAGGCGGATATCTTCCAAATGCAACACTGTGCAAAACAATACTTGCCAAAGAGTCTCTGAGAGACACGAACAAATCTTCACATTAATTAAATGAACTAATTGTCTCCTGCAATGTTGTCATATAACTCCTTGTGTAGGTGTGGGTCACCCATGGCCCAGTGCATAACAGGGCATGGGCAGCCACGCTGAACCACATAGGAAAAAACAAACTCCTAAAGAACATAACATCCTGATAGTTCGTAACATAACATCCTGATAGTTTACTCTAGATGTGCCTTACCCAATGACGCCCAGGATTTGACCATATATAGACAGGACTTCCCTGAGCAGTAGATTAGCAATTGTAGTTTGACAGGCTGTCTTAAATCACATGCTGATTGCTCCTCCTGCCTTTGTCCTATCTCAATAAAAGGGGCTCCCAGACCCCCAATCTGGGTCGTCTCATCCCGGAGGAAACTCGTGTCCATGTCTTCCTTCAACATTGGCCTCATGAGCGAACCACAGGTACTTCACACTGCAAACTCCACTCCCCTTTTGCTCCTCTTTCCTATGAGAGGGGCCATTCATCGTTCACCTATGGCCTTACTCCCAAGTCAACCCCTGTTCTTTAACTGTTCCCTCCATCTGGCAATTCTGCATATGCACACATTGGGAACAGGCTCCAGCTGTTCTTCTGCCCCACTGATGTCTGACTCCGAAGGCAGCTGATAACTGTTGGACAGCCCTGGCCCCATCTCTGCCTCCGACACAGAGCCCTCATCAGAGCCTTCCCCAGACTCCAGGACTGGCCCAGGTTCCTCCCCAACCTCCTCACTATCTGAGTCTGCCGCCAGCTCCAATGACTTGTCAAACCATTGAAAATGAAAAAACAAAACAAAAACCCAACTGTTAGTCACGACAAAAGTTTAAGGCTGTTCATGAACCTCGGCTCATCTTCAAGTGTTGTGTGGAGTTTTTCAAGCATTCATCTCACGTTCTCATTAAAGGCTGGCAGTCTTGAAAAAAATAGCGAGAACAATAACAAGAAACCACTTAATACTCTTTTCTCTGCCCTTTTGTATCTCCTCTCTGGTTCCTTCCAGTAAGAAAACAAAGGCTTTCCATACCAATTTACGCTTTGACGACAACTAATTCTCCCAAGTAAAGATCAGGGGGAAAATAAACCCCCCAAACTGAAGGCTGCGTATTGCAGGCGGCTTTTTGAACCGAGGGCTAGCTTTGTCCTCTCTCTGCTGCATCTTTATTTACTCTTGATGGAAGGAGCTAAGAAAATGGAAGTCAAAGACAGCGGGGATATGAAGCCGATGGCACAACACAGTCTTGTAGAATTAGCAGAGGTTGAGCCAAGTCTTACCAACTAAGCAGAGGTGGGTTCCTACCAGTTCGCACCTATTCGGTAGAACCGGTTCGTCAAATCTACCGAACCGGTTAGAAGAGGTTCCACCAGTGGACCCGGAAAGCAGGCCACACCTACAGAAGAGGTTCTGAAATTATTTGAAACCCACCACTGGTCCTTGGATATGATTATTCTACACTATCATGCTCCTATTTATAAAACTCAGTGCCTCTGTGAAAGGTAAGGATGACTACTGCGTTTGTGGTGCAATCAGAACATTGCGTGTGTTGAAGTTGTTTTAACGCAAACCAAAGATGCCTTTTAAAAAACAAGTTTACATCCTATTCTTATGCATGCCAGTGCTGTGTGTGAAGTAATTTAAGGTGGTTCTGACAAGTGTCGTTGGCATCTTCATATCCGGTCACATGGGCGGCAAGCCACTCCCACAAAGGAGGCCACACCCACAGAGTAGGTTCGAACAATTTTTGAAACCCACCAGTACAACTAAGGCTGGCAACTTGAGAATTTCCACAGACAACTGGGA
Organism: Thamnophis elegans; assembly: GCF_009769535.1. Classification (NCBI taxonomy): domain Eukaryota; kingdom Metazoa; phylum Chordata; class Lepidosauria; order Squamata; family Natricidae; genus Thamnophis; species Thamnophis elegans. The sequence goes on along the minus strand of NC_045545.1, from coordinate 94,887,694 downwards.
ACTTGGATTTTTTTTAAAAAAAAATTATTTGTTTATACCTCACTTTTATTATTTTTAAGTGAAGTCACGGCGGTTGTTAAGCTCCTAACACGGTTGTTAAGTGAATCTGACTCCCACGTTGACTTTGCTTCTCACAAAGTCACCAAAAGTGATTCCCATGACCCTGGGACACAACAACGGTCATAAGTATGAGTCAGTCAGTTGCCAAGATTTTGATCATGGGACCCTGGAGTTGCTGCCATAAGTGTAAAAATTGTTATAAGTCACTTTTTTTCAGTGCTGATGTAACTTTGAATGGTCATTAAATGAATGGCTGTAAATTGAGGACTACCTACACATAAAATACTTTTTTTTGTTGATATATTTTTTATTTATACATTTTTCCATATGTATTTAATAAACAGGGTATTTTCTGGGTGATTTTACATATACATAATTATAATCTTTATTGTCATTGTACTTAAATACAACAATTTAGATAAAGGTAAAGGTTCCCCCCCCCCCTGCACATATGTGCTACTTATGGCGTCGAGGTTGCGCAGTGGTTAGGGTGCAGTACTGCAGGCCACTTCAGCTGACTGTTATCTGCAGTTCAGCGGTTCTAATCTCACCGGCTCAAGGTTGACTCAGCCTTCCATCCTTCCGAGGTGGGTGAAATGAGGACCCAGACTGTGGGGGTGATATGCTGACTCTGTAAACCGCTTAGAGAGGGCTGAAAGCCCTATGAAGCGGTATATAAGTCTAACTGCTATTGCTATTGCTACTTGTTCCCGACTCTAGATGAGCACTCTCTAGTGCTCATCTTCGTTTCAAAGCCAAAGAGCCAGTGATGTCTCCGTGGTCATGTGGCCAGCATGACTAAATGCCGAAGGTGCACGGAACACTGTTACCTTCCCACCGAAGGTGGTTCCTATTTTTCTACTTGCATTTTTATGTGCTTTCGAACTGCTAGGTTGGCAGAAGCTGGGACAAGTAATGGGAGCTCACTCTGTTATGTGACGCTATGGATTCGAACTGTCGAACTGCCGAACTTTCTGATTGACAAGCTCAGCATCTTCGCCACTGAGCCACCACATCCCTTATATATTCTTTACTTGTATATAATAATATTCTTCCAACTTCTAATTTCCACCTTTATTGTCTAATCATTGGTAAAACAAGTCCCAAGTTGAAAAAAAATATTCTGTCTCTTCTTTGTCCTTTATCTTTAATGTTAAACTATCCATTTCCTCATACTCTAATATTTTTTTGATTATATTTTCTTCTGAAGGAGTTTCCTCATTTTTCCAGTGTTGTGCAAATACAATTCTTGCTTCCATTAAAACATGTATTATTATATATACATTATCTGTATTATATTTTTCTGGCAAAGTACCATCCAAAAATATTTCTGTCTTTAAATTTGCTTTATCATTTTTTCTAACCTTGCATATATTTTCATCCACATTTTTTTTTTGCCTTTGAGCAAATCCATCATATGTGGTAGTACAATCCCGGTATTTGGTTGCAGTTCCAACATTTGGTCTATACCTAAAATACTTTTGGTGTCTACTATCACCACCTGTTGTCAGGCCTGCAGCCATCTTTTCTTTTGGGTCTTTGGCCTGCCACACCTTCTATTATTCTATTATGCCTTTTCTATTGTGGGAAAATGGGAGGGGGGATTGTACAGAGTTAGATGCTATGTAGCCATAACAACATTCTTTCTAGAAAGCCAAGGTCATCCTTTGTCTCTGCACCTCAGCACCTGATCGGAACTGGATGGGTGGAACTGCCAGCGTGGCAGTGGGAGATTGGGACTTCTGGGTGTGGGGGCAAGATCTTGAACTTTGAGAAAATGAAGGAATAAGACCTCTGTTTGAAAGTATGAAGTACAAGGATAATAACGAACATAAGTATATTACCTATAATACTATACTTATAAGACTAATGGTAACTGAATATATATTGTAGAATGAAAGTGAGGTATTTAGTTATACTAAATGAAAAGTCTGAGATGGTAAATATTATTCGAGAATATGGATGTTAAAACACCTGTAACCAAACGACATGCTGTATGTGATGATGGTTTTTTTCTTTTTGTGTTTTTTCCCCTCTTTTTGTGTGTTTTTATTATTGTTGTGTGTATTAAATATAATATATATATATATAATTTGTGCTGATAAATAAATAAAGGGAGACTAGTATAGATCTATTTCAAGCTATTTAGCTCTCATCAGCTAGCCATACCCTTACTGGGATTTGAACCTGGGCTATATTGCACACTAGGCATACTAGGCAGAGATCTTAGCCATTAGGCCACAGGCTCTTATCCGTTTATCAGCGAAGCCAGGGTGAAAGGTATCTATTAGATTTTTTTTACAACCCCTGGTTATACAACCCCTGGTTATATACAACCCCTGGTTATATATACAAAGTGTGTGTGTGTGTGTGGTGAAATATAGTTAGGATAGATTAGCACAGGTAAGGGAATAAGAAATGACACTAAATTATAACCTATTAAATGAAATAATAAATGTATAAGAATGATAAATGTTAAAACACCTGTAACCAAACGACATGCTGTATGTGATGATGGGTCTTTTTTGTGTTTTTTTCTTTTTATTTTTTTATTGTTGTGTGTATGTGTTGTCTATGTAATAAAAATTACACACACACACACACACACACACACACACACACACACAGATATATATATATATATATATATATATATATATATATATATATATATATATATATATTTGTTATATTTATGCTGATAAATAAATAAAGGGAGACTAGTATAGATCTACCGGTATTTCAAGCTATTTAGCTCTCATCAGCTAGCCATACCCTTACTGGGATTTGAACCTGGCTATATTACATACTAGGCAGACTCCTTAGCCATTAGGCCACAGGCTCTTATCCATTATCAGCGAGGCCAGGGTGAAAGGTATCTATTAGATTTTTACAACCCCCGGTATGCCCAAATATATATATATAAAAGATCTTGAACTTTCAACTGGGTAGGGGAAACTGGGGAGCTTTCAGATTTGTTTTTTCCCAGATGTGCCAACGTGGCTCTCTTAATAAATTGGAACTTTGAGGAATCTTTTGCCTTGGACTCTGATTTAATTTTGGATGCTATTTGGAACCCTGACTTCTGTATGTAGAGGACTACCTGTATGTGCATGCTTGTTTGATATTTACACCTGCATTTTTAAAATTAATGCTTGTTTCCTTCTCATTGATTTAGATGAGAGAGAAAGGCAGCATAAAAAGAGAGCAATCCAAAATATGTATCAGGTCCAATGTATCAGCAGCAGGAAAAAAAAAAAAACCAGAATTAGGTTTCCAAAGCATCTAATTTCACTCAGTGGAATATATTGCCGTCACTTTCGCTCACTTTGATATCCATCTCTATCCCTCACTTCCAGGAATGATATGCCTGTTGGCCCGCTGGTCCAAATTTCTTTAAAAATTAATATTTGCTTTCCAGTTCATGCTTGCAAAACCATTTCCGTGAGAAATGTTCCCGCCGCAGCGCCATAAATCAGAGCCGCTGCAGAAAAAAATTACGAACCCCCTGTAATGAAAACCTTCTAAATTATGTGTCATCTTCAGCCCTTTATATCTGCTTTTGATGAGGCTTTCATCAAGCCCGTGGTTGATGAAGATATAAAATATTTCATTTCATCCCTTAGATGGTATTTCTGTCTGGTAAGAAAGAAAGAAAGAAAGAAAGAAGGAAAGAAAGAAAGAAAGAAAGAAAGAAAGAAAGAAAGAAAGAAAGAAAGAAAGAAGCGGGTGAAAATTGAGAACATTGGAACAGAGCAATAACACCCGAAAGATTGTAATATCTCCCCACCAACTCACATAGATAGGTGGCTATTGATCTGGCACATTGTGTCTTTATAAGCCCTTTACAAGGAATTGTACAAAGAGTGCTCGGCTTGTATTTCATTACCACCCTGGATGAGTTTTTGATGAAGACCATTATCCTTCTTCGCTACTCGGTTGAAGTTAAATAGGTGCTGGGTTCTCTGGCCGGCCTTTTGTAGCCTGCCAGATGCATTTGCCTGAAATGCCCTCCAACCCAGAGAAAGAGATGGGAGGGGTCAATGATAGACACGATCTGACTGGAGACCACGGTATCGCAGAAGGCAGGGCTAGCCCGCAGTTAGGAAAAATTGCAGCTAGGAAAGATTGCAGAGGCAGCTCTCCAAGGTGCTGAAATAAGAGGTCACGGCTCTATAGTTTTTCTTTCTTTCTTTCTTTCTTTCTTTCTTTCTTTCTTTCTTTCTTTCTTTCTTTCTTCCTTCCTTCCTTCCTTCCTTCCTCTCTTGATTATCCTGTCTCTTTTTCCTTCCCTCCCTCCTTGCCTCCCTTCTTTCCTATGAAAATTCTCCATTCCTTCCTACCTCATAGAAATCTTCCTTCCTTCCTTCCTTCCTTCCTTCCTTCCTTCCTTCCTTCCTTCCCTCTATCCCTCAATCCCTCCCTCCTTTCATTATCCTGTCTCTTTTTACTTCCTTCCCTCCTTTCTTTCCTGTGAAAATTCTTCATTCCTTCCTACTTCATAAAAATCTTCCTTCCCCCCTCCCTTCCTCTTTTTCCTTCTTCCCTTCCTTCATTCCCTTCTTTCCTATGAAAATACTCCATTCCTTCCTACCTCATAAAAACCTTCCTTCCTCCCCCTCCCTTCTTTCCTTCCCTCCCTCCCTCCCTTCATTAGCCTGTCTCATTTTCCTTCCTTCCTTCCCTCCCTTCTTTCCTATGAAAATTCTCTATTCCTTCCTATCTCATAAAAATCTTCCTTCCTTTGTTCCTTCCTTCTTTCCCTCCCTTTCACTATCCTCTTTTTCCTTCCTTCCCTCTCTTCTTTCCTATGAAAATCCTCCCTTCCTTCCTACCTCATAAAACCTTCCTTCCTTCCTTCCTTTTTCCTTCCTTCCTTCCTCTTTTTCCTTCCTTTCTCCTTCCTTCATCTTTTTCCTTCCCTGCTCTAGAAAGAGTAAAGAGAAGAACAACAAAGATTATTAGGGGTCTGGAGGGTAAACGCCTGTTGAACAGTTGCAGGAACTGGATAGGTCTAATCTAAAGGAGAGAAGGATTGGGGTGACATGATAGATGCCTTCCAGGACTTGAGGGGCTGTCACAAAGAAGAGGGGATTGCCTTATTTTCCAAAGCACCAGAGGGCAGGACAAGAAGTAATAGGTGGAAACTTGTTAAAGAGAGATTCAACCTAGACGTAAGGAGAACTTTCCTGACAGTGAGGACAATTATTCAGTGGAATGGCTTGTCTCCTGAAGTTGTGAGTGATCCAGGTTTTTAAAGGTATCATTTGTCAATGAGCCATTAAAGCCTGAGCTAGTCCACTTTACATAATAAAGAGTTCTCCCCTTCAGCTCCATAGTGATGGGATTAAGGCATGATAATATTGGCCCTTTACCCAACTCGCCACATGGCATCTGAGAACTCAGCCAAACCTGGATTCAAAACGCAGCCTAGAGAGTTGTCCCTGCATGGCCCCATGGGAGTCTCACAACCAATCAGAGTACAAGCTCAAGATCAAAGGCCAGAGAGGGCATAAAACCAGGGACTCAGCATCTCAGTCGGTCCTTCTCTTCTTCTCCACCAACATTGAAGCATGTGATCCTCTTTTCTGTTCAGGACTCAAGCCATGTGATCCTGTCCACCATTAAAACCATCTTTCCAAGCAGCCTCCATGTCTCCAGTGTCTTTTCCCCCACTTGGAGCCGAACCCAGAAGGACATTTCTTCCAACATTTGACTGGGATGGCATAAGGCACATGGTCTGAGCAGGGGATTGGACTAGATGACCTCCACAGTCCTTTTCAGCCCTATGATTCTATGATTGCTGCATAGATGGACAGCAATAAAGGCAGTCTGTAGAGATTCTCAGTCCTCCAGGTCAAAGGTGCTTTTTCAGTCAAGAAACTGGACTTTCTTGTTTTTTTCTTTTGAAGACCTTCCACTTCTCATCCAAGTAGCTAAAAGGTTGCAGATTACCAGCTGCCTGCAAGGAATATAAACCCTTCCATTCCTGTCAGAGTTGAAAAAGCTTCTTTTTAAAAAAAATTTTTTTATTTTTATTACATAAACAACACATACACACAACAATGAAAAAACAAAAAGGAAAAAGGAAAAAAACACAGAAAAGAAAAAAAAAGACCCATCATCACATACAGCATGTCGTTTGGTTACAGGTATTTTAACATTTATCATTCTTATACATTTATTATTTCATTTAATAGGTTATAATATACAGTTTGGGTTGCTTTGTTTACCATCCCTTCCTCCTGTTATAACACCACCTTATTTTCCCTTTCTTCTCTCCATCCCTCCCTTTTCTACTTTCTCCCTTCCTCCTCTCCTTTCCCTTCCTTCTTCCTGTACCTTTCTCCTACTCCTGCTCTTCCTCTTCCCCTTCCTACCCTCTCTCCTCCTCTCTCTCTCCTTTCCATCCTCCTCTCCTTACCTCTTTCTTTCCACCCTCTCTCCCTTCTCTACTTTCTTCCTTCCTCCTCTCCTTCCCCTTCCTTCTTCCCTTCCTTCTCCTTTGCTCCTACTCTTCCTCTTTCCCTTCCTACCCTCTCTCCTTCCTCTTTTCTCCCTTCCATCCTCTTTTCCTTTCCCTTTCCTTTCTCCCTCCCTCCCTTCTCTACTTTCCTCCTTCCTCCTCTCCTTCCCCTTCCTTCTTCCCGTACCTTTCTCCTGCTGAAAAAGCTTCTTGAATGAGAAGTGAAATGTCTTCAAAAGAAAAAAAAAAGAAAGTCCAGTTGCCTCCTGAAAAAGCACCTTTGGGACAGCAATAAAGAAACTACTTGGCAGCTTATAGAGAAACCTTATATAAAAGGTTTTATAGATGGCATCTACCGCCAGCAAGACTCGCAAAAATATTTCCAAACAGGGAACATACTATCACATGTGGTGGACCTGTTCCTCAGATATATATATATATGTGTGTGTGTGTGTGTGTGTGTGTGTGTGTGTGTGTGTGTGTGTGTGTGCGCGCACGCGCGCACGCGCGCGCGCGCACATATTATCAGGTAAATATAACCATTTTTCCCCAATATTTAATATTACATGAAATAATGGTGGCTAGAATAGTACATGCTCAAAACCGGAAAAAATGGAAATATAATAAATGGAAATGGTAATAAAAATGATATTAGACTGCACTGAGATGGATAGGTTAACTATGGAAATCAAAAATAAAGGAGAAACAGAATGCTATTTAATTTGGGATGTGTGGCATAATTGACTTCACAGTGGATGCAAAGATTAGGAAACTAATAATGAAAGATGACTAAGGAGTTAGAAATTGGAAATAAGTGTAAATATAATGTATGTAATGAATATTGATTGTATATGATAGCATGTAACGTTCCCGTGGTTCGTCCATGAGGCCAATGTGGAGAAAAGACAGGACACAATCTTTCTCGGGATGGAGCGACCCCGATTGGGGGTCTGAGAGCCCCTTTTATTGAGATAGGACAAAGGCAGGAGGAGCAATAGCATGTGGTTAAAAACAGCCTGTAAAAGTACAATTTCTAATCTACTGCTCAGGGAAGTTCTGTCTATATATGGTCAAATCCTGGGCGTCATTGGTAGGGCACATCTCAGGATGTTATGTTATGAACTATCAGGATGTTATGAAGTTTTAGGAGTTTGTTTTCTCCTGTGTGGTTCAGCGTGGCTCCGCATGCCCTGGTATGAACTGGGCCATGGGTGACCGACACCTACACAAGGAACTATACTACAACAATAGCATTTAATGATCAGATGTTACAAAAATATAAAAAAAATATTTGGAATTGTGGGAAGTTATCACCCAGCCCTCTCCCAGAAAAAATGAAATATCCTAGGAAGTATTGAAAAGGCAGAATGTTTCTCTGGATGTGAAAAGAAGCATGTTTTAAAAGACAGAATAGTTGCCTGTACCTTCCTGCCTACCCCCACTTTGTCAATAGGCCCATTAAGACTAGCCAGGCTAGCCCACTTTACATAATAAAGACTTCAGCAGCAGCTACAGAAAGGCATGATAAAGGGATATTACTCAACTCTCCACGTGGCGTCTGAGAACTCATCTATACCTGGATTCAAAACAGCCTAGAGAGTAGCCCCCTGCATGGCACCATGGGAGTCTGACAACCAATCAGAATACATTTCTTACACAGGAACAGGAAACAGAGAGGTGGGACTAAACAGGGTATAAAAAGCCTAGCAAGCCCCTCCCTCAGCCCTTCTCTCTTCTTCCACCAACATTGAAGCATGGGATCCCCTTTTCTGTTCAGGGCTCAAGCCATGTGGCCCTGTCCACCAATAAACCATCTTTCCAAGCAGCCTCCATGTCTCCAGTGTCTTTTTCCCCACTTGGAGCTGAACCCAGAAGGACATTTCTTTCAACAGAATGATAACTATAGAATGGTATATATAACACAACTGTGGATATAAACCAGTATAGAGTTGTTGCAAAGAGGAAATTGTGATGCAAAATGAAGAAAATTGTATAATAAAAATATTTTTTTTTAAAAGAAACTACTCTGAATTAGTTCCTTGTGTTGTCCTTGGTTCCTCACAGACCCATTAGATCTCACGGGGTTGGCCTCCTCCGGGTGCCATCTACCAGCCAATGCCACCTGGCTATTACCCGGGGGAGGGCCTTCTCTGTGGCAGCTCCGCCCCTCTGGAATGAACTCCCCGCAGGGATTCGGACCCTCACCTCTCTCCAGGCCTTCCGAAAAGCCGTCAAAACCTGGCTTTGCCGGCAGGCCTGGGGGTGATGAGTTCCCTCCCCTCTCGACATGTATGGTTGTGCGACTGTTGTTTACTTTTATTATTTGTATTTTGTTTTTTATGTTCCCCTTTTCCCCCCTTGAATTGTTCACTGCCCTGAGTCCTCCCGGAGAAGGGCGGCATACAAATAATAAAATTCCATTCCATTCCATTCCTTGGCCCTGACATAGCTTGAGCTAGAGTTTTGGAGGGCTTCAGCCTGCAGAATCAGCAAAGGGAGTAATTGAAGGAATTGCTAAAATGCAAAAACCTTGTACAAGCTCTGCTAATTGCATCGGCATTGCACGGTGATTTTTCAGCAAGGAAGGGACTGTGGTGTGAAGCGTGCCCAAGCGACCTGATAAGGCCCTGCTCCGAAAACCAGAGCAGCAAAGATTTAATCAAGAATGAGATGCGTGCTCCACCAGCGGGCTGCACAAACACCTGGACTAGAAAAGGAGCGAATTGATTTAGGACACCTGACGACAAGCCGCCCACCAGGCCGTTGCTAGGAAGCTAATGAAATATCTAGCTTTGTTGTGAGGCAGAGGGAAAGTGTGCAACGCCGGGCACCAATGAGCAGCAAAGTGTTGCATCAATACATTAAAAAAAAAAAGAAGAAGAAAAGAAGAACAAAGCTTTTTCTATTGACCTCTGGAGATTAAGGAGCACAAAAATGGTGTGTTTCTCTGGCATATTGCATCACTGGGATCACGAAGAACAGAAAGATTTGTCAAGGTAACAAGTCACCTGGGTCTAATGAAATGGGAGGTGATGCAGAATCATGGTCTGTTTTTGTAAGTCTCCGCCCTGGTAGAATTTGAGACCTATGTGAGGGTTGACTGCCCACCCACCTGTAAGAACGTCATCACCAAAGGGCAGAAGAATGAAGAAGCATCCGGTGGCAGGAAAGAGATGGACCTTCAGTTGGAAACGTACATCGCTCCTTGTCCTTTGTTGGCCCTGGCAGCTTCCTGAATGAGAGATATTTATGAAAAGTCACGTCCAGAGACAATATCCAGGATTGTTGAAGAGCTGGTACAATATGCTTAAATAGATTTTATTCATTGACTAGCTGGATATCCGGTGCTTTGTGACAAAACTATGTGATTGGGAAATGCAGGAGAAATCCGGTTTCACTCTGGTTCAATCCGTTGGCTCAGTCATGGTCGGGGATTGAAACACAGAAGGAAATATCGCTCCTGCTGGCTTGAGTCCAGAAGCTATTCCATAGGTGGAAGGCATCAGTGGTGGGTTTCAAATTTTTTTTAGAACTCTTCTGTAGGTGTGGCCTGCTTTGTGGGAGTGGCTTGCCGGCCATATGACTTGGTAGGAGTGGCTTGCCAGCCATGTGACCAGGTGGGAGTGGCTTGCCAGCCATATGACTGGGTGGGAGCGGCTTGCTGACCATGTGACTGGGTGGGAGTGGCTTGCCAGCCATGTGACCGGGTGGGCATGGCCAACTTGTAAAATGTGGTGAAACTCACTTAACAACGCTCTTTCTTAACAACCAAAATGTTGGCTCAGAAACTGGCATTTGAAGCACACAAGTCTTAAAGCTGTCAAGTTACAAGACCCTTGCACCCCTAGCTCTTTAGGAAAAAAACCCCAGGGGTGTTCAAACTTGGCAGTTTTAAGACTTGTGGACTTCAACTCCCAGAATTCCTCCTCTCGCTCTTCATCTTGATGATGTGTGGACAGGCAAGGGAGGGAGCTGGAACCGGTTCTAAATGGCACTGTAGATTTGTAGAACCTCTTCTATAGAAGAGCTTAGAACTGGCAGGAACCCACCCCTGCAAGGCGTAGACATTTTGGTGAGGTACTGATGTTTAGTACTGTAAAGAGCCCCAGACCGCTCCTGGGTGAAGGAGTGGAATATCTGCGAGTTTGAACTGAGGTAATGGAATGTGAGGCAACTGGCAGTTGAAACAGAGTTCTTTTCTGGTGGGGAGGGGGAGTAGAACTCCTTAGCATCAGAGCATGTTAGTTACTGTATAAGAAATACTAATGATCTGATGACCATTTCAAAAAAACCTTTCTTAGCGAGCACCTAGAAGCCAAGAGGAACATACTTGTCAAATTTCAAGTTTGTAGACTTTACAGTTGTGGAGATTTTGTGATGAGTGAGTGGTATTTGGCTTTTATATAGATAGATTTGATTTTTATCCCACTTTTATTATTTTATAAGTAACTCAAGGTGGTGAACATATATCCCCCTACCACCCTATGAAGTGGTATATAAGTCTAACTGCTATTGCTATTTCATGATTTTATAATTCTGTATTATAAATGCTTCAATGCTTTTTAACGATTTCTGCCGTTATAATTAATTCTCCCCAACACATCTAATTTCCTATCTGCAATGAAGCATGTAGATTTATATGAGTCGGTGTATGCATGTATCATTTTTCCCTGTATAAACAAGATGATTACAAACACCAGTGAAGCATAAATGTTGATGTCTCGGTAGTTGGCGTTTCAAAGAATTGCACTTTCACCCCCTCTAATGCCGTGTTAGAGATGCTACCTCAATGTGGATTGCAGGAAGCAGATCACCTGGAATTTAAAAGTAGTCAGCCCCCTTCAGGGGTGGGCTGCAATGCGTTTGCCTGGATTTGGGGGAATCCATAGCTAACGTTATGGCTGGTTCGGAGAACCTCCAAATCCCACTAGGCTTAAAATGTTGGGCTTGGACAATCTGGAACTACGTCGATTAAGGTCTGACCTTAGCATAGTACACAAAATTGTCTGCTACAACGTCCTATCTGTCAAGGACTACTTCAGCTTCAACTGCAATAATAAGCGGGCAAACAATCGATACAAACTCAAGGTAAACCGCTCCAAACTCGATTGCAGAAAAATACGACTTTAGCAACAGAGTGGTCAGTGCCTGGAATGCTCTACCTGACTCCATTGTTATATCCTCAACCCCCCCCACAGCTTCAACCTTAAACTATCTACCGCGGACCTCACCCCATTCCTAGGGGGCATGCATAAGCGCAGCAGCGTACCTACCATAACCTATCCCCATTTGTTTGTACCAGTGGTGGGTTTCAAATTGTTTTAAAACCTCTTCTGTAGGTGTGGCCTGCTTTGTGGGAGTGGCTTGCTGGCCATGTGACTGGATGGGCATGGCCAACTTGTAAAATGTGGTGAAACTCACTTAACAAAGCTCTTGCTTAGCAACTAAAATGTTGGCTCAGGAACTCTGGCATTTGAAGCATGCAGGTCTTAAAGCTGTCAAGTTACAAGACCCTTGCACCCCTAACCCTTTAGAAAAAAACCATCCAGGGGTGTTCAAACTTGACAGCTTTAAGACTTGTGGACTTCAACTCCCAGAATTCCTCCTCCAGTCATGTTGGTTCAGGAACTCTGGCATTGAAGTGTGCAAGTCTTAAAGCTGTCAAGTTACAAAACCCTTGTACTCCTAACCCTTTAGAAAAAAACCCCCAGGGGTGTTCAAACTTGACAGCTTTAAGATTTGTTGACTTCATCTCCCAGAATTCCTCCTCCAGTCATGTTGGTTCAGGAACTCTGGCATTGAAGTGTGCAAGTCTTAAAGCTGTCAAGTTACAAAACCCTTGCACCCCCAACCCTTTAGAAAAAAAACCCCAGGGGTGTTCAAACTTGACAGCTTTAAGATTTGTTGACTTCATCTCCCAGAATTCCTCCTCCAGTCATGTTGGCTCAGGAACTCTGGCATTGAAGTGTGCAAGTCTTAAAGCTGTCAAGTCACAAGACCCTTGTACTCCTAACCCTTTAGAAAAAAAACCCTAGGGGTGTTCAAACCTGACAGCTTTAAGACTTGTGGACTTCAACTCCCAGAATTCCTCCTCTCGCTCTTCATCTTGATGATGTGCGGAGGGGTGGGGGGGAGGGAGCTGGAACCGGTTCTAAACGGCACTGTAGATTTGTGGAACCTTCTTCTATAGAAGAGCTTAGAACTGGCAGGAACCCATCCCTGGTTTGTACCCATTTCCTGTGTTCTTATTCATGTTTATTCTTACTCCTGTTATCTTGTGCATGAGGGACAAATTAAATTATAAAAATTGGGCGGAGGAGAAAACGAATGACGGTCGGAGGCAGGGAGAAGGACAAGATATACTGATTATTGTTCACCAACTATTCCAGAATTAGGAATCTCAAACTCCCTTGCATGGATAGTTTTTTTTAGTCATTAGTCCAATTATATACCTCACCCCTTCCCCACAGTCATTTCTTTGTTCGTTTGTTGTACAGCTAGTCCTTGACTTACAACAGTTCATTTAGTGACCGTTTGAAGTTACAACGTCGCTGAAAAAAGTGACCGATGACCATTTTTCCCATTTACTTGTACTCAATACAATACAATACAATAGCAGAGTTGGAAGGGACCTTGGAGGTCTTCCAGTCCAACCCCCTGCCTAGGCAGGAAACCCTACACCATTCCAGACAAATGGCTGTCCAGTCTCTTCTTAAAGACTTCCAGTGTTGGGGCATTCACAACTCCTGGAGGCAACTTCTGTTCCACTAATTCATTGTTCTAACTGTCAGGAAATTTCTTCTCAGTTCTAAGTTGCTTCTCTCCTTGATTAGTTTCCACCCATTGCTTCTTGTTCTACCCTCAGGTGCCTTGGAGAATAGTTTGACTCCCTCTTCTTTGTGGCAACCCCTGAGATATTGGAACACTGCTATTATGTCTCCCCTGGTCCTTCTTTTCATTAAACTAGACATATCCAGTTCCTGCAACCGTTCTTCATTTGTTTTAGTCTCCAGTCCCCTAATCCCCTTTCTTGCTCTTCTCTGCACTCTTTCTAGAGTCTCCACATCTTTTCTACATCATGGTGACCAAAACTGGATGCAGGATTCCAAGTGTGGCCTTACCAAGGCATTACCAAGGTATATTGGAAGACTGCTATCATGTCTCCCCTAGTCCTTCTTTTCGTTAAACTAGACATCCCCAGTTCCTGCAACCGTTCTTCATATATTTTAGTCTCACTTTCTTGTCCATATACCTGTTATCTTGTACATCTTTGACAAACTAAACCCCCTGCCATGGTGCAGGAGGCCGACTAGGCCCCAGCCACCCGGGCTTCGCCCACCCAGCAACTGGGCAGAGAACCCTTTGCTGACATGTTTGAAGCCCACCCCTGACCCCACCACCTCCCTGTCGTAGCCCCAGACACCTCTCAGAATTATGTGTGGGCGCAAGTAATTCTGCTTCTTTCCATTCTTACCTGAAAGGCCTTGAAAACAGATCTCTGAACATTCATCAAATCTTGCAAAAGTTGTCAAGCGCAAAGAATCAGGATCACAGGTTTCATTGCAGTTATGATTTATTGCTTATGTCTATGGAGATCCTCAGTCATCCAGGTCCTGGTGATGCAAGAGGGGGTGCACAGGTAAACCCACCAGTGGCTGGCCAGGTTAGGTGGTCTTAATAGAATGGACCTTATTAGCTTGGCTTTTCATTCTAGTGCCCTGGAGTTCCAAAGTTGACTTTTAGCTGGAGTGAACTTTCTCTCCAACTTCCTCAAAAGTATTAAAAATAGGGCTGAACAGTGTGGCAAGACCCTGTAAAGGAGGGGCACAGGAAGCCAGGCGTGGGTGAGAGATAGAACAGAGGTAAAAACTGCTGACAGCTTAAGACATTATAGGAACTTGAGCCGAGGTGGCACAGTGGTTAAATGCAGCACTGCAGGCTACTTCAGCTGACTGCAGTTCTGCATTTCGGCTGTTCAAATCTCACCGGCTCAGGGTTGACTCAGCCTTCCATCCTTCGGAGGTGGGTAAAATGAGGACCCAGACTGTGGGGGCGATATGCTGACTCTGTAAACCGCTTAGAGAGGGCTGAAAGCTCTATGAAGCGGTATATAAGTCTAACTGCTATTGCTATTGCTAACTTCTCTTTTTTGTATTTTTCCTATGTACTTCGCTGTAACATTCCAAATGAACTTCCCCTTTTCGAAATGTCATGCTTGTCTCGTGTACGGAAATGCCTTGAGAATGCACAGTGTGGAACACGGCATAAAAGTAGCATCCTGGGCAGAGCCCAGACAGTTCAGACTTGGGTCTGTGAACACGCTGAACTCGATGCATCAAATAAACCTGTTTCTCTCACCTTCGTGGTCTCAAGTCCTGGTCTTTCGTAAGTAGATTACAAACCTCAATCTGCTGCAACACTGGTTGTCCCAAAAGTGCTTTTTTTCAAAAGTCCACTGGACTTTGTTTTTTTTCCCCCTTGAAGACGTTTCGCTTCTCATCCAAGAAGCTTCCTCAGTTCTGAACGGAAGAAACGAAGACGCTCCTTGGACGAGAAGCGAAACGCCTTCAAGCAAGAACAAAGTCCAGTTGCCTTTTGAAAAAAAACAACACCTTCCTGCCTTCTTGTTATGTGACAATAAATACCAACCGCAGAATTGCTTTGATTTGGCCCTCTGCATATTTTAACTCAATGCACTTTACAGCCGTGTCAAATCCGTTCATTGGGATTTCTGAGGAGGAATGCCTAATTTTTTTAAATATACGGTATAGTCCAATTCCTCCTCCACCTCCATGTCTATTGCTATTTGTTCTGACCCCCTCCTCCGTCCAGTAACGAATGCCGAGACAAGCTTAACTGGAATGTACTTTAATGGCAAGACACCAAAACCTCGGTGGCTGAAAGCCAAGCAGAACAAACAGATAAGGACCTTGGCAGCAACTCAGACAAACTCAGGCAGCAATAAACACAGATAAGGCTTGGCAACAATCCAGCCTGCCTAGCTCACAGTAATGTCCTCTGACATTCAATCCTGCGTTGACTTCTGCAAAGAGGGCCGTGTGCACAAGTAGCTTTTTATAGTCTGGAGAGGAGCCTAATGACCACCAGTTGAGTACGATCACCTCCTGTAATTGCGTAATTGTTCCTGACACCTAGTAGCTCTTCGATGGCGTGCATCCAGGAACAACTCACTACTGGCCTCTGGCTCCCTCTCCTTTGTGTCCTCCCCACTGGTCCAAGGCTCAGGTCCCTCCTGGTGGCCAACCAGCCTCTCTGCGCCCTGCTCGGAGTCGGAACCCTGTCCAGGGTCCTCCACCTCCTCCAGAGCCAACTCAGAGGGCCCCTCGCTGTCGGAGTCTGGTGGCAGCTCCAACGGCTCCTGCTGGGCCACAAAAGCTATTTGTATTTATTTTGAACCAACAACATCCTTTGGGGGCTCTATTGCAATCGCGGAAGTTTTTTTTCCTTGAAGACATTTCGCTTCTCATCCAAGAAGCTTCTTCACTTCTGACAGAATGGTGGAGGGTGGAAGCTGTAAGGTTTCCTGAAAATGCCCTAATTGATTCACAAGCATCGAGTCAACATTCAATGCAAAAACTAGTCATTTATTAGGCAAGATCTGTTCGCAGTCAAGTCTATGCTTCGTTTGATTTATTGCTGAACTTCATCCCTGTTCCTTCCCTCCCCTCAGTTCTGTGTCATAGATCACATTCCCCTATAAGACGCACCCCTCCCAAGCCTGCTGCAGTAATCTGAGATCCAACTCCAGCCGACAAGATGTGTGGAATGCACTCCCCCTCCTTGTCTCCCATGGGAGTTGACAGAAGGATTCATATTCCTTGCAGTTATCTGGCTGTTAGTACTCTCCCTGAGAGTTGTTGAGGCCGTTTGACCTTCTGCCTAGCAAAGTCGATGCAGAAGCCGGATTCACTTAACAACCACGTCACTAACTTAACAACTGCAGTGATTCACAACTGGGGCAAAAAAAGGCCATTACATGGAGCAAAACTCACTTAATGACTGTCTCTCTTAGCAACATATACCATGGGCCCAGTTGTGGTCAAAAGGCAATGATTATTACCTATCGTGACCCGTCAAAACCGCGTTCCACAAAAGCGCGGTTGACGAAATCGCGTATGTGACGTCATCACAACGCGACGAAAAAGATCGAAAAATTGAAATAAAAATTAAATTACAGCAAGCCGATTCACATAAAGGTAAGGGTTAGGTTAAGGGTTAGGGTTAGGGTTAGGTTAAGGGTTAGGGTTAGGTTTAGAGCGTTAGCATTACGTTTAGCGTTAGGTTAAGGGTTAGCGTTAGGTTTTTCGTTAGGTTAAGGGTTAGGTTTAGGGTTAGGTTTAGGGTTAGGTTAAGGGTTAGGTTTAGGGTTAGGTTTAGGGTTAGGTTTAGGGTTAGGTTTGGGGGGGTTAGGGTAAGGTTTTCGCTTTATTTTTACATTTTTCGATCTTTTTCGTCGCGCTGTGATGACGTCACATACGCGCTTTCGTCGACCGCGATTTTGTCGTCCGCGGTTTTGTGGTGTAACCATTACCTATAATTCTCTTGTATTTGTTTCCTGTTATGTGGCATTTAATCCTTCCCACTTTCTTCCCTACATCTTCTCTGTCCTTTCTGCAATCCTTTTTTTAAAAAAATAAATAAATAATAATCTTGTTTTAATTATTCTAGGTTTTTAAAAGCATACAGGAAATCGATAATATAAACTTATTTGAAAAGCATATAATAAGTTGACTCTCAAATATCCAAGGCCCAATACGGAGAGATAGTTAATGATCCTGACATCTCATATGACTAAATTTATTTAAGCACATTGTTGAAAGCTTATAATGCTGTAAGAAATTCCCTCTCCATTTTCTAATCAAAACGTGTCCCTGCAAAACTATTAAAGTAATTAGGTGATTCTGTTATTTCATTAGGAAGTGAAGAGATTTGTCAAATATTTCAGAGACGGGAGGGAGAATAAGAATGTCATTATCTATTGAAAAGAACATTGGAAGTCGCTTATATATTTCTTAACATTTCCTTTCTTTCCCCCTTTTTCTTGCGTTTTTCTGTTTCCCCTTTTCTTTTTTTCTTTTATCATCCGAAAACCAGCAGTGGGATTCACCTACCTCCCCTACTGGTTTGCACATGTGAGCGCACGTCCCTCATCTGTGCATGCGCAGTGCTCATGTACTACATCGGGGCAGGTAGAGAGAGCAGGTGGGGATATAAGTCCAATAAACCGAACCTAAACCTAACCTAGAGCCGAGGTGGCGCAGTGGTTAGGGTGCAGTACTGCAGGCCACTTCAGCTGACTGTTATCTGCAGTTCAGCGGTTCTAATCTCACCGGCTCAGGGTTGACTCAGCCTTCCATCCTTCCGAGGTGGGTGAAATGAGGACCCAGACTGTGGGGGGCGATATGCTGACTCTGTAAACCGCTTAGAGAGGGCTGAAAGCCCTATGAAGCGGCATATAAGTCTAACTGCTATTGCTATTGCTAACTGTACTTGAAAAAAGTGGGCTGGGAACGGGTCAATTAAAACACGGTGCCATTTAGAGGACTTTCTGTGAGTCTCATTTGGAGTCATTTGTGATTGTGTTGCCACTTCTGCCTGATGAAGTGGCAAAGCTAATTTGTTGTATGCCTTTCTTTTCCCACATTGCAGATTTTAGGATAACACCACTTCAGTGATGAAGTGGTGACTGAAGCACCACTTCGGATGACAAACATATTAACCCTGATGCCATCCGATGCATTGCGACCACGTTTTTATTTTTATTGAAAATTTTAGAAAAAAAACTTTTACAAATGTTTACCACCACCCCCTGCCCTCCCCCTCCAACCCCCCCCAACCTTCCCCCCTCTTAGTCAGGACAAATTGAAGATTTGTAGATCTCCACTCCCAGGATTCCCCCTCTTAGCTGACTGGGGAATTCTGGGAGTTGAAGTCCACACAAGTTCAAGTTCCTTAGTTTGGGGGAAAAAAAAACCGTTCTAGTTTTTGCAAAAATTTGCATTGTTACCATGCTTCCACCAAAATAAGACAGGGTCTTATTTTATGTTGAGCCCCGAAATAAGCGCTTGGCCTTATTTTGGGGGAGGTCTTATTATTTTTGAGGTGCAGGAGATGGCGAGCGTGGTCACCTCATGGCTGCTGCTGCGTTGCAATATTTTCGGGGAGGGCTTATTTTAGCACATGCGCTCAAAAGCCCTATTGGGCTTATTATCTGGGGAGGTCTTATTTTCAGGGAAACAGGGTATTATGTCCTGGAGAGTTAAGGAGAAGGCAGGTGTGGAAATATTCTATGTAAATGTGTTTTTTATTTTTCCATTTTCATTTTCGTACAGTCATATATATACTGTGCATAACCGGGGCCATATAACATGAAACAATAAACACAGCCATTCCTCTTGTCAGTAATACCCCCCAAAATAAAAACCCAATGTACCTCTTTGACCCTCCATACACCCTTTCTTTCGCCCCCCCTCCAACTTTCCATCTTCCCTCCATCATTCCCCTCTACCCTACTTCCCCTCCCCCTCTACCACTCCTCTCTCCC